>NC_044244.1:174478750-174822500 GCF_003957555.1 Calypte anna
TTAAAAAAAAGGGGGAACAGAAGGATTTAGAAGAAAGTGTCAAAGAAAGAACATTGCAAGAGCAGAGCTTGAACAGCCTGTTCAGCTCTGTTTGGAAGGAATAGACTAAGTGTTTTGCTGAAGAGGAAATCTGTCCCTCTCTGATTTTTCTCCAAGTCCCTGGCCCCTCCCCAGAGTCCTGGTGCCTTCCTAATGAAGCAATCTCTTTTTTCCATTATTATTATTATCTGAAAAGATGTGCATGCATGGACACTGGCCACCAGGCACTATTTCACTTCCAGTTTGATAGCTCTGTACAAACTGACTGGCTGCATTTGAACAGCCATGGGCACTGGATTGCTGTGTATAGCTGTATAGTGAGACTGAAAGACCTCTTTCCATTGTTCTGCTGCCTTTTCTGGCAAGCACTGGTTCTGCTACACAGTGAGGGAGACTAAGTGCATCATTCTTAAATTTGCACAGATATGATACTAGGATTAATTTTGCCACGGGGTTTGGCAGCATTCTGCCAAGACTCAGTCTCTTCCGCGTATAAACAGACACGAAACTTTTAAGTCAAATCCACTGCTGTTAATAGCTTTTAGCTGTCTCTAATCCTCTGGCACCAGAGATGAATTTTTCTACTATCTTATTTTGTACATCCGAGCATATTCTCTGCTTCATGTTAGGAATGCTAGGCTGAAGGTAGCTTGGTGTTGTGGCACCTTTAGGCATACAGAGCCTTTCTGCCACTTCTTTAAAGAACAAAAAGCACTCCAGGCTCTGAAATTTGCATATTAGTTACCCAGGTCCTTGTTTGTGCAAATGGGGTGCAATTGGGAGAGGGGGGTTACTCCTAACTAATGATGCAAACCTGTAGTGCTGTTCAGGCATGATGTCACCAGACAGGGACCCATAAATGGAGTCAGCTGTTTGGCAGATTTTCATCTATGTAAATCCCTCTGTAAACCAATTATATGGTCACAGCTTATAAATTTCACAAGAAAACAATCTCCAGACTTGTTTTTCTTGTTGGCTGCAGATCTTGAAACTTAATTGTAAATGTTGCAAGACACCGGGGTTGGAGACTCTGTAAACGGTTCTGTATGGCACAGACATATAACTTAGTAGTACTTTTTTCCTTTTTTTAATCTAAATTCCAGCTTAAGGCTTTGTCCATTAATTTTTAGTGTTTGCAAGTAACACACACAAGCTTTAATAAAACCAGCTTGCAATGAAACTCTTGGAAAATGCGAGCATAAACTCCAGCTAGAAGTCTTCAAATAAAATATTTATATGTACTAGACGTCTTGTATCAGGAGGTGATTCTCTTGCTGTTAACAGAAGTCAGCCTTTCGCTCCCTGTGTCGGCTTCAAACGCTTTTATCCCTGGCAGCACAAGGCTTGCTTCAAACACCCTGCTTGCTTGTCAGCAGGGTTGATGCACTATATTATAACAAGCATTCCCCACAACTGCTGTTCCCAGGCAACATTTTTAGCTCTACAAGCACAACCCGTGAGATTCTCTATCAACATAATCATTATTTAGCTGAGGTTCTCCCAGTAAATTGAGCCTAACTAGGTTTTCCTTGGGGGTAAAATGGAGCAGCCTTTCTTTTGTTGTTGCTCTTGTAGAGAAAGAAGCAGCAGCCTCAACAGGGGCAGGATCTGGACAAGGATTAAGCCTCATAGCTGGTGCCTTATCCTTCCTGTATGGCACTAGTTTATACTCCAATTCTTAACCTAGGTCCAACTGGCAGGAACACAGCCAACAACTGTGGGTTATTTCCACTGTAGGTATAATTTAACTGAACAGTTGTACGCTTAATGCTGCATCTACTTAGCTGAGAGACAAGGGACATCAAATTGGGTGGGTCAAAACAGCTTCATCCTCCACATGCAGCTCTCAGAGGTTGCCTGGAATCAGTAACTCTCACTTTTCTATAATAAAAAAAAAAGTGAGTCAGCCCAGTTTTACTCTGTGCCAGAAATGAGGCAGCTGGAGCTTTGAACAAGTCTTGTGACATAAACTTGGGATCTGTAAATGCTATGTTAAGTGCCTCTGCAACAGATAGGTGTAATATAGTAATGTCATTAATGCATATTAACCAAACCAATAAATGAATGTAAATATCCGGGCACAATCATGACATTTTATTTTTTTCTGAAAAGTTTGAAATTAAATAGAGAGTAAAAGACAAAAAGCAATGTTTCACCACAAAGATTAATATCAAGCTGGAGTGGTGAGACACTGGCACAGACTGCACAGAGAAGCTGTGGCTGCCCCCACCCTGGAAGTGTTCAAGGCCAGGTTGGGTGGGGCTTTGAGCAACCTGGTTGAGTGGTAGGTGTCCCTTCCTATAGCAGGGGGTTGGAACTGGATGATCTGTCCCTTCCAACCCAAACCACCCTATAATTCCATGACTCTGTATGACTACAGCAGCCTGTTATTGATTTAGTAACAATCTCCTTGTCCTTCACCTTTTCAGAAACCGAAACCATAATGGGGATGAAGTCTTGTACCATAATTATTATTAGTAGCATAATTTTTATTGCTGTTGTCATTGTTATTATTAATCTGAGTTGTATTGGGACATCTGCTGACAAATAAAATAGAGGAAAATGTTGTTTTGTTTTTTTTTTTTCTTTTTGCAATCCACAGATATTACAAATACATAAAGATTTCTCATAGAAAGATTTGCCTGGGCACAAGAGCCTGTGACTAATTTGTGACTAACTGTACTTTGCATGATACTGAGAGACTTCATGAAAACAACAGTATTAATTTGATAGTAGTAATACTCATTTTGTGTAATGGTGCATTTTTAAAAATAAATTGGTTGAATAATACATGAAATTAGGGGTGATATTTGTATACTAATTAAATGGAGACTGTGGAATATCAATAAAAACTTTTTCACAAGCTTCTGCTAACATACCAATCCTCTCATCTCCTCCCTTATCTCTCCTCCAGCCCTGAAACAACTGGAAGGGCTACTCACCCCAAAATCTGATTTATTTAAGTAGATATTGGCTAAAATGTATACTGTATTCTAATTAGGTTCTCAATATTTGCTTTAGTTATTTGTAATAATTATTTAAAGAACAATCCTCAGTTGAAAGGCAATGAGTGGGGCAACAAACCAAAGAATTGGATGTTACCATGCTTTTTAGTCAGTTGGAAGTTTTCTAATAATAAGTGTAGTATTTTGTTTACCATTGCTACCTTGAATGAGACATCTGCCAGTGAGATAACTATCACCACTTACTTGCTATAATCTTTATAGGGACCTCAGCATTGCCAAAAGGCAATTTACCCAGCCTGTTTTTTTCTGCTATGCATAGAGTGTAGCTATTTAACTTACAATGCCCAAAATAAGACGAAATTATTTCCATTTTATCAGATATTGAGAAATACCCCTAATGGCTCTTATTAGATTTTTGCCTTCTGTGAGGTCTGGTATACAAGATTATTCAGTGTTCACAAGTATTCAAAATACACCTTAAAGGCTTTGATTTTTCACTTCTGCTGATCAAAGTATCTCTAGTGGCTTCTCTTCATGTACTTGCAATCAAAGTTGTAAAAGGCACTCTATTACCTCTGTTTTATTTCCTGAGACCACAGGAAACACAGCCACTCAGGTATGGGTAATTTTTGGCATACTCATAGCATATAAGAGAGGATTTCTTACACTAATTGTTTGTTCCTAATGATAATGTGAATGTTCTGACAAAAAGTTCATTGAAATTAAAAACAATCACTGAATTCTTTGCATATTTTATTTTTCTTTTTGATTTCCAACTCACACACATCTGGCATATTTTACATCTTTGCAATAAAACATGGTTACAATAGCTTAAGGAATTTATATATCCAAAATATTTCACCATGATCTCAAGATGAAATGAACTTGTCTTCCAGATGTTCAATAGTCTCCCAATTCTAAGCTACAAACTCAGGATATTGCTTACAGATGGGTGATGAATAACTTAATCATTACGTTGATCCCCGTGATTTCGGAATCGTATAAATACAAACAACAATGAAGAAGGAAATTCAGTGCTAAACTTACTAATACAAGGTGGATAACAAATAAGTAATCACATCAATAAATAATGATATGTTTCTGGTGCAAAGTGCCAATACAAAGAATCCATTATCTTTTTAAATAAATGACTGCAAGTGAGTGTAAATTCTGAGAAAATTACATTCCTGTTACATGCCTCATAGCCCTACCGACACAATATGTACATCTATGACAATACAGTCACCAAATATACAAAGAAGAAACATGAATTAAAGTGTATATACCCCTGGGTGTGTAATTTTGATCAGTCCAATGTGCAGAAAATTATTCCAATAGTTATTGTTACGGTATTGTAAAACATGAAGTGTTTTTGTCTGAGTGGCTTCAGGTGAGATTTTCAGAAGAACGGAAAAAACCCAAAAAATTCAATCACCTTCACAATGAAGCTAAGGCTGTCAAATAAACCAAGCTGCTCAGAGGAAAAATAAGGGATCTCTCACCCACAGTTTGTATGCCAAATGTTAATAATCCAGAAGTATAGCACTTTGTCTGTATTGGGAGTCATTAAGCATTACAAAGCATTAAACTGAACTTCCCTCTTTGCTCCCTTTCTGTCTAGTCTTTTAATTTAAAAGGGAGGGATTTAATTTCTATTGTATAAAGTATAAATATGGCAAATGATGGCTTTTTATCCAAATGCTGCATGAGCAGAACTCCACTTAAAAGGGGTAAAGTTTAGATTCCAAAAGTGAAAAACATGTGTTGGTGGAAATGTCAAAATTATTGTTTGTGCCCAAATTCAACCCTTTATCACAAGCTGTACCCTTAGGCAGATCTCCAGTTCCATTTGTGTGACTGCACCTGTTCCTTCAAGACATCAGGTTTTAAGTACATGCAAGTTGTAACTCCACAATAAAATTAAGAAACAGTTTTGTTCTTTATACAAGGTTTTACTTTTACAAAAGTATCCCTTTAAAGATAAGATGTGCATCTGATGTACAAAGTATCAAACGTATTTTTTTATATCTCAGCTTGAAAAGAGGCTGGAGATGGGATGCATGTTAGGTTCAAAGCCTAAACATTGAAACAAACGGACACAAGGTTCCCCAGAATTTTCAAAAGTCTCTTTTGGCTCATCCTACTACCTTTTCTCAATAAACAAAGATATATGAAATAATTACCAAAACATCTCCTAATTCATATAATTTACATGATACAAGCTTGCTTTTCAGCAGCTGGTGTTCGGTTGTGAAAAAACACACAAAGTAAAATGGTTGCTGACTACAATGTACAGCTATTGCTGGGTGTAATGGAATGTACAACGGAGGTCAATGCAGACGTGGTTACCACCAGAGACTACACCTTTCACTGCAGCACTTGTGCTCTCAGCTTTACCTGGGCTTTCAGTTCTTCATTCTTCTTCAGTATCTGTTCTGATGTTCATAATGCCATCGGTTAAAATCTATATTAAAAGCTACGATGCTGCCAGAAGCCATGCCAGTAATCAGAGTTCTGAAAAAAAAAGGTAGAAAAGATGCTCCTGTTTATCTTCTTACCTTCTCAAATGACAATTTACCAGAAACAGTAGAACACCTAAAGGAATGAGGCACTTTTTGCAACACTCTGAATATTAATCTCATAGTGGGATTCAGTTTGCAATGGAGATGCTACATTTAAGTACTGAGTATCAGTATGATCCCTATTTCCATATTCCCATTACGGCCAAGGGAGAGGTCCATTCAGCCACCTTGACACAAAAAACCCCCATGTGAAATGCTCTTGCATATCCTGCCTTGCTTCCAGATGCCTCTCCAGAAGGATGTGGGTCTTCACTAGGTCCTTTGTCACATGAGCCAACCCAGTACATACCTCAGATCTCTGAGGTATCTCAGGGGACTGGTTATGGATAGACAACCAAATTAGGACCTAATCAGTACCCTCAGAGCATCCTGAAAACAATTCTCCATATGTCACTGGGAAAATATTTCAGGGTGAGCTTAGGTGTCCTTTAGACTCCACAGACTGTAGCAAGTAAATCACAGTTATTACAGGAGCTTATTTCTGCAGTTTGCACGAAAACCCCTATGCCAACACCTTCATTGAGGTGTTTTAGAACCCAGCTGCCCAGTTTTAGGCACCTTGTGACACTGGATGATTGACATGTCTACACTAGCTGGCACATAGGGACATAGGACCTGTGGAGCACTCTGCACTTGGGGCTGCAGCAGGGATTGGCTTTATATCCTAGGGCCTTCCAAATAGAATGAGTTGCCCCTGAGAAGACAACTGAACTGGTGGCTTAATCATAAGTTGATCACACCTTGGTACTCCTAAAAACCTTCATATTGGAATGTGGCTCCTTATTTACATTGCTCTGGTGGCAACAGTTGAGGTGATTCCCTAGTTATCACATATCCTTTCATTCTAATATCTGTATTTTAAAATTGCTATTGGATTAGAGATCTATCACCACCTCTATCAAATCATACAAAAGCCACTGTCTAGGAATGTGACTAAAGCTGAACAGGTATTTGATGCATTTTGCACAGCTGGGGCTTCCCAGCTTGCTATTCCAAGCAAGAACAGAGAAAAGACACTAGATGAAATTTTCTAGAGTATAAATAAATCTCTTTTAAGAGAGCACAGAACTGTATGAATAAACTGGCAAAGGTCCAGAAACAGGCCTCTTTCAGATAGTTTCAATTAGACTAGTCTGAGACAAAAAAACTTGTTTCAATTCTTCTACATCAGGAAATTAGGTATGTGGTTTGTCTATAGGTGTTTTTCTTCCTTTACACAATGGGTACATAGCATAGAAATGATGAAAAGTGTAAGAAAAACTGAAATGAGTGCTGTTTACCCCATGAATGAGTTCTAATACCCCATGAATTCTTTGCATCACATAATTTTGTGTATTAGTAAGAGATAAAAGACTGACACGTGATGAAAACAGCAAATCCACTCACAACTCTGCATAAATGCAATGTGTATACTTGTACTATTATCACATTACAATAGAAGACTAATGGACCAGGTTTGTATATCACACATTTACAGCATGCATTTTAGTGCCACAGCAATGACTGCAAAAATCAAGACTTGTACACTGCACCACCGTTGCTCAACAAGGCCAAAGGAAAGGGCCACACTCACTCCTGGTGGATGGGTGCAGTCATAATATTACACATTATCGTCTACATGTCAGCCCAGGAAGTTCTCATGCTCTACACAGTTGAAAATCAGAGAAGTTCCACAAACCTAATAGACACTACTGCACTCTGATTCAGTCTGACTCTTCCAGTGTTCTGAAGTTAATATCATTCTACTCATATTTTGCTAGCTCAGTCTCTAGCTTACTGACTTCAGTGACATAAGACCTCACCTTAATGCTAAGTGCTTGCACTATGAGACTTGAAGATCAGCAAAAATGCTGTCAGATTAATAAACAAGATAACTGAGGTAATCGCCTTGTACCATATCCTGTTAACAAATACTTTGTGTAATTTTGCTGTTTACATACAAATATTAAGAACAAACTCACCTCTGATCATGAGACAGATCCATAGCTCTTATGCCAGCATCACAGCCAGGGTAAATATAGAGCTGCTTGAAGTCACAGGCCTGCCATACCTCCACCACACCATTGTCTCCTCCTGTCACCAGGTTCTGCCCATCGCTGCTCAGGAGGATGGCCTTCAGGAGAGAAAGCCAAAACCCAAGCACAGAGTTAGCTTCCATGGAAGTGGGTCAATGTTACAAAAATCTAAGCAATTTATAAGCATTTCTTTTGTTCTGCACACTTCAAATTTGAAGAAAAAGACTCTCACTCTTCTTCTTCCTTGATCAAAAAACAAACCAGCAAATTCTGGATCTTCCATTTTTAAATAAAACAATTGTGTGTTTTAAATATGATATATAAAAAAAAAGCTCTTTAACTGAATCTGCCAAGACTTGAGTTCAGCACATAAAATTTTGATGTTTGTCCTATATTACTTGGTGCCATCACCAACCCCTAAAGCAGAGCACTTATCTGCATTCCTAGTGCTGCTTCAAGTGCTAGTGACAGAGCAAAGCCCTGTAGGCACATCTCTTGGATAGTAAATGAAGAATGAACTCTTTTCAGAGCATTTTGTTTTAAAAACATATTTTCCAACGAAATTTAATTCCAAACAAGAATTCCAGAAATCATATAGGATCATAAACAATTTTGGTCTTATTTATTCTGGAAAAGCTCAAGTGCATTTTTGCATTTCAAACTGGAGATGAGAGGATCCATGCTTGAATATGAATTAACAAGGAAGAAGAAATGTTATATATGTGCTTTCTTTTAAAATACACAGGAAATAAATTCAATTTATTTTAGTAAGTGAAGGTAAGACACAATAAATGTTTGTTTGCATTTAGATTTACCCTGGTTGAATCATTGATCTCCATCTGAGCTAAGAGTTTGCCATTAATGCTGAAATTGCTGAAACGTCCTCGTTCATAGTAGATGATGCAGTGACCTTCACTAGATACAGAAATTAAGCGAGGATACAAACAGTTTTCTGTTCCTTCCAGGGCTCTCAGCAAATCTCCAGTAATTGTATGTACCAGACAAGGACCTTCTGTATATGAAAACATAATATATCATACATTTGCTGCTTAAATTAACTCTACACGATATGCACAAAGGCAATGCATAACACACATTTATATTACATTAGTCCTGCATAGATATGAGAAGATGCAATGCTTGCATAAAGAATTTAAAATATGCAACTAAATGGGAAATGCAAGAACTACTGTATTAAGAGAATAAATACAACATTGGAAGTGGATACCTGAAAAGATAGCTGAAAGTGGTAGTTTGTTATTTACTTAAACTGTCAGGAATTTTCATTGATCTACCTTTTCAAATATTCTTTCCTCTTTCCAAGCATTCAGAGGCCTCAGTCTTACTGCTTTACTCCAACAACTTGAACCCTCTTTATCCTGCCCAGTCACGTTAAACAGATGGGACCCTATCAGTGACTAGTAAGAACAGCTCCCAGAGGGCATATAATCATATTACTGAATATTTTTCTCATAGACAGTGTCAGTTCCTGTAGGTGCTCTCCCACAATCAGTGCATTATATGTAGAGATTTCAGTCCTGAATTGTTTTAACAATGGGTGTCACCTGACAGCCAACACTTACTATCATATCCAGGCTAAAAGATCTTTTGGAAGACTACACTATAGGTCTGAGAGATTTTAATATGAGTTTAATAGAGATAAAGAGATTTTTAATGTTTTTTTTTATTATTGATAATGAAAAAAAAGAAAGCTCTTAATTATACAATGCACATTTTAAGATGCAAAACCAGACTATTTCCATTTGAAGATCTATGAGAAAAACTCTTTTGTGAGACCTGTACTGTTACTAAGAAAAGTCTCTTCTGTGATAAATTTAATGAGTCCCAGTAAACACTAAATGTTTTATGAATCACAGGACACTCCTGAACAGCACAATAATCTCTTCCTTATACCTCTGGTTAACAACCCTGGAAGTAAATTCACACTGGCAGACTCAGCCACCTCACATTAAGCCCTTCTAACTTCTTTGAAATTCACACAGCAGCTGAATTTACCCAGGTAGAATGAATCAAAGCATCAGTGCATTCATCTTCAGGCTCTCTGCTATGGGTTTTTATCTGTGTTTGCTTAAAGCTTTATGCAAAGAGATCCCAAACCTGACTGTATCTATGGGCTATGACTGCAAAGGAATTAATTTATTTTCTCAAATAGTAGAGTTTCAGCTCTGGAAATACTGAGGTGCCAGCATGTTGTAAGAATTGATGTCTCCACCTTTAGAATAATTTCCATGTTAGATTTTTCAAAAGAAAGGTGTAATTTTCTCATATTTCAGTGCACTGACAAGCTGACACTAGTGTGGCTCAGCTGACTGGTCATGGCCATGACAAGGCACAAAGAAAATCTGATTTAGGATTCCACTGTAAAGATACACAGACTGATTGCTCTTTTGGGGGGTTTGTTGGATAAGACTGTGCAAACATCAACCTGATGCACAGGATATTTGTCAGAGGAGTCCTAAGTGTGTTGTCTCCCTGCCCCAGAAGGTTCCCTGGCCTGCTGTGTTATCACAGTGCCACAGCTGCATCCCCATCAGGGAGCTCTGGCAGAGGCAGAGCAACCCAGCACTGACATGAAATGCAACCTAAGAAACTAGAAAGGGACTCGAAAGGACAAAATCTGAAGAAGAGGCATCTGCTGGAAATCAGCAATTAAAAAAGGGAGTTACTTATTTATCTACTTGTTTACATATGAACTAGAGTTTGAAGATAAAGAACACAAGAAGAGTAACTTAGGTGATAGCTTGGGCCTCCAGTTCTCTAGATCAATTACAAACATATACTGGATTTGATGTAAAAGATCCTCCAGCAGCCTTTACTGTAAAAATATGTTACCAAAGCATCATATGCTCACTGAGTGCAGATTCCAGATATTTTAATATGAGGAAATCTGCAGATGGATAGTTGGAAAGGGTAAGCTATTATGCCAATAAGAGTGAATGAAGCCTCTTTAAAAGATATGAAATAACAGTGCTGCAAGAAAAAAAATTTTTAAATAAATATCCTGATTTCATCTATGGCTGTTACATGTTGTGTTATTATGAGAGTTAATAAACCATTAGTATTTCTTGTTAAAAATGCCTTTACTCAAAAGTTTCAAACTCAATTTTGTAAATAAATGTATAATAAATAAGTATAAAACATAATAACCCAGGAGCCTGGATACAAGCAAAAGGTGGCAGAACAAGTATCCCATCCTTCTTACCCTAAGAAATAGCAAACTTTTTAAAAAGAGTTAAAAGGATTTCTATGAGGATGAATAAAACAGGCATCTCTGTAGACAAAGCAAGCAAGTAGCTGAAATTGAACATAGGAGTAGAGTGGAAATGAGACAGGAAGAGATAGGAGGAAGAAGAACCTTTAGAAATGACATTGGGAAACATAAAGAAATTGAATAATAAGTGAGAAGTGATAATGCAGCACACAAGAAAGTGTGGAAAGATAGGAGGAGGAGGGACAGCCAAATAGGAAAAGAGAAAAAGACATGAAGTTTGCCAAATTATGAAGTTGAACAAGGTAGTGGTTGATAAAAGGTGGACATGGAATTAAGGGGGAAAAGAGCAGGTGGGAGAACACGTGAAATGGAACAAATGAAGAAGAAACTGAGTAAGGAAAGATGAAGCACTCACTGAGGCCAGTGCTTTATTTACATTGATTACCAGGAACACAGAAGACTGCTGCAGGTTTGGAAAAGTATTTTGAACATTTGTATAAGGAATCGTTGGATACTCTGGATTCCATACATAAGTACCAGAGAGGAAGTGTGAACAGATGGCTCAAAAAGTTTAAAAGGATGAGACAAAAACAAACCTAAGAACCCCTAATTATTTGGAGTCCACTTAAAAAAACCCAACTGGATGAAACGTTGTCCACAAACCCAAACCCAAGCAAATCGACCCTGCTTCTCTTGCCAAGGAATCATAGAATTTCAGGTCAGCAAGCACCTCAAGGATCATCTGGTCCTGAAAGCAGACTGGGGTCAGTCCTACAAACTGCCATTTAATAAAGATCAGGGTAGAGAATTTGGAGCTGGCCCAAATACAGGTCTCTACAGTTTTTTTCAAAAATATTAGATATCACCATGAAATATACATTTTTATCAACAACTCTCACAAATCTGAGGGGAATAGTAGGACAGGCTGACCCTTGGAAGGAAGAATCCACTTAATTTGTGCCTCTAAAAATCCCAAGTGCAGACAGTAAGTAATAATGTTCAGGGTAAACTGCTGCAGATTTACAGCACATCTTAGTAGAGGAGGTTCTGGATAATTAAAATATATGTGGCTTGAGCAATGAATGAGAAGTACTACTAAAAAAGGCTCTAAAATCCTAAGACTTAAGATATAAAAGCATTTCTGACCTTTAGCACCACTGATAACAAGTCCCAGCTCTGCACAGACTGACACGCAGACAACTTCATGGTCATGACCAGTTAAAACCGCCCGAGGAGCTGGATAATCACCTGTTAAAAAAAATAAACAAAAAAACAAGAGGAAAAACAAAGAAAGACAAGAACAGGAGAATGCCAAACCAGTTTTATCAACAAAAGAATTCTGCTGCAATTTGCCTCAAAACAGTAAGCACCAGAGAGCTGCAGTGTGCTTTTATATCTCATACTTAGGGTCTTGAGCAAATTACACTCAGATATCAAAATTTTTCATAAGCACAGCTTCTCAATGCATTAATTCATACCTTACCAAAAAGTGTGATGATTACAACACACAAATAATAACAGTATGTTGCTGCTTTCTGACCTAAAAATAATGCAAATGTACATTTCAGCTAAAGAACACAAGGTGTGGTGTTACTCAGAGCAGCTGTAAGCAAATATATCTGTCTCTAGACTTCTGCTAGGAACCTAAAGAGTAGCATGAGTTAAGGATGTTCTGATATTGATGATCAAAATGTGTTTCATGAAACAGGGGGGAGTAAAAGAAGAGAGGAGGAAGAGCATTGTACTAGAAAGATACCTAAAATTGGTCATGGGTATATATCATTTCATATGTATTGCTATGGATCTTTCGTTTTAATCACGTTTAATTTATTAAAGTGTAGTGAAATGAGGAAACCAGGTGCCACTAATTTCCAGGGAGTGAGCATGAGCTTGTGTCAAGCCCACCTGTGCCTAATTAGGGTGGGCCCCCACTGCGCATGAGCAGGACCAGGGGGCCAATAAAAGGTGAGTCCTGAAGCACAGGCTTAGCTCAGTCCTGAGCACGTCTGCAGAGAGGTCAGTTGCTCTTGGAGCACTGTATTACCTTCATTGTGCCTCTAGCGCTCATCGCCTTCAGGGTGAGGCTTGAGTGGCGCAGCCGGCTGAGCACAATGCTGGAGGCCGTGGGTTCAAGACTCCTCAAAGCCTCACCCTGATGGCAGTGAGCTCTAGTGGAGCAATAAAGGTAGTGCAGTGCTGAAAGCAGCACTTAAAGCCAAGCATGCCGAGATTGTGAGTTTCAGGACTGAGCTGAGCCCCTTTTATTGGTCCCCTGGTCCTGCTCATGTGCAGTGGGGGCCCACCCTAATTAGGCACAGGTGGGCTTGACACAAGCTCATGCTCACTCCCTGGCAATTAGTGGCACCTGGTTGCCTCATTTCACTACATTAAAGTGTAGGATAGATTACTAACTAAAAATTATTAACTAAATAGATTACTAACTAAAAATATTTTTCATGTTCAAGAGTGAAATATGTTTTATTTTGGGTTCAAACAAGTGGGCATTTATGGAATATTATATGATAAATAGCAACACTTCTGTTGTTTCTAAAAGTAATAGATGCTGACATTTTAACAGTGAAACCACTATGAACAGTAAAGAGTTGCTCAGTATTTGATATTTATTTGCCAGGAAAAGAAAGTTAATCAGTAACAAAAAATTAGCAGTTTCCTAGGTAACGCAGACTTTATCTAGTTTGCACAAATGAAAGATGTAAAACTGGAAAATTCCAAAGGACTGGAGATCTGCCAGTGTAGTTCAAATACTTAAAAATGATAAAAAGAAATGACCTAGGGAACGACAGATGAATTACCCTAATATTAATCCTATGCAAAATAACAAAATGGTTAACCCATAGTTCTGTCAACAAAGAACAGGAAGCAAAATTTGCATTAATGGCAGTCTATGTGTTCTAGTGGATTTAGAGTCTTGCCAAGCAAGTTTCTCATCTCTTTTTGACAGGATGACAGGTATAGATGATAAAGATGACTATGTTAAAATGGTGCCCCTGTTTTTTTTTCAAGATAGTCTTAGTATGTTTTGATTTCAACCTATTTTATAAGGAACTGACTGTGGACCATATGGATGGCACAGAAGCTGGTTCAATGGCAGATATTAAAATTTTGTCCACAGAAAGTATCCTAATTGCGTGTCCTAACTGCACATTAAGATACTGGAAAATCTTGACCGAAAACTAACAACAGTGTTATCTATCTACAGAATAAAAAAACACTTTTACTAATAAGATATGGTTGTATATAAAAGTGATAAAAACCACAAGCAGTGAGACAGAGAAGAATTTAAGGAGCCAGAAAGGAAAACTCCTTCAAAATTAACTTCCAATGCAATACCCTAGAAGAGAAAACAGGAGTCAAGAGGTTGCTACTGTAGACCTGAAAGATTAAAGTCTTGGACCCACATTTACAGAAATGAGCATAAAGGAGGGTCACACAACTGATAATTATTAGAGAATAAGAAAAGAAGGCTGCACAGTGGTTGAAGTGTTTTCTCTTCACTGCTCAAGAAGTAAAGCAGTGACTTGACCACTGTATCTGGCAGGCACTGGTGCAAAAGGAGTCAAATAGCCCAGAAATTTATCTTGCATCTAAAGGCACAGCAAGGTCAAATGGGTGAATGCTTGTACACATTTCAACCCTGCAACAAAATAAAGTTTTCTAGCAGAAAAAAACCAGTTAAACTCTAAAACAAATTAACATGGGAACTACTGGAATGGCTAAGAAATAATGCATGGGTTTCTGAAAGATAAGTTTAAGGAATGGAGGCTTTCATAGACATGTGTGGGTCGATGCACTTAGTCCTTTTATAATGCAGACAGTCAGACCATACAAACCTGTTAATAAGTGAAATGACTATCTGGGTATGTGATGTGGAAGGATGGTCTAGACCTTTCCTAGTCTAAAGGAGACAAATATTCTGATTTTGTCTGAATTTACTCCTGCCTACTTTGTATCTCTTTGTTCATGTGTTTGCACTCTCCTTCAGCTTCAAGTCTTCTCCACCTCTTATGTTTTCACCAGTCATGTACTTACAGAAAAAATCAACACTCTCAGCCTTTAATTTTGACTCTATTAAACAAATGGAACTGTTGAAACTCCTGACAAGATTGTCACATTTTAGTCATTGTAGTAACCCATTTCTTTGCCTGTATAGCTCCAAGTTCTTTCTTAAAATTTGGGTAGAGAGAATTGTATTTAAACCAGCTCTTTTTCAGGGTGAATCTGCAGTATTTCTTGCCAAGCCCTAACATCTTCTGTCACCAAAACTTTTAAAATGATTCCATGCTTTTCATTATTCTTCAGAACCAGATGAGAATTACCAACCATGGATTTATAGACTTTAAATTTGGACCCAATTTTACAAGGTTATGTTAATCTACCTGGTACTGTCAATGCATTGTACAGACACATTAACCCTTTCCTATCTCTAATGAAAACAATTTCAATAAACCCCAGTTTCCCAACCTTTAACCTAGCCTACAAAAAAAGAATCTTTCAGTTCTGGAAATTGAAGATATGAACTGAAAATCACTCTTTATTGCTAGGGAACAATGGATGTTGGAAGAAACAAAAAGATGCTTTGTGTATCTCATCAGGGATTAGATATATTTTGACATTTAGATCACAGAATCATAATCACAGAATCGCCGCAGTTGGAAAAGATCATTCTGTCCAACTGTCAACATCTCCCCTGAATAAAATACATTTATCAGTATTTGTATCACCCACTAGAGCATGTCCTGAAGTGTCTCACCTACACAGTTTTTAAATACTTCCAGGGTGATTCCACCACGTCCCTGAGCAGACCATTCTAATGCTTAACTACTCTCTCAGCAAAGAAGTTCTTGCTCAGAGCCTAAACCTCCTCTGGTGCCACTTGAGGCCATTTCCTCAAGTCCTATCATTATTCGCTTGAGAAAAGAGGCCAACACCCACCTCTCTACAACCTTCTTTCAAGAGGCTACCGAGAGCCATAAGATCTCTTCTCATCCTCCTCTTCTCCAAACTAAACATTCCCATTTCCCTCAGTCTCTCCTCATAGGACTTGTTCTCCAGACCCCTCACCAGCTTGGTTGCCCTTCTCTGAACTCTCTCCATCAGCTCATTGTGTTTCTTGTAGTGAGGGACCCAGAACTGAACACAACATTTGAGATGCAGCCTCACTACTGCTAAGTACAGGGTCACCATCATTTCCCTTCTCCTGCTGGCCACACTATTCCTGTTACAAGCCAGGATGCTGGTGGCCTTCTTGGGCACACTGCTGGCTCATATTCAGCTGGCTGTCAGCCAGCACCCCAGGTCCTTTTCTGCTTAGCAGCTTTCCTGAAGCCTGTAGGGTTGCATGGGGTTGTTGTGACCAAAGTGCAGGACCCAGCAATTGGCTTTGATAAACCTCATTTTATTGACCTTGGCCCACTGGTCCAACCTCTCCAAGTCCCTTTGCAGAGCCTTCCTACTCTCAAGCAGATCAAAACACCCACCCAACTTGGTGTTGTCTGCAAAATTAATAAAGAAGCCCTCAATCCCCTCATCTAGATTGCTAATGAAGATACTGAACAGGACCAGCCCCAAAACTGAGCCGTGGGGAACACCACTGGTGACCAGTCACCAACTGGTTTTAACTCCATTGACTACAACTCTCTGGGCCCAGCCATGCAGCCGATTTTTAACTCAATGAAGAGTGTACGTGTCTATGCCATGAGCCACCAGCTTCTCAAGGAGATGATGTGGGAGATGGTGTCAAAGGCTTTACTAAAGTCAGACAACATCCACAGACAACATCCACAGCCTTCTCTTCAGGCAGGTCACCTGGTCACAGAATGAGACCATGCTGGTCAGGCAGGACCTGCCTTACCTGAACCCTGCCATGCTGGCTGGGCCTAAACCCCTGCCTGTCCTGCACTTGACATGTAAAATCTTTATAACTTCTCCACCAACGTTACTGCTGAGAAACCCATCTCCTTTTCAGGTTTTGTTTTCTCCAAATACATGACAGAAAAATGAAAAAAAAATGCAATTCAACTAAATTCAGAATTTTTTTTTTCTTCTTTCTTTTCTTCTGTATATCCTCTTGGGTAAAAATTATGCTCAAGGATTATATGGGCTTAAGCTTCAATTAAAGGGTGTATGGTGTATACAACATTTTAATCAAACTGCAAGGGCGAATGGCCAAAGTTATCAGATGATTAGAACTTTTAAAGGGAAAGGAAATAATGCAATTTTCAACAGGATATTTTTCTTAGTGCTAAGAAAAACAATATAAAATCATGAAACTGGAAAGAGTAAGAATATGAAAAATTAATATATTTAATTGATTTTGAGGAAAAATGATTATAAGAAACAAGTGACCTGGAACATAGATCTGCAAGTCCTGTTTTTCAGTAAATACAAATTCATAACTGAATATCATTATTAGGAGTAACAGTCCAACAGTAATTGAAAATGGGATTTTTCCCCTAAGGGCTCACAGAAAAATTATTCAGTGATACTTTCTACAGGAAAAGCTGTGGATCGGGGAAGAGAACCTCAGTCATACTGCATTTTATTACTAAGGACAGAAGTTGTGAACCCAAGAAATCATTCAAAATCTAGCAAAATATTCTGTCACTGTCACATCACCACTGATAGATGCAGCCAGAGGTCAAAGGCTGCACCTCTGAGGGAATTGCAGGTGAAAATATCCTACCTATGAACTGAGATATCATCACAGTAAACTCCCTGTAATTTCCCCAAAGGAGCACCTTTGAACCAAATTACTGGAGGGCAGAAGGAAAAAAAAATAATCTGTGTAGTGTTCCCAAACAAGCAGGTTTTTATACAAAATCTAAAATAAAATGCATCTTCCCTTCTCTCTGAAAAATGTATTGCATAACAGTATTGTAAGGTTCTCCTGGAAAAAAATGGTAAGAAAAAAAAAAAAAAAGATAAACAGACAGTGTCACTATTTCCCTCATATTGTCCTTTTCCAGGAATTATGTACAAATTGCTATGGGGAGCCTTCTGCATAGAAAAATGTGAGAGCACAAGGAAAATTTCAGCTTCCATTTCATGTAAACTTTGACAGAAGCAATTACAAGGCTACAGCTGAATTCTTTGTGGAAAATAATTTACTTTACTATTTACTCTATTTTAACACTTTTGGGGAGATACTTTTCTGAAAAACAATAATCTTAGAAAATACTATGGCTTTCATGGAAGAGAAAATGCAGTACACTGAGTTCAGAATAATTATTCTTTGAAGCTATAAATTGGCAAATTTATAATTCAGTGTTCATAATCTTAAATTATTTAAAAATATTTTATTTAAGAGGAACAAAGAAAATTTTATTTCATGACAGACTTTAAAAAAGTGCAGGTTAACTTGACAAAGGTTCTACATGGCAGTGCTTGCTCTCCCTTTCAGGTATAAACAGAATACAGTCACTGGATGAGTTCTTAGCACCTCTCAAGATTATGTTATAAACCCAGTTTAGGGCTGATAAACACAATCTTTTTCCAATGGTCAGCACAGTTCCCACTAGAAAAAGCAGGGTTAACTCACACCTCTTGTGATCATCCTCTTGGAAGCTACAATGGGTAATGAGAAATGTCAGGTCCCAAGATCAATGAAATTTCAAGCTCTAGGGACAAAACAGCAATAGCATTGATCCTTTTAAAGAACACCACTCAGAGGGTGAATGTAATATATTGCACAGAGAGGCTCAAGAGGATAAGCGGCCAAGTCCAACATACTTACCTGACAAAAAAATTCAATCAGCTTTTAGCACAAGCTGCCTGTCCTTCCTTTCTTTCATGCAGGAGTCTGATTCCAATTAAAGTGTGCAAATTAATTTTTATCACTTCCAAATTAGTTTCTGAATTTGTGTCTGTTTCAGATGAAAGCATCTGCCCCTCACTTTTCTGCAATTCTATCATCCACTTTGGGTATCTGTTCAAAGACTCAGAGATAATTCTCATTTCAAAGTCACTTGTTTGAGAGCGACATTCAATAAAGCAATCATAAAATATAAAAATAAAACAACTCTAATGATACATGTTGAACTCCAGGGCACAGCATGTACAGTTGCTACATGAGAAGAAATTTGTATACAAATTAGCTCTGAGCTACAACAAATCCCTATATAACGTAGGAGAAAAAAACGAACCCCAAATTGTCAAACTCCATCACAATAATTTTTCTATTCAGCCTCTTAGAATTGCCAAGATTTACATTTGCCAGATCACTTCAAAGAATTAAAATAAGCAAACTTTGTCCCATGCATGTGCTGTGTCTTCCTAAGAGAAAACAGATTCCTTTCACTGTTCTCCCAACTGCAGCGGATTTATATAATGTGGTCATCAACTTAAATGGGTGCAGATACAGATTACTAATTTCAGATGGGCAAATTTAGCTTAGAAAGTAGATATCTGACCCTGGCAAGATGACTAAGTTTCATTCAGTTCAGTGTTTTTCCCAAAGGTGGTATTTATCTAAGCAAGGACAAAGGAAAAAAAAAAACAAAAAACAAAAACAAGGGAGGCTCAAATAAAGACACAGAAAACCCCAAAGCATACAACTCCACTTCTGCCTAAAGGAATTCATACCACATCTCCCACTTTCCAGAAGCACTCCCGGGCAGCAGCCTCTAGTCTAGGCTTGAAAATTACATTTTCTCTCACCAGTGTGGGAGCCATGTCAGAGCCATGAAGCCAATTTTTGTTGGACCAGAGAAAGTTCAAATATTGCTGTTAAAGATGATTTGCTCTATGTATTGCTGATAAAGGCATGCAGTCTTCAGTACTGATTCCTTGACTAAGCTCTATTTTTATCCAGTCATCATGTCACATAAGATCCACAAACAAGAAGAGAGTAAAGAATTTTGCTTTCCACCAAAGCTGAAGGTTCAGAGGGAGCTGCTCCCACATTAATTTATGGCCTGATAGCCAGCATATGCTTGTGAATATGGGAACATGGGTTTGAATTCTCCCACTCTCTGGGGACCAAAAACTTAGTCTCCCACTTCCTGGACAAACATTCTACACCAGAAGGTTTTTTGCAAGTTATTTTTGAAAATCACTCCATGGAACACACTGTATATAAATCTGGTAAAATTTCAGTCTTTTCACAGCAACTGAGCTAAGTGTCAAGACACTGTGATTTGTGCAAACTGAACCAGAAACTCCCTTTTGCTTCTTATTGTGGAATAAAACTGATAGCTTAAGACATTGACTGTAAAAATTACAAGGTATTATTAAATTATAAAATTAAGCTCAGCATGCTCTCAGAGGCAAGTTTGCATCCTCTGAGCTGGAATAGCCACTTCCAAGTCTTTTCCAAGACACAGTTTTTCTCCATTCTTCTCTTTAAACCAGAGTTGCTTCTGTTATATACCCAGACACAAGTGAGGTGACACCCTGAGCACATGCCTGCACAGGTTTTTCAGCAGAAGGCTCTACACAAGTCAGGTTGGGTTACTGACAGAAAAGATTTTATGTAAATCATGGATTCTGGAATATGGATTTTTTTCAGAACTGGTAAGAAATTTGTTCTGACAAAATTTTGCCCCAGTCTATTTCACAATAAATGACTGTGATTGCTGTTTTCTAATAAAATGGTATCTATGTTTTTCTATACAAATGTTAAACTATAAACTAGGGGCTTACTTTTTCCCTCCCTTTATGTTTTCTGAAACAACTGAAGTTCCTTTTGGTAACTGGGTGCATTGATGCTGAAATTGATAATTAGCTGTCTTTCAGCTTAAAAGATCATCATGAAGCCAAGCAACTAACCCAGATAATTACTATAACTGACATTTTTCTTTGAATTCTTCACCTTCTTACAGTCAGTGATATAAAATACCTTATCCGTGTCTCCAGATGACAGCTTTTAAAAAAACTAATCCTCCTTTTCTTTCCTGAAAATATCATCTACATCTTTCTGGAAATTCATTCAAAAGATGTTAACTAATTGGATTTGACCTACAGTGAACATCTCACTTTCATTTTTTCCTGCAAGGTAAATCCTAATCTTCTATCCGTAAATCTAGAAGATATATTAGGAAATATCTATTTCCTGCTTCTTACTTCCCACTCTTACTGGTGGCTTAAAGTATGTAAAATTTCAAAGGTATTTTTATAAATATTGCTCAGACTGTTTCACTCCTGAAAATTAGTGTACAGGGGGAATCAGTCATACAACAAGCTATCGTGTTGTTCATGGAAGGGAACAGAACCTAGGCATCAGTAGTTAGAAGAAATATTTAGAAACAGTAGAAGTAGGTCATTCAGGCATATATTCACTCATGATCTATCCTTACTGATGCATGCTCATGGAAAGTCAAAGAAGTTGTTAATAAAGACATGTTTACAACATACAAACTTCTGGTTATAGCACAGCACTACTATATTATTAGCACATTCACGTTAACTAATCCAAGGTGTAGTTACAGCAATAGTAGTGATGACATCGTTCTTCCTCAACATCTATCTGACTGCAGCTGTCAAAGATAACACAAAATTCCTTAACAAATATGTTGGCAGCAAAAAGAGAAGGAGAACCTCTGTGGCCTACTGGATGGAGTGGGAGACAGTGATCAGGAAGGGGGAGAACGCTGAGGTACTTAATACCTTCCTTGTCTCATTCTTTAGTAGCAGAACCAGTTTGTTTGCTTGGTACCCAGCCCCCTGAGCTCGAAGATGGCAATGGGGAGCAGTTTGAAGCTGCCATAATCCAAAAGGAAATGGTCAGTGACCTGCTGAACCACTTAGAGACACACAAGTCCATGGGGACAGATGGGATCCACCCACGGATATTGAGGGAGCTGGGAGAAATGTTCATAAAGTCACTTTCCATCATTTACTGGCGGTCCTGGCTAACCAGGAAGGTCCCAGTGGGGACTGGCAAATGGGACACACTGCACTTTGGCCCCAGCAACCTCATGCAATGCTGTAGGACTGGGGAGGAGTGACTGGAAAGCTGTCTGGAAAGACCTGAGTATGTTGGTTGACAGCCAACTGAATATGAGCCAGTAGTGTTCCCAGGTGGCCAAGAAGGCAAATGGCATCCTGGCCTGCATCAGATATAGTGTGGCCATCAGGACAAATGATCTGATTGCCCCTTACTCAGCATTGGTGAGGCAACAAACAGCTCAAGTACTGTTCCGTTCTGGATACCCCACTGCAAGAAAGATTTTAAGATAGTGGAGCAGATCCAGAGAAGGTTAATGAAGCTGGTGAAAGGTCTGGAAAACAAACCTTATGAGGAGTAGCTAAGAGACCTGGGTCTATTTAATCTGAAGAGGAGGCTGAGGGGAGACCTCATCACTTTACAACTACCTGAAAGAAGGTTGTAGTAAGGTGAGTGTTGGTCTCTTCTTCCTAGTAACCAATCAGTAGGACAAGAAGAAATGATCTTAAGTTGCACTAGGGGAGGTTTAGATTAGGTAAGAAATTTCTTCACTGAAAGGGTTATTAAACACCAGAATAAGCTGCCCAGGGAGGTGGTTGAATCACCATCCCTAGAGGTGTTTGAAAGACACATAGATGTGGTTCTTAAGAATATGGTTTAGCATTGTACTCAGCAGAGTTAGGTTGATGGTTGGACTCAGTGATCTTAAAGGTCTTTTTCAACCAGAGCAATTCTGTGACTCTGTAACATGAGTTTTCAGTATGTTTTAAACATGAGCAGAAAGAAATCTGATCAATATATTTGGAAACTAGCACAGGAGATTTAGCTATGTAACCTTCCTGTGTGTTGCTACCTGTGCCTGCAAGATTACATTTGCCTGGCTGTGACTATTTGCAACATAGTCTCCTCTTACTCTGACTAGAAGGCCTTTGCTCTGCTTAAAGACAAATGGAATAAAATTAAAACACCATTAACAAGAATTGATGCAAAATTAACAAAATAAGTTGTAACAAATAAAATACTTTTCTACCAGACATTTGGTTGAAGAGATACTTTCATTTAGATGTCTCCAACTGACAGGTCTACAACTGCCTCCAGTGTTTGAACCAGAGATCAAAATTGTTAGTGATGGATCGTTCTATGTTTATCTAAAGACGCAATATCCTTGTGCTGAAAATAATCCTCAGAATCACAAAACTACTTTAAATGAAATTAATTTAGTGTTGTACAAAACATCCACCATATATGAATAAAAATTACTCTTGTCTTTAGTTATGGTCACGATTCTAGCTTGGGTGAATGGACCTTGGAAATTAGTGGATGTCTTCAAGTACCATTATATAAATTAATATTATTGTTATTACTGTGTCCCCTTAACTCTGCAAAGCACTGATAGTTAGTCCCCTGCAAACTCTAACCCTGACATTTTATCTTTTTCTATTTTTATTCAGTTACATTTCTTCACAAAAGGTTTGCTTGCTAGAGAAAGACCTTTCTCAAAAATATTTCATTCCATGGCATGTGAGACATCCCTTTTTTGAAAAGGCGGGCAGCTGATAGAGCACACTGGAGCACAAAAGGAGTAAGTTAAAATGCCAAAAATATTTCTGGGGGAAGGACAGTCAAAATATAGTGATATACATCCTGTCTCTTAAAGGCCATAACCATCTTGTTCTAGTTTATGATGACATGATGCTATAAGTGATACAGGCAATTCTGAATTTAAGAATTACTCACATACTATTATGTTACCACGCACAGACTGTTTAAACATTTTTTTGGCTAGTACTCAATGAACTGCTTAGCATGTGGTGCTTGTCTTATACCAACTTTCAACCTGCAGGTGAATAATTGATACATTTGGTAGTACCCTTCTGAAGCTGACAGAAGGAAAGCTAAAAATGAATAGGTGTGACAGAAGACCTCTGAGGAAGGTTGTTTTTACAGGATACTTACTGCTGTTTGGATTGTCACCTATAATATGATGTCGCCCACTCCAATACCAAAGCAGCAACGTAGCGTCACGAGAGCCAGACACGATATAGCAGTCACCACCAATATAGGATTCTGATCTGGCAAGGCAAGTCACGACATCCCAGTGGCCAAACACAATCTGAGTTAATTTTCCTAGAGGGAGTGCAAAGTGATAGAAATTCAGCGTTTTTAAGTAGCTGCAGTAGTACAGAAATCAGTAACTAAATAAATAACAGATTTTCAGTTCAAATGTATTTTGTGCCTTGTGTCTCCAATTCAGTTCACTACATATTTCAACTTTCTTTTACTGAGGGCTGTGTATATCAATTCATAGCCTCTTATCTCTGAAAATCAAGTCAGTGCTGCCGTCGCTGAATATTAAGTGGAGTTACAGCTCCATCAGTATTTAAGCAGTGGTGTTAGAATACTATTTGTGAATTTTGTGAATGATATGCATAATACAGCACGTGAACTTTTGTTACATTAAAATTTTTATTCCATGTTAATGTCAAATTAAGGTTTACTGTGATTATCACCTTTTTCTATTATTGCCATCAGTTTTTAGCAAAATACTGAATGATATTAGGCTAAGCCATCAGACTAAGAAACAAATTACTGGTTCCTGGTAGCAGGCTACGCAACCTATGGCATTACAATATGAAGTAAATAGAGACAAAAAAAATACAGCCATGAAAATATGGTAACAAAGACTTTGGTGGATACTTCTGGTATGAGTGGTTCCATGAATATAACCACAGTTTTGAAAATTACCATTTACAAAAATGTATGTCTTTGCATCTCCTTTTATCTTAAAAAAACCAAAAACAAAAACAAAAAAAACAAAAAAAAAAAAACCAACAAAAAAATCAAACCAAACAAAACATAATCATTATGATTATGATCAAAAAGTAATGAAAGATTTTATAAACTCCTTTCTATCATTTACTGAAGGGAAAGCAAAGGCATTACACATCACAGAATCACAGAATCCTAGGGGTTGGAAGGGACCTCGAAAGATCATCTAGTGCCCACTTTGTGACCTAAGAAGGAAGACGTGGTTGTGTTTTAGGGTCACCTGTTTCTGTAGAATAAACTCGAAAGCTCTTGTCCCAGAAGCCACAGATAAGAATGTAGCGATTATCTGCTGTGACCACGAAGCAATGTGCATTGATCTGGATGCTCTGATCCACAAGGTCTGTGATCTGCCGCTTGTTCACACCCGAGTTATTGGCTGTAACGAAATGCAAAACACATTTTACAAGTAAGCCATTCCAACACCTTCCTGTCATCCACTTACAGGAGAAAATGAATACATTTACCTTTCAATGAACTGTGGATTTGTTGTTGAGTAAGCATTTTGAATATGAACATTTAGAGCTGTCTATATGGGTGTCAGAAATACAAAATTATTGTGAGATTTCTGGTTTCCATTTGAATAAGACAAAAGATTTTACAGGAGATGACAATTTCTTAGAAACTGCCTGATGCACTGCATAATATGTGGTAATACTGCACTGCTGAAGTAGTCTCCAAACCCAAACTGTATAAAGGAAAGTGATATAAGTCCATTTAAAATACCAAGCCAATGCTAATAATACTGCAGAAAGTCAAATCTTGCTGGTTGGTACCTCTCCTACAGAAAATTTCCCAGCTTGTAGTGTATAACCTTGACACATGCTTAAGCAAATCAAAGATGCAAGGATTCAATCAATGAAGCTATTCAAATCTCATGTGCCTAGTCAATAGTCTTACCACCTACTCCTCAAGCAGAGAGCCAGGTCACTGCCAGTGTTGTTAAAATAAGAAATGTCACCTGGGAATTCCTCCAGACAGAGGAAAAAGGAAGAGTTCCTGCAGAATCCCACCATCCCACACCCTTAGAAAGGAGTGGGAGTAGCCAGCTAATGAGCACTTTATTTACTGCAACACAACAGAGAAGCCTTGGCAATACAATGAAGGTCTGTTCCCTCTCACCTAACATTAACTTTCTTCAGTAAATAATCTCTTCATTATCTACATTCTCCCTATAGTGACTGGAGAGAGAGACATCACTTCATATGGCAAGTCACCTCCTGATGTCCAACTGCTAGACAACTCCAGAGGAAAGTTTCCCTTTCTACAGTAGATATAGAGGGGAATCTTGACAACTAACTTCAGCTAATTGAAGTTAGGTGAGATAAAACTCACCCTGAGAGTTATGTTTCTCCTGATGTAGAAAAATTTGTTAAAATGTATACATATTTATGTACATTCCAAGAACACATTTAAATTACCCAACCCTCTATGTCCATCCACTGAAAAATAATGAATAACAAATTACTCAAATTTCCATAACAGGTAGGTAGAATACTTGTGCCCAAGCTTTTGAGAGGAAAGTCTGGAGAGAAAATCATTGTCATTATATCACCAAATGAAGCATACAGAATGAGAAAGGTAACCCTCCTGAGGTACTAATATATAAATCTTCCAACTGCAAATATTGTCACAAAGCAAAAAAAGGAACTTTTTGTCTGGGGATGTTTAAAAATGTATTTTTTTTTCTCACTAATGGTGCAAAATTTTCTCTTAGAACCTTTTGTATTCAAAATTTCTGTCTCAAAATTATGTCTATTACAACAAACAAACAAATTACAAAAAAACCTCCAAACAAAATAACCAACCACAAGTCAAATAGTTGCAATTAAAGAAAAGTAATTACCATTTGGAATTAAGAGTCATGCAATCTCTCTAACTGTTTTAGATGATGCTATTTGTCAAATCACTTTCTCAAATAATTAGATCTGCATCTGCACTGATGTACACAGTGCTGGCTGTAAGAAATGAAAACAATAAATTCTACCAGACCCTCTCATTCTATTTTACTAATGTGACCTGATAGGAGAACAGAATTATAAATATGGGCTGCCAATGGAACTGACTTAATTGGCTGTTTCTTAAATACCAATTGCTGGTGATGTTAATAAAAAATAACACTCATGTTATTCATTCAGCATCAACAGCTAATGCTTTTAGTTCTCCAGGACCAACAAGAATAAATATTTTCCTATCTCTGTGTTAAATGAAGCATAATATACAAATACAGATTAATCAATAATTCTTGAAAATGCTGTTTTCAAATGTATTGCTACATTTTCATTTTGACATACCAATCAATGGATCCATTTCGATTGGAAGATGATGGGCTTGATCCAAAGAATATCCTGGGGCTCCACGAAGACCTGCCCATGAAAGGAAGAATAAAGCATATTGGTTTGAATTTATCAGATTTTTTTAGGTTTCCAATGGCATTGTTGGCATATATATATATATATATATATATATAAAAATTAACTTCTTACTATTATTTGTTCTGCTAATCTTTTAAGATTTCTTCCTCTGTGCTACACAAATATGCATTTGCTAATTACTCAGCTACATAATAGTAATTATGAATATATGAACTCTAATTCATCATGATTTCTGCAGACATGAACATTCATTAAATAACTAACTTAAAATAATGTAACGGGGAAATATTTGTATATTTGAGCACTGGATGAGACCTTATAATAGCACAGAAAAAAAATTTTGGATTAAACATTGTTACAAGTTTCTTACATGTAAAAACGTGTAAGTGATGGAAATTTGCACCATTTTATGCATTTATCTAGAATTTTTAGCTGGGAATTTCTGGGCTACAGTAAACTCACCACAATTATTCCTATTAATTCTATCCTGAGCAGTATTGAAGCTGTTCAAATGTGCATTAGGGGTTGCATATTTCATATTACCTGCTCTCCTACATGGACAGCATTGCTCTGGCTCTTCTGAGCATCTTCCCTAGCATATAAATCATAACAGTCACTACTGAAATCACATTTTTTTCAGGAGCTGCCATGCTGCATAAGAATATTCTCCTTAAGTACAGGTACAGAGTTCTGGAGAAAAAAAATAAATTTTCTACTACTGCAGTAGACAACTAGAGAAAGTGAAAGAAAACAGAAACTACAGCTGAATGTGAGTGATATTAACTTCACTTGCTCTGATAGTTCCTCTGATGTGTGCCTATAAGGGAATTCCCATTCATTATTCTAATCATTCATTGTTTGGAAAACCAGTCATTAGCCTTCTCTTTGCATAAGAGAAGTTCACTTCAATTATTTATTGAAGATATTTTTACATTTAAGTCAGTGAAACCTCTAGATGATCTAGAATCCAGTTTTCTCTACTGGAGATAGATATCTAACCTAAATATCACAAATCTCTCTCCAGGAGGCCCCACTTCTGTCCAGGGGTCTCTCTTGTGCATGGAGGATTTTTCTTTCATTGCCTAGTCCCTATGAAGTTCCTGAACCAGCTGCTGAGTCACCCTCTCAAACACTAGGTACCTTCTTATTTTTCCCAGGTGACAAGAAACCTTAAAACTCTCCAGATACTGCAGCATAAGGGCTGAAAAAAAATTTAGAAGATTAAACCTTTCAACACCTAGGACTATCCCAGAACCTATGTGCCCAGATGAGACACAGTAGTTCTGGTGGCAATATGGAGAGGTGAGGAGAAGAGCTGGAAAGGAAATTTGAGATGACCTTGTTGGATGGACTTTTGGGAGGGAATGAGGAAATATTCTGTGGAATAATTCAGTGTCTAGCTGCTTAGATCTGCTTAGGTCCCCACATTATCTAATGGTGACCCAAGGGAAAGCTTATGACAAACTCTTGGACAGACCTAAAATCTCTCTCAAGCAGCTGACAATGATGAACACTCTCTAGCATGCCAGTACATATTCTTGAAATGTGGGACATATTAATATTGGCTGTGTCAAAAAGAGCAGCTCTCTCCTGAGAAGCATTATATCAAAGGCTGATCCTGATGTAACCACAAATCGATTGGCTACCATGGTGATGTGCTGCTGCTAGGAAGAGTGTTTCTAGGAATGACATAGGAGAAAACACAAGCTTTGATTATTTGACACGAAACAGAAAAAAAAAAAACCAAAAAACCCCAGTAAATTTTTGTGCACAGGCAGGTGAGTGAGATTAACCCACGTCTAGCTCAATCACACTCGACATTAATGGAACGTTCTTCAGGTCTTCACATTTGAATGAAAGGTGCCCAGGAGAACCTACCTACTGTGTTGTGCCACCTATTGACTGCAAACAGCCTGCTGCAGGTGACAGTCACCACGGCAGGAATGGTCAAGTGGGGCAGCGTGTTGGCTGCCACGTGTGTGACCGGGGAATTTGATGGGAACTTCAGCACCATGATGACATCCTGCTGCATCTGATCTTTAAACATGAGGGGGCTCTGTGGAAGGAAACACTGTTGAGTAGAAAGGAGAAGAGAGCAGAAGAAAACAGAAGGGATAACACAATTAGTGAGGAAGTCTGAGGGAAAACACATTAAAAAAAGAGCAGGCAAGCATGAGCACATACAGGGGAAACAACACTACCTGAGAGTCTACACTACTGATGGAGGAGTGCAAGATCAGAAGCTATTATTGGATCATTACACGAGGGAAAGTAGAGAGTAGGTATGGCAGGGGTTATTGTTACAGAGCACAGAATGACCATTAGCATTAATTAATATACAGTAAAACCTAAAATAATATAGCAGCCAATATTAATACAGTAGAGATACAAATGAACGAGTTAATAAATTAATAAACTGTAAATAGAAATCCTACAAACTACAATGGTTGAAAAAAAAAGTTTTAAGATGTTCAAGGCCAGGTCGTATGGAGCTTCAAGAAACCTGGTCTAATGGAGGGTGTCCCTGCCCATGCAGGGGAATTGGAACAAGATGATGTTTAAGGTCCCTTCCAATCCAAACAATTCTGATTCTATAAATAATAATGTTACTAAGTGTTGTTCTTATTGTTATGTTTTTTCAACCATTGTTATAACAAGCATATTTTTTAGAAGCTTAAAGTTTCTTCTTATGACTTGAAATTCTTAAAAATATAGTAACCATATCTTAAGAATAGAACTATATAATGTGATTACAACTATATAATGTGATTTCCTTCTAGATAGAGAAAATGATTGAAAAAACTACGTACTACTTTCGATTTACAAAACCTAAAAACTATACCTAGCTATAAGCATTCAATCAAAGGCACTGAGGAGCACAGAGACCTTTCTTGTTCAATCTGGCTATTTCATATAATTCTTTGCAAAAGGCACAGGGAAGAATGCATTGGGAATGAATTTTTGAATTCAAGTTGAAATTTGAAATATACATCGTATTCTCCCAGGGGAAGACAGGGGAGAATTCCAGTACTATTTGTACTCCAATACTTCATTTTTGTCAAGCAGGCATTGTTCAAAAATCAGCCCCTAACAACCCATCCTTTAAAACAAAACAACAGGCTCCCTATAAGAAAAGCCTGCAGACATTCCCACCTCTTGCAGTAATAAGAACGTAAATATGCATTTATCAACTGTATGTAATGAAGAGAGGGCCTTTCCATGCAATATCAAAGTGGAAATCCCAGACCATAGGAAGCTAAAACTACTCCAACCTCCACCTTGCTCTGCTAGAGCACCGCAAGCCATTTCTTCATGGAAGAAAGTCTGGCTGCATGGGCATCAGAGGGCATGAAGAGTGTTGCTTAATGGGTACTTTATGACCTACAAAGGATCGTTGGGTTCAAAGGGAAAGCATTCCCTGCCAGCAGTTATGTCTCACCAGGTGCATGGCAGAGCTCCGAGGTGGATGGGGCTCGATGAGCAACTGGGATGGCGTCTGTCCAAAGTTCTGTATCTGCGCCTCCATGGCCTGCAGGCAAGGCAGAGGGACTGTCATGAGCAATATGCATCAAGGAGAGAGGTCAACACACTGTGTGACAATGCAGGCATATCCCAAGTCAGCCATGAAAAAAGTCCAGAAAATTCACCCGGTGCTCTCCTCCCAGGCTGCAGACTCATCCAAGTGTTAGTATTTTGTAGACAAGCTTTGCTTCTCCTTTCAAGCATGCTTCAGTTAACCAACTAACTCATTTCCAGTAGCTGGCATTATATTTGAAAATGTTAACCTGTGAGGACATGCAGTTCAGGTCTTGAGAGAGAATTTTTTTTTTTTTTCACTGAAAAGAACATATATACCTTAATAAAGTCCTTTGTAAGGAGGAAAGTGTGAGGATCTCTAATAAAATAAGCCTCTGGAATCTTAAACGGGGGAAAGAAAAGCAAATTGAGAAACAAAAAATTACTATTGCAATAAAAACCTCAGAAGGTTAAACAAAAAATGGCAGAAACGAATCTTGCCCAGCACATTCAGACTACTGTAAAAAGCTCTTCGAGTTGTATACATTCACTGACTATTTATCTTATTCCTAATTTTATTCTATTGTTTATAGGCTTTCACACTTCACAGTTTTGAAATGAAACTTCAGCAAGTTCAATGCATTCTTCAAGAGTTAAATCTACGTTCAGAATAAATCTGGAGTAATTTGATAAGCAGTAGAACAGAGTCCACGTACTTCCACTACTTAAACAGTTCATTAAAACAAATTAATATTTAAAATATGTTCTTTAAAACTTTGGCAAAAGATTGCTCCTTTTAAAAGCAATATGTTAAAGAACAATATTTTTCAAATACACAGGTGCTACTTTATTTAACGCTGTAAACCTGAGAAAGCTCACAGAAAACTGTCAGATTTTGAAATGTGCATTATGTACCTATATATATACTGTACTCTATGCTACCAACCCTTAATATTTTTCTTCCAAGCTCTATGAATTTTTCATATGCTACCACACAAGAAAGAGCAAAAACCACCAAAAACATTACTTTGTAAATTACATTCTTTTTTTCAGACCTAAAATGGTAAGAAGCACAATAAATACTTCATGATACAGAATAATCCTTTCAGTCTACATATTTTGTAATTCCTACAAGCCAATTTATGTTTTCCTCAACCTCACAGCATAGATGCAAGAAAAAGATTTCTTAACAGGTCACTAGTGTTTACCACTCTTGATGCCCCTGATTGACAGGTACATAATGGAATACTACAAACCAAAACTTTACTGAAAAAGAAACTTATGTGATGCCCAGTCACATGGCAGAAGGACTTTCAATGGACTGTATCCCTAGCACATTTGATGCTGTAATTTTCCCAGTACAGGTTATTTTTTGCCTGCTGTCTCATTCAGAGTTGGCTTCGCAGTCCCTCAGACACAGTGTTTCTTGGGAACTGGTGAGCATTGTAGGTTTATTACACGTCATTTAATGATGAATTCTTTAAAAACACAGAGTAATTTTATACAAAACCAGTGCATTTGTGTAGGCATATGCATGTACATGTGCACAAGTCCATACAGCCCCTACCTATACCTTCCATCTCTTTACACGCTGTGCAGATACCTTCATGCACGCAGACAATTTAGACAGGAATTTAAAATTCACTTCAAGGCAAATCAATTGTTGTATTTTCTATTAAATTCAGTACTCTGTAACTGATTTGGCTAGCAGGAAGAAGGAAAGGAAATTATACTTGTTTATGAATTTCATTTCAGGCAATGACTAATACCAGCAATATCAGGCACTGTGTGATACATGTTTCTGCACAGGTCTTTCAATAGTATTTTGAGAAATGTAATTTCCATATTTCTTCTTTCAAATAATTATCAAGGTTAATTTCATTTTAATTTTTGAAATAATTCTGCACTGAAATAAGGGTGTGAATGGTACTTGGCAGCAATACTGAAGAAAAAACAGATCATCCTCTCTCAGCCTTTATTGTGATCCCTTAAGTGATACTTCTGTTCTCTCATACTCCCACTGAAATAAATTATTAATTTTTTTTTCCAGAGCTGCCCTGTACTAATTTACACATTTACTTTCATGTTGTCTGCTCTTAACATATTCTGATTGTTTGTATGTAAATTCTACACACATAAAATCTGCTGGCTTTGCCTCCCAGTTCAGGTATAACAATAACAGGGGAAAAGACAGAGAAGCAGAGTAAGTTAAAAAAACAGCAAGATTTTTTCAGATGATAAGGAATAGACACTTATAACAGTCAAAAGCAACTGTTACTTTACAGCTGAAGATGTCCTGGTACATACTTTACACAACTGTAATTTAAAAACATTTAAGTTAATGCCAAGTCCCTCTGTAACAAGAACAAATGCAGAATCAAGACCTTGATATCCAGGTAACATTGAATATTTTTACTGGCTTGCGCTCACAAAGACAACCCCTTCTCCCCCACTCCATGATTAGTAATGTTCTCCTTTTCTTTCCAAAATACCATTTGCAAAACTGACAATTCTTGGAAGTGTTAGAAAATCTGAACAATGTTTCTTTAAAAAGACCCATAACACTCAACTACTGCACTGAGACTATAGCTATGCACAGCCACAACTGGTATTCCTCTCTAGAGCTCACAACACTTAAAAAGGACAGAAAAACCTTGTCAAAACTTACACAGAAGATAAACATAAGCATATAGAGATAAAAAGACTGGCCCAAGGGTATTCCCAGTGCTGCCTCCTATCAGATCACTTGACACAAAATGAAAAGCAGGTACAGAGCAGATCTGTGAATAATAATGTAATACATTGATTTGTTTACAAAGGACTCTGGCTGTATCTGAAATTAATCTGAAAAGTGGTAAGTGGACACCACAGATTTTCTTGAACTGTAAATCATCAAGATTCAGATTAATTTAATGGTTTAAACATTTCAAACTAATCAATTCCTTTTCTCCCATCAGATTTTGAGCACTGTGTGCGAAGTGCTACACCAGTCCCTGAACACGCATTCTATTCAATTTCATATAAATTTTAATAAAATACAGTTTATTCTCATTTCACCTTCAAAAGTCCTTCATGTAGAAACAAGATAAGCTTGGAATTCAGTGTCTGCCAGATTTAGTGCTTTTGCAACAGCAAAATGGCAATTATATTAGTTTTCATATTCTTAATAAGGTATTGCAGAAAAGCTATTTAGTGAGATGATTTGAGATTCCCCACTGTTTTTAATACACATAAAACAAGATTTGTGCTCCAGACACCTCAGGGAGTATCTGTTAAGATAGGATCATGTATTGTAGAAAGATAAAATGGGTCTTTCATGATAATCATAGGTCAAAGCAAGGAAAAAGAAAAACTGCAAACTTGCTAGCAATTTGAAGTTTAGAATGAGTTCATCTCAGACATCCTAATTCATTCAATCAAGAAAAACACAACTTTATATCACTTAGTATTGACCATTTAACAATAACACAGATTTTGTTCAGAGCAAATAAATTATTAGGTTTCAATTTCTATGGTTGAAGACAGACTGTAAATTCCCAAGGATAATACTGGGATGCTCCTCTGCAACCTGGAAGATCAGTTCTTAGTGCCAGCTTCTTGTGGAATTAAGAGTTCGATACATCTGCTTTACTCATTATGCTGGCTGCCAAAGTATTGAGTTTTATTTCTTAATTCTGCCACTAAATAATTCAAGCAATCACTTTCTTGAGGTGTAAGAAATATCTTTAGTGTTGAAAGGTAATGATTCCGACAGCAAGAAGAGTAACTCAACAGGACCAGAGTTGGAGAGCAAAAGAGTCAGCTGGACTCTTTTATGCTGGAATAGGATATATATGTTTTCAGCTGAAAGGAACCTGCCACTACAGGGCTGACCAAAAGTTAAAGCATGCTATTAAGGGCATTGTCCAAATGTCTCTTAAACACTGACAAGCTAGGGGCAATGACCAGTCCTCTAGGAATCTTGTTCCCAATGTTTGATGACCCTCTCAGTAAAGAAATGCTCCTTATGTCCAGTCTGAAACTCGCCTGGAGCAGCTTTGAACCATTCCCACGTGTCCTGTCACTGGATAGAATCATAGAATCTTTCAGGTTGGAAAAGACCCTTGGGATCACTATGTTACAAAGTTCTGCCCTAAACCGTATCCCCCAACACCACATTGTAGTGGAACAGAGCAACCAGGTGCCTCTGATCATCAAGAAGTGGGTGTGAGCTGCTATCAACCCCACCTGTGCCCAGTCAGGGCAGGGCCCCTATGGAGCATGTGCAAGACCATGGGCCAATAAATAGTGAGGCTCACACCCACCGAGGCAGCTCATTCTAGAGCTAGCTGAGAGGGTGGCCGGTTGCTTCCATAGCAGCAGACCATCTTTGCTAGTTCCACACTGTGGGCAATAGACTCAGATCACATCCTACGAGTCTATGTCACCATATCAACGCGTCGATCCCGGACAAGAGACTCCTTTCCGGCTACACCACATCCAAATGACCCCTGAACACATCCAGGGATGGTGACTCAAACACCTCCTTGGGCAGCCTATTCCAGTGTCTGACCATTCTTTCTGTGAAATTTTTTTTCCTAATGTCCAGTCTAAACCTACCCTGTTGCAGCTAGAATCCATTCCTTCTTGTTTTATCACTAATTATCTATGAGAAGAGACAGATTGGCAGATTTATTCTGGGACAGTCCTGAATGAAAATGCTAGAACTGACTCATCCGAAACATCACAAAAATGGAAGTTTTCTTATCTTTGGCATACCTTTGCAAACAGGGTAGGCCATAAAGCAGTTAATTTAAAAAAGTTTTTTAAAATGCAGGAAAAATCACCAAGGAAGATATTAATGGTACATCTCATTTGCAAAGTCCCCTTTGCTGAGAGAGATTCCTGATGACTACAGAACATAAGAAATATAAAAGTGTGAGCATTTTTGCTTTGGCTCATGGAGGGAAGAAAGAATTGCTAAAGCCTGACTATATGGGAGATAGTAAGACACTGGTTTTATTCTTATGTGTAGCAGCCTCACTTTATTAATTTTCTCTGATTACTACCAGTCATATGTTTAACTTCCTAAAATCTGCAGAGTTTCTCTATTATTATCACTATTTTATTTTCACCCCACATATTCAGTCTTTTTATTAGTATAAATAATTCAGGTATGTTTTACTACACCTATGTCCCACACTCAAGTTTTTCTACAATCCATCTTCCCCTGTGCACGAGGACTGAGTCTAACGAAGAGCAAAAATCCGTAGGCATTTGAGAAATACACAGTACAGCAAGTCATGCAACTCTGCCTTTTCTGAAAGTTTGGGGTTTTTTTGCATCCAAGTGAACACAGGAATCCTTTATGTGCCCTCCTGCCCAAGCAGCCAGCACGCTCAACAGCCCTCAAGCATTATCTTCTTCAGAGCAAACATGATTGACAGCCCTCTGGTGGGAAGCATAAGCAGCTTGAAAATGTTATTGTTCTGTATGAATGGTGTGAGACACTGTTTTTTTATTTGCATCGACAGCTGTTAAACAGCATCAGTATCTTCAGGACTTTTGATAAGTTAGGTTAAGAGAACTGATTTCCATTTTATTATTGTATGTTTGGAGGAAAGTGCTGTACTTTAACCACAAGCAATGACTCAACTGGTCTGGAGGCTTTGATACAGTTGGTTATTTAATCAGGATACTCAAGGGACTGAAAGATGAGGACGGAAGTGGATTTCCTCTGCAGGTCACTACTTTATTAATTTAACAATAGAGAAGGGGCAACCTTAAGCTCCTTCCCCCATGGGAGGTATCCCATTGGATCCACTGCACAATTACATGGCTCCCCAGCAGAAGACCAATAGCTCAGAAATGACCTTCAGCCTCCTCCCAGAGTCACTTCACCCCTGAACTTCTTCCTCATTCCCCTGTGAAAGGAAATAGTACTAGAAAAGTACTGAGAGTGCAAAAGGCAAGATCTGCCATCCTCTTTAAAGCCATGAGCTACATCAGTGACCTTACAGGTCTCAGGGAGTGCTGCCTCTTAGTTTTCCCATTTGCCTCATTAAGAACTAATTTTGATACCTATTTCTTCTATCCTTCACCTTCATGGTTCTCACATTCTTGCCCCTGGTAGTTCAATATATCTCTTATGACACAGAAAGTGTTTAAACACTACCAGCTTAAGCAGGCATTTTGTTAACACTGTAAATTGGAAATACATTCAATACATTTCACAAATAATAAAATAACAAAATAAAATAAATACTTTCTTTTCCTCTCTAGCAGTTGCCTACTCCTTTGAAAGTAATGGAAAACTTCTGCACAGTGGAACAGGCTGATGACAAGGAGTGAACTGTCCTTCTCCTTTCCAAACCATGCCAAAAGTAAAAAAAAATAATTAAAAAAATGTATAGTTTTCCTCTTTCTTGTATCCTTCCAACCCTGCCTGGAATAAAGAAGCCACTGATATAATACAGTTCTCTCATTAAATTAGACTAAAAATTTCAGCAAACTCTATTATGCTCTAAAGAAAATAGCTGGAACTCCCAATTCCTGTGTTGTTAAAGAGGCTCGTCACGTCATGCTGCTCTGTTTATCATTTGCTTTTTATAGTTGAGCTAATTTTTAAAACTTTGGATTTTGCTTCCAGTCCATGGTTACTTTGCTGCCTTTACTAACCTGCTGTTTGCCTGTGTACAAGGCAGACAGGGAGCATCACTTGGCTTGTAGAGTTAATGCTGTGCAAAACTCTAAACATTGAATGGAGCTGAAAAAAGACATACAACTATTTATACTCTTGTTTACAACTACATTTAATTTTTTTTTTTCTTTCATATATACTAGACTAGACTAGACTAGAATTGGGAAGGATAAGGTAGCATAGGAGAGGACAGAACAGGCTAGGCTATTTCAGTTGGAAGGAAACTACAACTATCCAACTACAACCTAATCCAACCAATTCAGGGCTCATCAAAAATTAAATGAAATTATTAAGGGCATTGTTCAAAAGCCTCTTAAACACCTACGGGCCTGGGGCATCAAACACATCTCTAGGAAGCCTGTTACAGTGTTTGACCAGCCCCTCAGTACAGAAACGCTTCCTAAAGTCTAAATGTCCCCTGGTGCAGCTTTGAACCATCCCCACACATCTTATCACTGCATTCAGGTAGAAGAGCTCAGCCCCTTACTCTCCCCTTCCTCAGGAAGCTGAAGAGAGCAATGAGGCTACCTGGCATTAAAGAACATTTTATTATTCAGATTTCATGTCATTATTTTCTTCACTTGAACTTTGTATTTCTTGTGTTCATGTTTGTAATAATTCCTGTCCCACACATACTGGTAACATTTACTGAAAATCTTATGTATTCATTGATGTCATGCCAAATTAAATCACTGCTCTGTCATCATTCTCCCAAAGCTGCATTAAGTTTATAAAAGAAAATGTTGCTTTCTCTGCTCATTAAGTTAGTGAGAACCACACACCAGAAAATATTTTACCACTAAATAACTTTTGTGAGATGTAATAGTATGATAACATAATCATTAACTTTGTGTCACAAATAGTTAAGGTTTTAAAACTTAGGCAATCAGGATTTTTTTATATTTTTAGGTGACTACTAATTAGCCTGAAATAATTTTCCTATTGTTATGTAAAACAAAGATTCTTCTCAATGCAACAAGGAATTTTATCTTTTCTGAAGGCATTCACTCATTTCTTTTAAAACAAGAATTTCTGTGGTTGTTTGTGGATGATTAATATTTAAGTGACTGACTGAGGTAATTTCTTATCACCTCAACTCTTCCTATAAAAGGAAAGACTTCCATATCTTCTTTTTGTTATTCAGACACTAACACTTATGGTTACATTCCAAAGGCTACATGGAGAAAAGCTCTGTCACTTGCTGGGTGAGAGGCCAGTCTAGATGATCTTTCCCATCTGGTGTTTGGGTCTGTGGAACCAGCTTCTCTTTGATGTCTTGACTCTGCAATTCAAATCACCAAAATGTACACCTGCAACAGCAAATTTCTCTGTTGATTCTCTCATGTTTTGTATTACTCCTTTGTGTGATGGTAATCAAAGCATCTCAGCATGCAGAATTGTAAATGTGTCCTAGCTAATATTTGCAAAACAAACCAGTTCCATTGCCTGGATGAACCTCCTGTTGTAGAAAAGCTGTTACTAAGAGAGTGTCATTACTCTTAGATCTTAAAAAGATTTTGCTCAGAACACCACCCTTTGTTTTGACCAAACTGCTTCTTTCTTCCCAAGCTTGTGTCACCAGTTTCAAATTCCAAGAATTTCAAGGTCTTGTTATTATCAGGTCAACTCCTGAAGCTATCCTTGCTGGCATCTTTCACTTTTCTTTTTAAATGTACCATTAAGGGTTGGACTTGATGATCTCTGAGGTCCCTTCCAACCCAGTCGATTCTATGATTCTATGATGATTATAGACTTAGCTTTGCCATAGCTCTTTTTCTCTATACTCCTACTCAGGACTTTTGCTTTGAAGCAAAGTGTTTCCTTTCCTCTCCTCTCCCTTATGTCATCCTTTAATTAATTTATTTTTCACTTTTGAATATAAAGTACAAGGCATGATGCTAAAATCTTAATCTATATTTTCAGATCTTTGGGATGGAATTTTTTTTTTTTTGAAACACAGCAAACCTGTGACCCAACCATTCTTTCATGAAATGGCTTCTAGTATTCTAAGCCTATTACCTTCAACAACAAAAAGTTTTTCAAGGCTTTTCTAAAGCAGAGATGAATTTGTTACATTTCCATGAGTAATAAATAAAAAATCTCTATTTTCCAATGTAGCTTCTCTTCTGACTGGCACCACTACAGATTTTCAAAGTCTACAAAAGAGGAAGTGAGGGAATAAAAAAATTGTATGAAAACTGTCACTAGCATCCCTTAGTTGGCAGTCACTAGGATTTACAGGCATTTTGAAAAACACACTGCTGCTGTCTGGGATGCTACAATTGTTTCCACATGTGAAAAGCAGTGAGTAACAGCCAGAAAACCCCAAGTTCCAGTAGTGCCAGGTTAAAAATTGCCAGTAGTATTTTACAAATAGTATTTTGGTAGTATTTTTTCAAATACATCAACTGCATTAGAAACTGGCTAAATTTTACACTTCAGAAATACTTGAAACAGTCTTTTTTGTATTGTTTTTGTTTAGAAATGTCTACCTAGATTATGTTATATAACTTTGCAGTGAATTCACTCTTGAAAAAAGAAGTCCCAAAAGTCCTAAGAAGTCCTAAGTAGCCCCATAAAGCTCTGGAAAGGTTGCAAAATCCATTTCTCTGCATTAAAAACCATACCAAGAGCTCTCTGTTCCTAAGGTAAGTCATTCACTGCTTTTATAAAGCTCCCACAGACTTCCTAACCCTCTCCCTTCTTCCTCTTCTGCATCAAGAGATCTGAATGTCTTCCTGTCCTCTTCCCCTCTTTGTTGGTCACTTGGCTTCTTGTGCTCCCATTGCACCTTGGCATCTCTCTCTCGTCCTCAAGAAGATATAAATGTATAAATGTCCATGTTCCCATGCTATTCCATTCCCTCTCCTTCATTCCTCATTTTTGTTTCTTTTCTTTAGACATGAAGTTGTTCACCCTGACCTGTTCAGTTAAACACTACAGAACAGGCTTTGTTCTGTGTAAAAAAAAAAATAATGAAGATACTTTTGGTTTTCCTATTGTTTAAAAATCACTTTTTTTAAAGTTCAAAATTCAAATTTCACTGAATCATCACCATTTATGCTAACCAGAATGTTGAGTTGAAAGCAGAGCCAGTTCATCTGTGGCAATGAAGACAGTGGTATTATTATACTTCTATATTCCTACAAATTTAAAGTTCCAGATATTTTCCAGGAGCAAAAATGCTAAAAAACAAAGAAGGCATTTGTGGAAAATCTCTTGTTAATTTTCCCCTTCATTGAGGCAGAAAAGAAAGAAGCTTCTATTGGTCATGAAGATCTGGAGAAAGAGACATGGAGCAATCTCTAGTCTGGACAAAACAGCAAAACAGAGCATCTCTGTCCTGATTCCATAGTCTGGTCTGGAGAGCAGAAGCAGTCAACCTGACATTACTCACAGCTCTCAACAGGCCAATGCATAAAGCAAAAAAAAGCAGTGGTATTTTTGAGGAGAATGGTGAAGGACCCCTGAGTTTCAAGCTGGGTGGCCAAATGGCTTATGACTTCTGCTAGTCAGGAAAGGTCATGGATGCACAAAGAGCCTAGATTTGATGGCACCCACACAGCTGCTGGAAGAAAAGGGAGAACTAATCAGGATGATAATAAAATGCAAGTACCTGAGACTCGTTAAGTTCCTGGGGAATAATTGGGAATGAAACCAAGGAAGTAGCATAGGGTTACATCCCATGGCTTTCTGGGAGACTGATGTAATCCAAATAGTGCACTGCCTCCTACACTCCATGTCCTTAGAAGGGAGAATTTGTAAGGGACCACATCAGGTTTCATATTATTCATAGTTTCACAATATTTTATTTATTTATTAGCCCCCCTTGCCTTTGTTTTTGTTTAAGACACTATAGATGTTTTTAATTGTTATTTTTAGGAGCACCAAGGCCTTTAAGAACAGGCATCCTACCAAAAAAAATGCAGCACTGATATCAGCAGGAGTTTGCATTGAAACTCTGAAACTTCATCCACTCTTTTCTATTGATTTTTTTTCTTCTTCTTGTCTAAGAGTTTTAACAGTGCATACTTACAACTGGTTTTAACTATGGTTTTTATTTTAAAAGCTTAATTGTGAGCTTTAAAAATTCACTGTTAAAATTTTTAAATGAACAATAAATGTATGTAAAGTTTCACCATGACAGGTTTATTTTGGGAGGAAATGGTTCTTTTAAACTACAAACATTCTTAAATTATTTAATTATTCTTAAATTCTTTAATTATTTCTCTGTCCATCAACTCAGCTTATCCTTTTTATAAGAAAAATGGTGCAAGTTATTTCTTTACTATTTTTCCACTTTGATTACATTTTTCTCCTCAGTGCTGTCCTCTTTCTGCCTTGGAAAATGCTCATATATTTGCACTGTATTCTGCAAAACTACTAAACATTCAGACATTTTGGGTAACATTCAGAGAAAACTGGCAATATAAGAAATAAAATAGGGAATGTGAACATTTAAGACAGTATTTCATTTATTTGACTTGTTATACATTACGTGCAGCTGGGTTTATTTGTAGGAAATGCTGTAAACTATGACTGGATAGTAATCTGTGAATAGTAGATGTTCAGGGTATCTACTGACCACATTTTTTCAGCCTGCTGACTTAAGGCTGCATAAGTCAAAGGATCAACTCCTCAGACAGGCTTAAACAATGAGGAGCTCCAAAGTACTAAACTGACAGTCTTGAAAAATTTACACCCATAATGCAGCAATTAAAAAAAAAAATAATTTTACACTAACAATTAATTTACCACAATTAAGAATTTATAAAGATAATCCTGGAAAAAAAAAAAAAAAAGACTTATGATGGAAGTTAATATAATCATAAGAGGCACAGACTAATGCAGTTACTGACAAAGTAGATGGGTTCATGATATGCTTACAGCTATCACCACAACAGAAAATAGCAGAATAAAAGATACATATGAAAAAGTCCCAATTTGTCTATCTGCCAGTGCACATTATTGCTGGAAATGCCTTTTTTCATAGTGTTTTTCCATTTTGAAATGACCCATTTAATAAGGCTTCAATAATTTCACTTATGGGACTTGTACAGTCAAATTACAGACTACAGACCTCAGGAAACATCTGCAAAAAGCCTGAACTTTCCTGTCTGAATTTGATCCTGTATCTGTTAGTTAGTTAATCTGGCATCAGACCAAGTAATATCCCTATCTCAGTTGTCACGAGCAACCCTCCATATTCCTGCCTTTCTGCTACACATCTCCTTTCACTCTTTCATTTTCTGTAAAGCTCTCGCAATCCATCTCATAAATCAAGACTTCTCTGTCCTCTCACCACTAGGATTCTCTCTTCTAAACTCTCTCAAATCTTTCTTGTAAACCAGCACACAGAATAACGCATCTTGCTCATGAAGAACTTCAACCAAAGCATGAGAGAAAAGGATGTTAGTGACTGTTCATACCCCATGACAATTTGGCCAGCAGCTGGTGAGAATCCAGGTGATCATAAGCAGGTATTCTTTTGAAGTACTGGGACACTGACACCTTTTGGTATCAAATAAATGAAGGTATAGGATCAAGGCTAGAGGGTATCATTGGAGTGGCAAATAAACATTATTAATGGTTAAACTCATGAGTAACCCCAATTTACTGCTAGAAGGATACCTTACACGTTTCAGAAAGCCACTACTCTGAACACGCACATCATATTTATTTCTAATTTTACAATTAAGAAAATCTCCTGCAGGAAAACACAAAAGAAAATGAAAAAAACAGGTAACCAAATAACAGAGCAGGCCTTCTGAAAGCTCGCAGTAACAAAAGAGAAAAGGGTACTTAATCATTAAAGAATGCATTTTAGCTGTGACTTTTTTATTCTGTTTCATTATTGAAATAAAACATGATCACTGAAGATGGTTTTTTTAAAGCCTGGAATGCAGAACAGACTAAGCATCTCATATATGTATTTTGATCTTGCCTTATAAATATAGAACTATATAAAAATTAAAAACATGACTTCATGTCCTACTTCTGCTTTGTCAAAAAAATAATAGCAAACCTCATAAGTAAAATCTTTCCTTGTGAATTAAATAAAATGTATTAAGAAAGTGGTCATATAATATTAGAGTTTTTCTTTTTTATCTCAAATTTGAGAAAACTCTGTAATGAAGACATTATTTTTTTACTTTATGAATAATTACTCTAGGTATGTTGAATGGAAAGCAAATGGTCTCTTCTGTTTTCACTTTTAGCTTCATCTTTCTATCAGAAATCCTCTGTCTTGTTCTTACCCTAAGATGGTTCTCTGAGCTTTCCAGAGCCCATACTCTTTACTACAAATTTTGGCTAGATTAGGCTCCAGCCATCTGCCAGCCTGCATTTTATTCACTGCAGGACACAAGAACTATCTCAGAGAACAGGCAAAACCTTCAAAACTAAGAGTTTAAAAAGGAATGTCAAGGAAATAAGTACAACATACACAGTGAAAGGTGTTGCCTATAGTATTCATGGAGCTTCAGTGTATATTAGAATATCAATTTTGAAAAGAGGTTACACAATTACATTTAAAAGAAATGTTCTCAGTTATTTTCAGGGTTTAGTTTATAAAGAAATAATCCTGTTCAGACTATTTCCCAGAACACATTCTTCAAAGCTTCACTTTGTTCTTGACATAAATTGAAAACAATAATATAGATATACTGTACACAGGCTTCAGAATGGCATTAAAGAGGCACATTATCAATATGTTTAAAACATTTAGAAAGCTTAGCTTCACATCTTTCTAAGTGAATGACTAGATACTTAGACTGAGTAATATCTGTTTCAATAAACTGCTGTATGTGAAATGTTTTGAATAATAGTTAATTTATGCTGAGGTAATGACAGAGTAATATAACTGAACTCTGTGCTAATAGGAAAAAAGAGGCCCCTTCCAGCTATTTCTCTTACAATCAGCTGCAGTAATTTTCAACCCAGCTCTGTCTCTCGTATAAAATATTACTTAAGTGTATATTAAAATGCTTGTTGCCAATTTTAAAAATCAATAGTTGGTACCTGTCATCCATATGGAGAAAACAAAATAACCAGACAACAAAGAGGAAATTTTCATGTGCAAGACCTATATTTTACCTATTTCTGCAATAAAAGAGAGCAATTTCAGTAAATGATGTTCTTTTTTATACCAGCAAAATATTAAACTGAGTTTGGGTAAGACTCCAGAATGTTCCAACAAAAAAATGGGTAAGAAATTTACCCAGCCAAACAATTAGTTCCAAATCAGACTCAGAGAAGACTGAGATATTTTCTGCGCTGTTATTCACAGATTTTCTCCAAAATTCCTTTGCTGAATGAATTATCTGAAATGTATATAACTTTGAAAGAAGTGGATACTGATACTACTCACAGCTTCCTACTTATTGCTGCACTATCCATATTAATCCCTTAGCAGGACTGCTCCTAGAAAGGAAGCAGAGCCCATCCCTTGTATGGAGTCAATTAAGTACAAGCAAACATGGAAGTGGCCAGTGCTGTGGGTACAATTCAATCAAACAGATCCATCGGGGTGGTTTTGATATTCCTGTCACATCAAAGAAACGGTGCCCAGAAGAAAAAACAAGTTAAAAATGAAATCAGAATAAATAGGACTAACTCTGAGTGAAAGCAAGAACCAGTGCATGTTTACAAGGACCGATGTTACCTTGAAATTGTTATATAGTGCTAATAGAAGAGCCTGTTAATTTTTTCCTCATAAATTTGCCAGGTTCAGCCACCAGGGAAAGGCTAGCATTCCAGCTTCCTTTGTTAAAGATATATCTATCTTGCTGAGTTTTGACAGCCCTATCATGTCAGCCCTCTGTAGTAGCAAAGAGTGTTTCAGCAAGGGGGGGGAAAAAAGGAGTGAAAAAAAAAAAAAAAAAAAAAAAAAGAAGTGAAAACTGATGTGATCTACTCTGCTTCCTGTGGGCATATTTCACTATAGCAGATCCAGAGGGATGCTTTGTTATTCCTGTCAGATCAAAGAAAGAGATAACACAAGAAAATATAAAAGGAAAGATAAAACCCAGAAATGAGGGTAACCGAAAAGCACTGCAAGACTATCGCATCATTATGACTCTTCAAATTATTTAAATATGCTAAATATCAAGTCACCACCAAAGAAATAAATATTGCATAGGCCATATGCTCTGTTAGCTGCCAGCAAAACTGTCCTACTAGGATTAGTTTATGAGCTCAGCAACTGCCTGTCAAACAGTAGTAATTTTAATCATTTTTCAATTTGCTGTGTGAGTTGCAAGCATGCTCAGGTATTTTGACAGGTGGCTGCTTGGAACAAATATCTGAGCCCAGTAGCTTCACACTGCCTTGCTTACCTAAGCACTTGCAATTCCTCTTGGACTGAGGGGATGCAAGCATTTGGTGAAGCTGTGGCAGGCACAGGAACGTCACTGTGCTACATGGTTAAGCCATATTTGCCACTCACAAGGATGACACAAAGCTAGCCTGAAGTTCAGTAGCTGTGCAATAGGAAGTTCCACTTGATTTTTCAAAGCATTTTTAATCACAAACAAGCTGAATAGATTTTAAAAAGGAAAAAAAAAAAAAAAACGAGAGAGAGAGGGAGAGAGAAGAGATCTGGATATGATTTTAACAAATGAACAGAAAACCTGAACTAGTATGTTTCAGCACACTAGATGTGCTTTCAGTACTACACATGATTAATGTACTATGCTCAAACTGAACATGCCCTCTTAATTATTTTGTGCTCATTCTACAAGGCAGTATGAAAACAATTTTATTTCTTCTGTTGCGTTTTTATAATGACCATTATAACTGTGCTGTTGCCATTCAGCTACTTCACATTGTGCAAAAGCAAGCTCCAAACTTAGAAAAACCCACAACCCAACTGATTTTTGAGCACCTAGATTTCCAGGTGTTTGGCAAATATGGGAGTCCTAAAATATATATAGAGAGAGAAACCAGAGAAGGAAATCTATTTCCCTAAAGACATGAACCAGATACTAAAGCACCACAGATTACATTTCTGACACTGTTCTTTACACATTAGCATTCTCAGCATCAACCCCCTGAAGTCAGTCAAATCTGTCCAGTGGAAAGGATTTGGATTATGATGTAAACTAACAGTAAAGACAATTCCAAATAACATCTAATGTCCAATATAACTACTGTTTATATATTAAAAAGAGATACAGGCTTTGTACCAGGGATGTTCTGTCATGTTTCTCCACAGGAGAAGACTGTCATGGTAAAGTTCATTATCAATTACTGCTTTACAAGTACAAGATGAGTTAAGCTGTCATAATTTCCTCAGCCAGAGATCCTGCGCTGTCAAAAAATGTCAATTTTTAATCTGACAAAGGAAGAAAATTATCTGTTATTCTGACCTCTAATTTCTTGACATTTTAATGCTGTAATTGCTGTGGTTAGTGCTCCAACCATGATTTCACCTGTCAAGTAAGAATGAATCAATATCCTTAAGCTGTTCTTCAGGTTTTAGCTTTCACCTCACTGCTTTTACTTTAAAACGAGGAAGAATTTACAAATGGAATACAAAAGGTTGCAACAATAATATTTTTTTTTTAAAAAGGAATAATTTTGGAACATATAACATATAACAATAAACATTTGGAAAAATGTTTATTTTGTTACATATTTTTCCTCCTCATTAAAATATGAAAACAATTTTGCAATATACAGAAAGAGAAATGATAGAACTGAAGAATCTCCCACCTTCTAATAATAAAAGATGCAAACAACAAAATTCAATTGTATGTATTCTTGTTGAGCACTTAATTCAGGACTGTCATGTCACTCTCATCACTACTTGAAACAAACTATAGTGATCAAATATTTTTTATGATATCAGGAAATTAAAAAATTGTTAAAAAAAAAAAAAATCAGCATGTTTAAATAAAGTCACTATATTTTACCAATTCACTGCAGATCTTAAGTTGCCAAAGTGTTATTACACAGGCAGACATATGTGATTTCATGGACTTCAGTAGAAAACTTAATGCTATCCCAGGATTCTGGTTTCACCCGTTGAGAATTTGCAAAACAGAAAACGAAGAAAGCAAGGCAGAAGGAGAGGCTTTGACTAAATTGATCCAAAAGGAACAAAAGCTGAGGATGGTAATTTTTCCAGTGCTAAACGGTAGAGAGTTGTTAGAGTTCCCCCTTGCATGGGAGGAAGATATGAAGGATGACAGGGATGAGTTATCCCACCACTGAATACATTTTTGCTCCATCCAGACGGCTGCTGAAGTGACTCTTTCACCATCCTTCAGGAATGGTTATGGACAATGAGCACCCCAGTGAGGTGCTTGATTCTGGGGCATGGGGTAAATCAGAAGGGGCAAAATATGGAATAAACACCTCATGGGGATCTGCCTTTTTACATCATGTCTTTCAGTCAGCTCAGACCTAAATGGGACAGGGTTTTATATGAAGCCTTATTTTAATGGTCCCAGCTTCTGCTGGGACTCAGCTCAATATGAAACCAGTTACAGGCAAAGTTTGAGGAGGTTACTGCAATATTTGAGTCCATTGGTCTGATGGTGGCTGCTGCCTGGCTTAGTTCACAGCTATTTATTGTGAACATTCACCATCTTCTGTGTGATACAACAAAAACATTTCAATTTCTTTAGAAAATACTCATAGAAAATTTTGGATACTAAGATATGCATTTTCCTGGATAAAAGCTCAATTAATTTCAAAATGCAGTGTTCTTTAGTTAAGATGCCAGACACCACCACCTGCCACAGTAAAACATATAAAAGAATTGTTATAACTATTTTTATAGGTGCTAGTGTTCCTGTCCTTATATTTCTGTATTTATGAGTGGGATTCAGAGGCTTTTAATAGATCTTTTATCTTCTAATTTTTTTTTTTGTGGAATATCTAGTAAAAGCCAGAATAAAAGAATAATGTGGAAAAAAAACCCACCACCAACAAAGAGATTCATACAGAACATATATACTTCTAAGAGAAACATGACATCCAAATGCCTGATCTATTGGATCATCAAGATGTCAAATGCTTTATTACTGGCCAGAGAATGTCTGCTAGTTTCATAAACAGGGCTCAGGAAAAAAGACAGCAGCTTTAAATCTTTCTATATTTATATGTGTTGTAATTTCTGATTTAAAATGAATAAAAAATAATTTTTGAACCTTTTTTATGACAAACCACAACTCACCAATAACAGATCTCTTCAAGGATTAAGAGTAGGATTTTTAATGCTTACCTACAACCTTATGTATTTATATATAACAAAAATTAGAAAGATTCAACTTTTTTAGACATGCTTTCTAATTGCAAACAATGAATTTTATTTACTAATCTAACTTGTGACAATGAAGATTAAGTTTTTCCTTTAGATGTTTATGTAATGTAAATAGCCTAAAAAGAGGTTTATACGCTCCTGACTGGCAAGCCATGGGTCAGATGTACAAGTGAGTGAACAAAAACATCACCATGAATTTTTTTAAATTTCTGATGACAAGTTATGCATGTAAGTAGAGCCACAGGAGAGCTGAAGAGTCTCATCATGTCATAAGATGTTAAATAAGGTGTACAGACAGATAGACCTCAATCCTACAAGATACCCTGTGGGAGTAGACCCTTAAAATTGAGACACAGGAGTCTGCCCATGCAAATCAGTACCTTAAGCCACGCAAATCCCTTGTATTCATGTGGCTTGACACCTGTTTTTTACTTAAAAAAAGCATTGCTCAGTCATATTTCCACTTTTGCACCTTACTGACTACTCTTGTGTTCAAGTTTTAAAATCCAGAAAACAACTATATGAATGCTAACTATTTGAAGCAGTGGGATCAATGCAACTCTTGCTATTCTTAAAACTAAGAAAATACTGATTGTTTACTAAACACAAGCTTTGCAGTGCATGGTCTGAAAATCCAGCTCCAGGAAACAAGGGGTGTATTTTTCTTTTCTGTAGTTCTACTCCTCAAAAAGCACCAAATGCAGAAGGTGTAACAGCCCACGACTAAAAGAAAAGCCATGCCAAGCCCCTATATTTAGCTGGATACAAATGCCTTCTAGAATCTATTTCTTTTTGAAATCTATAGATTTCTGTCTCCGAGATTAGAAAACAAACAAACAAAAACCCATCGCCTGGCAATATATAAATTATCACTGTTTTGCATACAGCAGATGGCAGCTATCTGGGGGAATGGAAGATTGTGTGCATACAGCTTCATCACAGCAGTACTCATCTAGCAGCTGTTGCTTCTTCACACTTTTCACCAAATTTCAATTGTTTTAGGCAACAAATGGATGATATTAAGAAATGATCATTCAAATTAATAGTCTTACTAAAACAAGTACAGTCACTGGAAGGAAACGTATCAGGAGAGCTAGCATGACCTTTTTTTTTCTTTAATTTACTGATAAATTTGAAACTCGTATATATGTGCATATATATATTTGTCACACACACACATATATACAAACAGAAATACTTGTATGGTCAACAAATAGCAAACATCTTTGTTTTGGTAACAGTTTGATTACACTTTATATGATTAACACAAAAGAATTCTGAATAATTCTCTCAGTCACTCAAGAAAATACATTCCTTTTCAGATATTCTCACCATTTCAGAGATATATTCTCACCATTATCTGACTGAAAATGTTAGATTTTTTTTTTCCTGTGACTATGGTGCAATTTTTTCTTTCAACTCTTCAGTTCTACTAAGGGAATTTAATCAAAGTAAATTATAAAAAGTAGCAGAATATGTATTACCGAATATACATTACATTGTAATTTCCTGTATCATAACTGACCATTAAATATATTAGTAACTTCAAGTAAACAGAATACTTTGGGTCATCTGTTTTATTGCCCATTTATCAATACTCACTTCTGAAGTCACCTATGATGTAAATTCTGAATCAAGTCACACACACCAATTTTTTCCAGCACCAAAAGACAACCATTTCTCACATCAGCTCCCATCAGTTTTTAGAAGGAGATGGCAGTAACACCTACCTCCCTGAGGACAGGATCAGTGATACTATCCAGGTTCACAGAGCCTTCATACGTTAGGTAGTGGAAAACGTTGAGTGCCCGCACGGCTTCTGGTCCTCGCTGCTTGTAGCCAAAGATAAGGTCAATCCACTGATGGAGCTGACATGATACAAACTCACTTTCCAGGGCCTGCAAGTGAAATTCAGAGTTGGGATGTAAATTCTGTCTTGCAATTTCATGCTTAAATTACATCCTACCTTCTCCTGTTATCTAAGGAAACAGAAAGGGCAGCATTACATTTCCTGTTCAGGCTTATTCAATATCTCTGAAAGCTTTCAAACACTAAAAACCAGAACAAATTATATTGAGAAAAACTAAAAAAATATTCTCTTTCCTTCAGCTTTATTAGAAGCCAATACTCTTTTCAGCTACTGCATTTCTCCCAGCTGCAAAGGGTTTAATTATTAAATTTTGGGTTTGTCAAATAAGTTAGGTAATTCATCGATAAAAATCAATGAAAATGGGAAAAAAAATTGAAAAAAAACTCTATCTCCCAACTAACTTTTCAACTATTTATGATTAGTCTTATATCTAATGCAGAAATCTGAGGATTAAAGAGACTGGTAAAAAGAACTTCCAAACTCAATGTGTCAATTTTGACTGGTTTCTCAAAGGAGAAAAGTATTCTTCACAATAATTTTTTGATTTTAGGTTGTTTCAAAAAAGAAAACACAGGCCACGAATAGTTAGATGACATTTAAAAATCAGATCAAGGATTGCTATTCCTTTCCTGAACATATGGAAAGAGATTAATTCTAGATAGGATATTTCTGTTGAGCCTGAGCCAACCAATATGCTTTTATAAGATATGACTGGAATCCTTAGAAGGTACTATTGACTGAACTGGAGTTTTTGAAAGCTGAAGACATTTCAAAGTTTCTTGTTACCACTCTTCCCTTGACAGACTATGTCTCTTAGTTTCCCGTGAGCACCTACTTGGATGCACAAATTGTTCACCTATAAAGACTATTATAAGATGTATTTAAGGTGACATCCTGGAACACTCATTCTTTTCTAATGTCACCTGATTCATGCCAAAATTTTTACAGGTGTCCTGGCCCAAACTATATCATAAGTCCTGCTTTTCTACAGTGCCATATACCTGGTTCCCTTTGATCAGAACAAGTGCAGTTCAGTTCTCAGATCTGGGAACAAGCTTCCAACAAGTTTGTTAGAAAAAAACCCAAATAACATTACAGAATCACAGAAATTTGAGGCTAGAAGGGCTGTCTGGAGGTCATCTGGTCCAACTCCTCTGCATGACCACTGACAGCAGCCCAGGACTGCACTGAGCAGGCTTTTGAGTATTTCCAAGGCTGGAGACTCAATAACCTCTCTGAGCAACCTGTGCCCCCATAGTAAAAAAAAGTGTTTTCTGACATTCAGAGGGAACCTCTTGTGCTTCAGTTTGTGCCCATTGCCTCTAGTTCTGTCACTGGGCACCTCAAAAAGATTTTGGTAAACTCTCCCCCAAAATAAATAACAGCCTTAATAAAATTTATTATCTAAATATCTATGTAAAGTTTACCACTCACTCAGAGCTCACAGCAACCCTCTCCATTACATTATCCTAAATCTATCTCATTCTCAAACTCAGTGGCTATCCTCCCCCACCCCAAGAAGTCCTAATTTATCCATTGCTCCTAGCACAGTGCCACACTTCAGCAAAGACACTTTTCAGCTAGGACAGGGTTTCACCTAGAACATCTAGGACAAAAGGAGGCTGCTTAGGAAATAATCACTGGACACTGTAGTACTGTGCCATGCACTTCCCAGAAGTGGTAGCAGCAGCCCCTGCCCACCCCCCCCCTAAGCACAGGAATAGGGGCAGATGGGGCAAGACCCATGGATCCGCTTCCCTGGGTAACCACTTAGTCACTCCTCAGAAATTCTCCCTGTAATGCTCCACATGGAAAAGGAACTCTCTGTGCTGTGGTGACAAACTGAACCATTTTCTGTCAAAACCAGTGACTGCTATTTCTGAGGAAAATGAATGGGAATGCTTATTATGTGTAATAGCTAACGTAGCTCAGTTTGCAAGGGCTCAAGTTCAGCATACAAGAAAAAGCTATAAAAAATGTTCTACATGTTGTTTCCTTTCCAAAATATAAAACAAATCTGGTGGTTTTCAAAATTAGTGGCCATCGTGCAAATTGCAAGTAATATAATTTAAATAGCACTAATACTTAATACATTTAAACTAATACTGTATGGTTTCATGCATTTCAGCTGATAAATATTCAAGAAATGCCAAATCCTTAATTGTGGTGTATTGCGTGTGTGCAACATGATATATTCAGCAACTATATAATCCCATAAAATTTTTTTTCATAGGACTTTTACCTAATTTAGCATGCAGGATGTTAGCATGCAGGGATAAAATTAAGCCAGCCACAGCAACCATAAATAAAGTATTTCCTAACCTTTAAATGCTCCATTTTTAATGTTCAGTTGTATGTAATAAAACTTTAAATGGAATTTAAAGCCTGTTGTCTTTCCAGCATCCGTGACCAACTTACAGTAAGCAGCCTAACTGTTCTCCTGCTCTTCCAAACTCTGTGTACTTATGTTTCTTTTGTATCTGCATGTATTATTTATTAAAAAATTATTAACAAAAAAATCATTAGACATTTGCTTTCATCTAAAAGGCACTGTTTTTTCTAGAATACAGAAAGCATTTCAGGAAAATGGCAAAACTTTTGGCTCTTTAAAGGTGGGATGCTAAATGTGCAAAAATAAATGCTTGGGTCAAATGAGCATATTTCACCCAGTATTTCCTCTAACATCCACTCCCTGGTGTTAGGAGAGCTGAATGCCCATGTTATGTTTCCCTGAGGCAGTTTCTGCTTGCATGACCAGCCCATACTCAGCAGCTTGTCATTCCAGAGAAGGGCTTACTGACCCTGGCAGGTTTGGAGAACTTCTGTTTTGCATGGATGAATGGTTCTTTAATAATTTAGTTAATAAATGAGGTACTTTTTAACAGAAGCACGTCAGCTGTCCCCAATTCTTTAAGTATTGTAAGTATTATTAAGTATTAATTGTACTATGTTTACAGGTCTAATGCTTCTTTAGAGGTTTGTATGTAGAAATGCAACACAAGTTTTGGGGAAATTTGTAGGGAATGAATTTAATTACCTTGAAGTATAAATTTAAGAACTCCCTAGATATTTTGAAGTTAGAGGAACTACTGTCAGGGATGAGAGGATGCTGATGGTAGCAGGGGGGCTCAAAGCCTTGTGCCTGCCAAGTGCCCTGTATTGGAAGACCAGTGTGGTGAGGAGATTTGTGGCAGAGACCAGAGTGGAAGGCACAGAGAAAAGCCAGAGCTGTGAAGGAGAATGGCTTTGCATGGGCCTTAACACCACACAGCCTCCAATGATGGGTGGCAATGGGTGACTTGTGACACTCACATCCCCCTCATTGGGGTGGTGTGTGGGATATGGCGCTGGGCAGGGACAAAGAGGCCACCAAAAGTTTGCAAAGTCCCATTTGGCCCTTGGAGGGGACAAAGCTCCTGATCTGTGCTTATAACCTGGATTCACCTTAGTCAGGAAAAAGCTTCAGATGTCAGGGCTGACCTGGTTTGCTGGTGTTTCTCCCAAGTACTTCTGCACCACTACTCAAGCGATACTTGCAGAATCCTCTCCCTAATTTGCTCTAATGCACAGGATGCTCCCCCTCCATGTAAGTGCCTCCTGAAAATTTATGAGGTGTTCACTGTCAACAGCACATTGTTTCATTTCTCAGGAATATGCAATGCTCAGTAGGGAATAGGGTGAAGGAATTTTCTGCATTTACATTAATTTGTAGGTACACTCGAAGACCATACAGAAAAAGATAATAACCTTAAAATAGGCTGGAAATGGCCTTAAAGAAGAGTGCTTTGGTGAACATTTTGGCTTTAAGTATTTTAAGGGCTTTAGGTTTTTTAGTATATTTCCAATATTAAAGACAAGAAAATTACTTTTCTTAAGAAAAGCAATAAGAATTATTGCTTATAGGATTATATATTCTTTTCATATCTTCTTTTATATTCATATGTTCTTTTCACTATATATGGCTTTTCAATATTCTTACTGTTTAACAGAAACAAGTAGACTCCTTTTTTTCTATTATGAGTAAACCATGCTGTTATATTCATGCACTCTGAAGCTAAACTTGTTTGAACCACTGTTATCAGGGCTTCATTTTCAAATAGGAGTATTCTAGTCAGCATTTTTCATTAGTTTTTTTTCAAGGGAGGGAGTCTCCTATGGTACTGTTTTTAGTAAAGTGACTTTTATTGCTAATAGCTAAACCACAAGCATTATGTTTAGTAGGAGAAAGATAAGTATTTGGAAGTAAAGGTATTCTGCTTTTTGCACGTTTGCAGGCAAATGAATGCTCACATGTTGCACAGGCTGAAAATCTGGGCTGTAATTGTTGTAAAAGATAAATAGATATTAGTAAATTTGTGTTTACGTAGAACCTAAATAAAGTTTATTTTACCCAAGTTACTGCTTAGTGAGATTAAGCAGAATAGCTCTTTTCAGACTTTGAAGTGCGAATGCTGCACATTTCCCTCTCCATTCATCCTACTTTGATGTTAAAATTATATTTTACTGAGATTCCAGAAGGAGGCACTGGTCTTTATTTTAATGCATACTATGTGCTATATAGAGTATCCTAAGTTCTGGAATTATAAAGTATGCTATTCAAATCTCTTTCTAATACTAATTTTTGTGTTACCTGGTAATTTGTGTCACCAGAGAAGAGGAAAGCTCTGACACTGCTCCTCTTCAGGACCAGAGCTGCTCCATTCCTGCCATGTTTCCCTTCCCCCTGTAGCTATCCACTGCCTGTGTCTCCAAGAACTCCTACCACACTATTTTGCTGCTAACTATATTCAGTATATTTTAAAAAAAATATTTTCTCCAAACTACTCTGAGTTATTTTGCTTTTGTAGATCTGCTCAATAACAGGCCATTGGCTGTTTCAGTGTGCCAGAAGGGTTTTTTTTCTCTCCCCCTTAAATCCACGCTCTTCTGCAGCCACTGAATGTAAAGGTTCTCCTTGTCTGATAGTTCTTAGGCTCCTTTGCCATTCCTTGTATGACTACAAGAGTAAACTCTTTGACTCTTGCCACAAAATCCAACAGGCAATACTGATATTTGAAATAAGTTTTGTTTAAACTAAGTAATATTGTAATTAAAATGAAAGTGCATCCTACAGATTTGGGTTACTGAGAGATGTCTGCATAGAAACTTATCTTTATGTGATCATCTCTAAGATGTAAATAAATTTCTTCAGTGATACAGGAAGTTTTTTAAAAAAGCATCAGTCTTTTCCAAATTAGATTGAAATCCCTGTTAGCTGAATGAGTTCTAATTGGATTGAGAACAAACCTTGGCAATACACAAAATAAAATCAAAGCTACTACTGAGGAAGTAATATCAAATCTTATCTACTCCTTATCTGGTAAAAAAATAAAGTCAACTGCTGCTGCATGGTGAGGAGAAATAATAAATCTTCCAGATTCTCATAGCACAGAGATTTTCATAATAGATGTTTCTAATGACTATTCAAGAAGCTTTTTAATTATGAAATACTATGCATGCTTCTGAATAGCCAGGGAAACATAATAATAATTGGCAGAAGAGAGCAAATAAATCATTTCAAAGACAGAAAGAAAATGCAATCTTAGCAACAGTTATGTAATAGGAACAAAATCTGTGTAACAACAGGACACCGTTTAGAGTCTCAAAAATATAATTTATAGTGAATGCACTTTACTCAACGCTGCAATTTGTAATTGAAAATGTGTATAAGCCATAATGAAAATATAATTATAATTAACTTTGAATTACACAATCTTGCATCTTCTGTTTCAAAACTAAAGAAGGCTTATTATAAGTGATCTGCTTCAGTGTTTCATGTGGTGTTCCCTGCCTTGATTTAACATGCTTGACTTACTGACTGAATCTGTTCCATTTCTGGCTCTCAGGACTGCTCTAAGCCTGTGGGGAATGAGAGGCTGAGTAGGACTACAGATGCACATCTGTGGAAGGTTTTATGCGTGGGTTGTTTGTTTTGTTTTTTTTTTCCTGGCAAAATGGGAGATTATGATTGATGAGCCCAGCATTAGGGTAATGTTATCAGGGACACTTTCTGCCTCTGTCCTTTGTGCCATCGCCGAGGTCAGCCCATAATCATGTTAGCATTGAACATTGTGCTTTATTAATGTTTCATGAGTAACTCCAGAGCGATCAGTCTAGCTTTGTGTGGATAAATAAAACTGCTACAACAATCCCTGATGTATACACTGAGTGCTTTAGAAGCTACTGCAATGGGTCTTAAAAATAACTTGACTGTCTTTCCCAGTCTTTACAATGAGTCTAATTTTCACAAGTTTAAAGGAATCTCTTTTGATGGAAAACCATGTTAATCTCCATTTCTCTTTTTAGTTAGAAGTGTAAAACACCCAACTAAACAAAGTTATAACAACACCAAAACCCTGCCTTTTATTAATTTGCACAGAATTTTCGTAAAGCTTGTTGACCAACTGGTTAAATTAAGTTGATTCGTGTCCCTGTGCCTCTGGTGCTTACTGGGCTCTTCTCTACTTGTCTTAATAAGTCTCAGGATGAAACACTGAAATTCTTGCTGTTATTTAAAGAAAATTTTTACATTCATAAATGTGCAGATTGGCTGTATATAGGGTTTTGTATTTACTCCCAGACAAAATGACACATTTATATATGCTTGCAGCCAGCAAAAAATTATGTATGAACAGAAGGAAATAGTTTCAGCTAGGGATAAACAAGATCCCACTCTATGTTATATAGGAGTCTTTCCAGTGAAATAAAATGACTTCTGCTAATTTCATTAGACAAGGGATTAGGAGAACACTTACTTGAAATTTTCCTTAATTTTCTGGGGCTTTCCTGTAAACATGTTTTCTACTTGCTTTGATAAGTTGCCGTAGAAATTCCAGGCTTGCACAAGCTTGCTGTGTTTTACACGTCAGCACCACACCCAGACTATTTTTTTCCTTGAGATAGATTATTGTATAGCAGCCAAAGCCTGGCCTGGAGATGACCTAACTGAATAATACATCTGCTGGCTGCTGTTCAAAACATGGAATCAGACATTAGGTTGTGAATGTCAAACTTTCCATTCCTTTTATATTTGTTCCTTACTTTGACTAGCCTACTTCTAGTGACCAAAAAAGGGGCATACTGGCAGTTTGATCTATGAGCTAATAAAACCTACCTGAGGTAGCTTTTCTGAAAAATTATTTAATATTTTATCTTTCAAAATATAATTTCATTTCCTCTTACTAGGCATACGATCTACATTGTCATGAAAAGGATTATCCTGCTTTAGCTAGTTGCTACTTTATAATAAGCTTTATAAAAAAACCCATGCATATATCATGTATTTTAGACATCCCAATTTTAATTCACTTTGTTCCTATCATCTGAATTCCATCCAAATGTGAGTACTTCTTCTGTCATCTACTTGCCTAGAAGTAAATCTAATATTCCAGGTGCAGTCTCAAAAGAACCATAGACAGGTACAACTGTTTACATCCACTATGATGCAATGATTCTCCATAGGCAGCATCAAAATACACTTATATCTGGTGAATATAGAATTAGAGAGTTTAATCTAATCTAATTGCTGCTCATTATCAACCTTCTCTTGCTTCTGCTTTATTTTTGGTACTAATTTTTGTTTCCAAACTTCTGCTTCCTATTGAATATCATTAATTCTTTCCTCCCAAGGTGATTTTCAGTGTAATTTCTGTACCTAATTCAAATAAATTTATGGATTTTTCACCTATTTTCTAGGCAATTACTATCTTTATGATCATTTGTGAACTTTATCAAACTGCTTAAGGTAGCCTGTACCTGTGCAGAACTGAATTTTAACAACCAAAGCTCTTGCTAAAAGTAGATGCTGGGATGAATAAAGGGAAGGCAGAAAATGCCTCAAGGCAAAACTGTAGCACAACAGCCTGATGCTCACATCTGTGGGCACAGGGGTAGGAGACAGTATAGGAAGGGTATGATACCTAAGTGAGGTAATATCTGATTTGAAAATCTGCAAAGTACTCAGTTTAAGGTTGTAATTCTAAGACTACTCTACTGCTACTGCTCTTGTCATCAGTTTGTCTGTCTTGTGGCAGTTTGAGCATACTTAGATTCCTAAGGAATCAGTCACCATTGCTATTACAGATTAAAATTTAAAAAGCATTTCTCTTAACTACCAGCCTTGACTGAAAGAAGAGCCCTGAAGGGGCATAAATGCTATACTCTAAATTCATGTAAGCAGGTGTTTTCTTCAATAGCCAAAAATAACCCAGTACAAATCATTTCACTAGAGAGTTCCTATGTTATTTCCTAAGAAGGAGATGCTGCACCAGAGAAATCAAATAAACTAAAGCTAACACTTTTCTTTGAGTGATCTCCTATCACATAGTGAATTATAATTTGCTATTATTCATTCCATCTTTGTGGAAGTGAAAGATAGAGAAACACAAATTAGAAAACAAGTAGGAACATTTTTGCCTAAGGGAGTCATCAATATTCCTCACTACATTCTCCAATAGGTGGCATCTGTTTATCCTTTTTTCACTAAGCTATCACACTTCTGTCAAAAGTAAACCTCTTGGTCAGCTTCAGTGTGCTTGTGACTTGGCTCAGTTCAGGTTTAGCCACAACCACAATCCAAAAAAGCTCTCTCTGTGCAGTGACATGGGCACTCCGGAGACATGAACCTGAGGCTAGGAATCCCACACTTCAGGATAGTAATGGAGATGGTAATGGAGATGGTAATGGAGGGTAGCAATCTTTTAAGTCCACCTCTTCCATTGTTAGTAAAATTGTACTTGAGTTTATTACCACCAGCTGTTAACTACATGTTTTTAGAAAGAATGTTTAAATATATGCAGCTATAAGAGAAATCAGCCAAGAAAAAGAATGAAAATGTTGTTCAGCTTTCCTTCTGCCAATGAAGAACTATTCCTTGGAACATATTTTTCATGCTTTGGATAGTGTATTTCATGTGTCTTGTGTCATGAGGTTGCCATCACTTGCTTAGAAGACTGTGGTACATGTCAAACCATTTACTCTTCTATATGGAGGACACTTCTGAACAGAGGACATTTCTAAATCATATTTGGAATAGGTTTGTTTCTATAATATTCTTTTATACTTTTGAAGTTTATATGGCTATATTTTCTATGAGTTCCTGAAGGAAAATTTTCTTCCTTGACATGCATTTTAAGAAAGATCCATTTCCAGAGCAGAACCATAAGTTGGACTTTTGCTGGTTAAAACACCGTAATACACCTTGTTTTTCCTAAAAATGACCAGAAGCATATGAAGTCTTTCATTAATAAATTCATTATCTATCAAATTCAAGGAAAAATGTACAACATAATTTTTTTTCATGTTTAAATTCTGCAGACTTCACAGTGATTTACATCAGAGCAGTTCTTTTGCAAAATTTCCTCAGAGAAATGCTATCTTGCATTTGCTTTTCTACCCTTTTAGTCCCTCTCTGATGAATAGGAAGTACCTAGCTCCAGTCAAGTAAGAAGTATAAAATATCTTGCAAGATACCATGATTTATATTAAAATTTTATTTCTTATGTAGAATGTGATCAGGAGGAACAGACTTGATTTTTTCAGGTTACCTGGTATTGTCTGGCCCATCTTTCTCATAGTAGAGTAAGTAACTAAATTTCATTTTCCATGACTTGCATACATGGAGAAAAATCCATTCTAAAATGAAGGGTTCTGTCAAGCAAGAAAGAATGCAAATTCTCCTTCACTTTTATATTAATTTCTATAAATCTATCTCTAAATAAATGAAAATCAGCATTAAACTAGATTGTCACAACACAGAGCTTCTAACTGAGGCAAAAGAGTGCATCTTACCATCCTGTTGATGCGGACAAAGTCTTCAGGCTTCTTGGCCCATGGAGGGAGATCAACATCATTCACAGCAACTTCATCTTCTCTGATTCCTAGATTATAGCCATTACTGTTGACAAACATCTCTGGTAGGTAGTAAAACTCTGGAATTAACTCCTGAGAAGGAGAAAACACACAATGAGTCTTTACATTTATACAGAGATGCTAAATGGTGCTGACTGAAGCAGGCCCTGTTGTAGAACACAGCATTCCTGGTTCTGTTTATGTGTCTGTGTCTTGTTTAAGAAATTTTATAATGTGCTTTTTTGCACTTAGAGCCAAAGTTATTTTTCAGAATTAAATATTCAATCTTTGTTTTTCACACACCTGTTTTTGTGAAAAGCATAACTTCGTAAAACAATGACCAATAATGGAGACCTCTTCAGAATAACAGGTACAAGAAACTGTATGACAAACCTTCCACACCCTAAGTTTTTTTTAATCATTATTTAACTAAACTGTTAAAAGTAGTAAAAAGTTTCTTACTGAACACTCTAGATTTTACTTTTTCTCTTTAACTACATAGAAAAGGTGACAATTTGATTACCTATATATAGGAAAATAATTCAGGGTGAACAAATTTTGTACTGTAATAAAAACCCAAAACTAAATGGAGAGAAAAATGTAGTATAGCAAATGTCCCTAAAACATAAATACATGATATTAAATTGTGAAATACCATAACTGATCACCTGCAGTACATTAATGCAAGATAGATAAGTTAGGATGTGAGGTTTTTTCCCAGTTTCCAGGATAGCTAAATAGAAATGCATTTTGACAGAATAAGTATTGCCATTTGTTGTTTTGTATTACTTTATCAGTACTGAACTGCAGTAAAAAAGATTTAGCACTCACTATCACTTTTCTAATATCCAGATATAGATTAAATTCACTAAATTGCATTTTTAAAAGCATTATGGCATTCATTTGTGTAACATGATTAAAACTGATGACACAACACCTGAAATCTGAGTCTCTTTGTGGTTCTTTCAAAAGCTGCAGAGCAAAAGACATGCAGAGCAAAAAAAAGAACCATTGGCAGACACAAACTTATCTAATTAAAACTGATCTGCAGTTCCATAGGGAATAAAGCAGTCAAAGCATAACTTTCTAATTTATTCATTAAAAAAAAAAGAATATTTATGTAACAATTTTATATATGTTTATGGAGGCAATTTATTTCCTTTGTTGCATTATTTTTAATATACTGAAGTCTGAATTCAGGTTAGACTAAAATGAATGCTAATCAATATCTAACTAGTGCAAAACCCTAAGCAAATAAGACATGCCTGAGACTGAATAGATCATTATGAAATTTCAAGAAGGAAAAAAAAAATTGCATGCAGTAAATAATTAAACAGCAGCTAAAAGAAAGCCAAGTTAAAAAGCAATCCTGAATACCCCACAAAGTTAAAAGGAAAAAGATTATTTTACTGACAATCTTGAGTTTTACTATATACCTCTAACTTCTCAGAAGAATTCTGAAAGCAAATTTCCCCCTTTTCCCCTACACACAATGTATTAACTCTAAAGAAAAATTCTCACAGCTGAAGAAAACTGGACATTAATCTTTCCAGAGCTGTGCAAAATACTACTAACTTGGGACTATGAGCTGGCCACAGCCCCACATTTGCTCCATACAATTCATTGACAAACTAAGCACTGCCTTCAAGAAAGAAAATATTTAAAAGGACCTCAGAATGAGGAATTATTATTAAGTCAAAATTAAATTAAAAGTCAGTATTCAAATGAAATAGAAATTATTGAAGAAAAAAGTATGCAAAATTTCTTTGTATTTTTGTATAACAGCCTTGAAACAAATACCAGCTTTTAATATTACCATTTTTTATGCATCATGTTGGTGTACTAACCTGTACTGTTGAATAGCAAGTAAGTTTTTGTTTCCATCAGATAAGTTAACTCTTAAATTTCCTTTTCACTTTTAAATGTCCCAGGATCTAATTGTGAACTGTTACATGTAGCATATCTGGAAGATTTGTGCTACCTTAAAACACAATTAGTGTTTTACTGAATTCTACTAAGCTTCTAACTTCAGGGGTATCTTGAAACAAGGATTTAATTCACTGAATATTTTTAATGGTATTTCCATTTAGTAATTTTATCTTTGTTGCTATTTGCTTTCAGTGTAATTTAATGTTCCCTTGTCTGGTATAGCAGAAAACATAAATAGAAGTAGAATGAGTAGAAAGCATGTGATTAACTTTCTTCATAAGATTTATTGTGTTGTATATGTTCAGTTTGACCTGTCTTATTCCTGTGCTCTGGAAACTAACCAGTGCCAGACTTCTAAATCCTCTTCAAATAACACTCTCTAGAACCCTAATCATTTCACCTACACATCTCCTGGCATAATTTTTTTTAGTCAAAGTAATGAAACTAAACATATCATTAAAAAAAAAAAATCCTCTGTACTGTAGTCTCAGCATTCTCTTAGATGTTATTTTTTAGTACAGCCTACAATTTTGTTTGCCTGAGTACTAAATAGCATGATCTACTTATATATTTCCTATGCTTTGCATTAACCATTAAACTTTCTTTGGTAGCATTTCATATTCTTCTTGAAATTTTGACATCTCCACTTCCAACTACACTAAGAAACCACAACACTTAAAAATAACTCGGATACATCCATCACTTTCTCATTTCTAGAGGACTCAATACATACTAAAACACAGACCCACTGTGAAAACTTGTGGCACTTGAGAAGTATGAATTTACTAAGATTTGAAAAAAATTCCAAAATATGTTTTTAGCTACTTAGAAGCATAGAAAATACCACTAATTTATAGAAATGATTGGTTTATGTGTCCACTGTTTATTCTGCTGTGAAAAAGCAAAGAAGCTTTTCTTAATCATGCCAATGGCAGGCATCAGGTGATGATTGAAAGGAGAAGAGTCCCTCCCTCAGGGTCCCTTAGTGTGCTTCTCTAGAAGTACAAGCTGGGAGAAGCAGAGAGAATAAGGATTAGCAAGGAGAGGGCAGACAGTAATGATGGAACCTGAAAAAAAAGGAAGGAAAAGACACGAGTGATCTTCAGTGGAACTGGCAAGATGACATTGGCCTCAGAGAGAATTGCTTTAACCAAGAAGCCACTGGACATTGCAATAATGAACACAAGAGTGAAGGAAAACGTGGTGCTAGCAAGGGCTAAAGTTATTTTCAAAGCCTATTTACATTTTCTCAGCCAGAGTTTGGAGTTTCTTTGTTTTGTAAGTGGTTCTGTGCCAGTTCATAATAAAGATTATGACTAGGGAGGGACAGCTCTTTTGGTTGCTTTTCCTGTTTAAGGACAGGGAATAGATACCTCAAGTACCTAACTTTTCCGGGTCACATTTGGAGAGGTGACTCTGCCCATTCCTCTGTTCCAGAAGAGGCTCTGCTATGCCATCTTTCCTGGCAGATATCTGTCTATCCTGTTGTCCCAGAATTTGAGGGACAGCAACTCCATGATCCTTCCATCAACTGACTTCATCCAACAAAGTTCTACCTAATGCCTGGTCTGAACCTTTTGCTACACAATCGAAGTCCATTTCCGCCTGTCCTAGATATCAGTCCATCTTAGATACAGAGCACAAATTACTTCTTCCTCTTTGCATACTTTACTATGCTTGGAAAGTATCATCCTACCACTTTTACAGCCTTTGAGATCCTTAAAATCCAAATAAAGGACAATGATTTTACCTTTCATATTGCTACATTGCCTAAGTTTTTCTTTCAAACTCCCCAAATCAGCTAGTAAAATTGAACTAAACAGTATGTAACTTAATTATTCTTGCATATTCTTTGGCCTTAATATATTTTTTCACATGTTGATCACACACAAGCCAAAATAAATGTTTTTATCATCCTCTGTGGTCTTTAGGTCAGAGATTAAGATTGCATACTTTTATGGCAGGATCTCCTATTTTTCATTCATTTTTATGCAGAGTGTAATTTGCCACACAACATTGCTTCTTAGAAATCACCAGCTTCATACTTTAGAAGGATCATTGTTAAATTCACCCTAAAAAGAGGGACAAGGAGACTCAGAAATTAGTGGGGGTGAAATGTATATAAGGGATGGTATTTACACCAGGGCATGGAACACAGACAACTGTCTGTTCTCCCACTCTTCTTCCCACTTGATGGACACAAGAGTTGACAAGTGGATCTTTAAAACCCCCATTACACCTTCAGGGGCACTACTGGTAAAATCCTGATGCAAAGCCAGGTCTATGCAAAGGAATGCTTCCTTGAAGCTACCCTGATTTGAGAGGTTTATGTTTCAAGTTACTAATGTTCATGAAAGAAAAATATCAAAATATTTTCTTCCTACACGACAAACATTGAGTCACCCAGCATAAATCAAGGCATGAAGGAAAACATTAAAAATGATAACATAAAAAAAAGCTTCCCCAGAAGTTGCAGCAGTTTGCAGACATAAAACGAGGAATTTCACTATTTTTTTAAAGTCTGCTATTTTTAAAATATTCACAGATCACTGAAGCATTTTAGATGCACATTGTTATTGTATGCCATTCAGCTTATATGTAATTTTGCATTAACTGATACAATTCAGTAAATTTTATTGCTGCTTTGCTCTTGCCAAAACATATCAAAGGTTGTAAATAAATCTTTCTGACTACATAACCTGTCATGGGTAATTTCTCACCACAATAAATATCTAGAGTTCAAAGAGTTAATAAAAATAGGGATTCTAATGATCTAAATCTATTTGCAGTAATTTCTGTCTAGTTGTCCTTGACATTTCACAAGCTGGTAACCTCCTCTGCTCCCCTTTCATTCACACTTCTAATAAGACAGGTTAGCTTTCTATCACTGAATAGTCAGCTCCCTTTCAAACTGCCCAAGAAGCTTTGCTCTTCTCAGATGAAGAACGATGCAGTAAAGCTACTCAGGGGTGTAAAAAAAAAAAAAAAAAAGGCAGAATAAATATTATAACAGACATTTCTTGTCTGTAAATGTGATCTCTAGTTTATTTTAATAGCTATACTAAACCCCAAGGTATAGTTAACAGTATTACATGCCTTGTGTCTTTATGTAAGAAAACATCCATAAATGCGTTTTCTAATTTACAAGACTGTGACAAATCCAAGCTGTTGAGAAATTAAACTTTAAAAATATGTCTTGGGGTGATAGAGGGCCATTATTAACACTATCATAATTGTACACCACTTGCATCAAATCTGACGTTTCTGTTTAAGATGTTTTGCTAAGGGTATACCATTTTATGGCCTCCCAATGAAATCAAATCCAACACAGACGTTTTCACTTTTCTAATATAATTCACTTCAGAGTTTTAAAGCTGCCATTTCTTTTTCCTTTCTTTCTTTTTTTCTTTCTTTCTTTTCCTCCCAAAAGGCTGATCCCCTGGCATCCATTAATTCCACAGGAGCCTAGTACTGGGTCAATGAGTCAGTCATGAGTGCCTCCATTAACTGTGTTAATTCACACTAAGGCACCTTAATGACATTTTGTCAGAGCTACCTTTCTAAATTCTAAACACACTATTCAAAAAGTAATATAGCAAGTCAGAGAGGCATTAGGAAAGATTAGTGCCTGAACAGGAGGTTCTGGGGAAGTCAGTGTTACCAAAAACCTGAGCTGGGGGGGGAGACGGGGGGTGGAAAGGAAAAAATGTGAAAGATGACTGGCCAAGTTATGGTCATTTCCGGGTGACTTGCTTCCTCAAAGGTCACCCTGTGAATGTTCATTCTTCCTCCAGCTTGTACTGATTATCTTGAGAGAAGGTCGATGTTGATAAAGGCAGACACAATAAAATAAACTCTGTTATCCAGGTTCTCCCTTGTGTGTTCCCACTCTAACAGAGCACATACTGTATTAATTCTGCTTCATCCACTGTAGGTGATGAAGCTTCTTTGAAAGCTTCTTTGAAAATGAACCAAAATAGCCCAAATGTGAGAAACAAAAATTGTCTAAGTAGATCTTTATCCACCCGCTGAGCAACAATCTATCATATGCTACATTTTTCAGAGGTGGTGTACCTTGTGCCACAATTCAAGATGTAGCAATTAAGGCTTGTCTTTCAGCCTGATCAAACCACTGCCACAGCCCTATTTTCATTAGCTCAGTGTGAAACAATTTAGGTCCAGAGGAGACTGCACATATGCAATGGGACAGAGGGAAAGAAGAAGAAGGGAGAGGAAACATTTGTGTGAAAAAAAGGAGACCTGCTCTCCAAATTGCAGTTTTGTAAAGAGATATGCATTCTTTTGCAAGTGTCAGTATCTGCCTTTTAAATTTTAATGCAGGATTTCTTGAATGTGGTTTGGCTGTTTCATTTAGAACTACATTGAGGTTAAAAAAAGAACACTTGCTGGAAGCATCTACATTGCCTAAAAATCTCAATTGGCCAGTTAAAACTGACCTCCTTCAGAAGTGACTTAAGCACTTAAGAATAAAGCACCTCATGGTCCTTCCTTTAAAAAAATAACTGATGAAAAAAAATCATAATACAGATTTTATTTTCTTAAAAAGCTATTTTAAAAGGATTTTTTTTAACTAGACCTTGTTAATAAGGAATTAAAGAAATTCATATCATTATTTAATACACTACTTGAAAGCAAAAATTGTGGCCCTCATACAATACATGCCATTTAAGAAGGTCAGATTAATTCATTACACACACTGTTTTAAAATTATTTCATAGCTTGTGCCACAGCAGTTGATGAGATTACTGAGATCAGAGATTAAAGGTACTTAAAGTGGCTCAGATGAATTTCAAATATATGGTTAGGAATACATGAATAATGAACACTAGCTATTCTTAACAGATTTGAAAGTTTTTTTGATGGATACTTTGATGGATAGCCCATATTCCATGCTCTTAATATTTACTATAAAGACTCAAAAAATCTCTAGGATGGGAAAACAACTTACAATATGTATATGACTTGGGAATCCATACTGCCACAGACCCCCATTTATAACTGAGTGTGCAGCCACAAGAAGCTACACAAATAAGCAGAACACTTTGACAAAGAATGAGGCATAGATTTTGTACTCAACCTCTATACATGTTCTCTTCTGCTCAGTATAGACTTTCTCACACAACTGCTGGATAAATATTCAAAGTTGCCAGTCAATTGAATATGAATTTTTGGATGTTTCACACTCCCAGAACTGAAGGTCTTTTGTTTTCCAAGACAGCCATTGCTGCTTTTAGACAAGCAGGCAAAATGGGCAGAGATTTTGAGGGGGTTTCTCAGTGTTTCCCTAACACTTTTTTTTCTCAGTCCCTGAAAAACTGATCAAACTGCTGAAAAAGCCTGTAAGGAATTCCAAGCAGTAGCACAACTGATCTGAGAAGCTGTAATATTAATAAAAGTTCGGTTTCTCATCCTTTTTCAGGATGAACTCCAAGGCCTCAGGGAAAAGTTGGCCCTGATGTCATGGCATTGAGAAATGCAGTTCATTAAGATCTTAAGCAACAAACAACAGCAACAATTAGCTGCTATACTCCTTCTTGATTTACCACTAAGAAACACAGACTCTACAAATGGAAAGGGCCCATAGGGTCAACCAGCACATCCTTTGGCCGATTCATGATCGCCCCTGATGCTTTTCCTGTGCTTTGCCAGTCTGCACCTCTAAGAAGCTTGAGAAATAAGGGGATTAATACTTCCCCTTGTGAGGATATTCAAGTTCAGAGAATACTCAATTTCCCTTTAAGTCTGTTGGTTAAGTAAGCATTTTACAACTCTGATCCCTTTCCTCTGCTGCTCACCTTTTTTTTGTTCCCTGACAAAGAATTCTTCTCCCTTTCATACATTTGCATGTTTCATATCATTTAGGTTACCACATCTTAGCTTTTAGATGTTAATGATGCCACAAAAGTACAATTTTACTTCCCTTATACAAATCCTTGAATGCGTGTGCTGCTCTTCTTATGACTCCCTCCAGTTTGGGTGTATAGAATCAGAGATTCACAGTCATTTTGGTTAGAAAAGACTTTTAAGATCAAGCTAAATCCACACAAGCTTAGTCCCACAGCTAAGTCCACCACTAAACCATACTTCTACTAGATTGTTCCCAGCAAAGAAATAATAATTTGCTCTATCCGAAGTGAATACATGTAGCAGGAGGAGCCCTTCTTGCTCCTAGGGCTGATCCTGAGGCCTCGGGGTTTAGCCCATTCCTGGACGATGTCCTAGGGCTGTTCCTGGGGCTTCGGGATCTACCCCTTCTTGCCTGCTCCTGGGGCTCCTCGAGCTGTGGGCTTCTCCATCCTTACTGAAGAGTGAGAGAGCCTCCCTATGGGTGTCAGCTGCTCTCTTATTGGCCCCCTCCTCCTGCACATGCTCAGGAGGGAGGCCAGACACAGGTGAACCCACACCCACTCATCAATAACTCAGGGCACCTGGTCCTGTCTCACTACAAATACATACTAAAAATTGAATGAGGAAAAATCAAAAACTAGTGTTCCCCCAAGAACTTAAGTACTCTGAAACAAATGAATGTCTAATCAGATTATGTCAGGTGGAACTGAAATGCCATGGGATATCCTGGTTGTTATAATGCTAAGGATAAAGATTAAGGCTCACTATTAGTGTCATTAGACTTATTCCAGGAGTGGCTTTGTAATATATAATAAATTATTTGATTATGCAATACACTGACTGCTGGTAATAAATGCATTTTAAAAATCCTCTCATTTCTACTCTTTTTTTTTTCTTTTTTCTTTAAATAATTTATAAATTTTTTTCTGTTTGTACCATTTAAAAATTTTAAATCTGCTTGTGTTTATCTATTTTTATCTTAAGATGAATCAGCTCATAATAAATCACTTCAAGGTTAATTTATAAATTCACCTTCCCTGTATCTTCATTAATTAACAAAACCATATTTTAAACAGCATCCTTAATCCCTAAAGTATCCCTGAACAGGCAGGTCAGGGATTATCTGGAGAAAACATTTATTGGCTAACATATCTCATCTGTGCCTCCCATATTAGATTTTCTGTAATGACTTAGCTGCAAGTAGAATTTCTCTTTCCAATGGCATAATAGAAATGTCTGTACATCTAAATCTGACTCTAAGGCTCTACAGCAGGCTCCCAAATATATTGTAAAATACATTAATTTACAATTTTTCCCAATTGAAACTCTGACCCTTAATTATTACTATTTTATCCAAGTTATGCCCAACTCCCATCTTTATATTCTATGACATTAAAGTACATAGCTACTCCACATCCTCAACTTCTGCCTTCCTTTTATGATGATATCTGTTCTAAGGTTCTAAGTATCCTTTTAATGCCTGTTTTATTTTAAAAATTTGGGTTTTTTTAAATAAAAATGCATTTTGTAATGCAACTATTGTCACTCTATAATTATCCTTGCAATAGCTGGCAGCAGTAGTTAAATTACCCCACTTGGTTCACAAAATTCCTAATATTTTCATACAAACATTTTGGTCCCTTCTTTTACTGATTCTGTTGCTAGTTTAGGAACAATTCTTTCACTAATTAAATATGCTAGTTGAATACCATCCCTCCATCTGTTCACAGATATTCCTTTATCTTTTATCTTTTGCAATGCCTTCATGTATTTAACTGCTCTCCTCCTGTGTACTGAAGCCAGACAAGAAGATTACAGCCTCTTCCAACTGTCTTTCCTTATACAGCCCCACTCCTAGGAGTCCATTTTCCCAGATTTCCTACTGGAAATTGAGAAAAAATAGATTCTGTTGGAAAGGAAAAATCAAACTGTCAGCACTTTGAATTTGAAGAAATGTCTGCATATCAAATATTATACATATTAATTTGAATTGCATCCAACAAGTCCTGAAATTTTCTTATAAATGTGTACCTAAAATTCTACTGAATTCCAAAGAAGCATAAATAAAAATGAAATGGATTGTAAGAGGTTTAGGTTATCTTCTTTTCTTTGAAAAGCATTTTCTCATGTATGCTAAAATGGCAACAGAACTTACAATTCCTTATTCTAGCTAGAAACTGAATAACAAAATGTTTTGTCCATGTACACTTCTGAGACTTGTGGAATATTTATGTAAATAGGAGCTTTGGAATAAAAATAAATCAACAATTTAACATCATTTTCTTTTGTCAAGTAAAGACAAAAGAATAATGGTAATATGACCCTGACTTTAGCATTTCCTTTTATGAATGGCAGTGTTGAAATAGAAGAAAGAAAATATTCACTATAAAATAAAGTTAAAAAAAAAAAAAAAAAGAACACTTAAAGGAATACCACAGCCTTTGCTTTCCTTATTACTATAAAAGAAGAATCAGGAAAGTGACATATTATTCAAAATATTAGATTTCATTTTTTTTTTCTGATACATCTCCATGTATCTGAACAATAACTCTTTGTATTTAACAATAGGTGAGGAATAACAACAGAAATATCACCCTGCTCTCTGGCTGTTTCTGTATGTCGTGTAGAAGTTGTTTTAATCTAATGTGTATTGTTCCATAATATCCCCAGGCACAGTCAAGTAAAAGCTAAAGCTGTACAGAAAAGCCAACATTTTAAATGGGTCTTGTCATTAATGCTTTATTAATTGCCCCAGGCAATGCAAACCCAGAGCTAGGCAGGCTATAACAATATGACACTTTAAGGTCAAATCCAATTCCTGCTGTGTTTTATGGAGTGGGCCAAATATTGAGTTAACAGCAGGAAAGAACAATTTATTGGGCTTTTCTCCATCTCCTGATTATCTGATCTAAATTAGATCAGTTAGGTTTTTTTTCTCTAAAAACAAAACACCTTTTGTCCACTCAACTTCAAAGAATCTTTGATTATTTCTATTAGAACAATAATCTTAAGCAACGTCTACCTTTTATTTACACTATGCCCAGTGTATTGAAGAAATCATATATAAAACCTTTTTTGTCCCTATATAAAACAAAATAACAGAAATAAAAATTCACATTTATCAGTTTATTTAATTTATATGTTACCTTCAAAACAGCACAACTAAAAAAGCACATTTATCAGTTTATTTAATGTATAAGTTACCTTCACATCTGATGTATCTCTTTGGCTGTTCCTCCAAGACCTGGCTACTGAAGAGAAGGTTCGATCTGGGTGGTCAAATTTTCCATCATTTGCATTTAGAAAGAATGTTGTAAAGGGCTCCTGTAGTTAATGAAATGAAGACAGATTAAGAAAACAGCAGAAAGAATCATGCAGCAGGTTTCTAATGAAATCCAAATTACTTTTGCAGATCAAAATACTTCACAAGAGCTGAATTAAAGGAAAATACAGCACCTCGTCGTTACATCACATGGGTATCTGCACTGAATATCTTAGTACATTTATTGGCATGAACACATTTTGCACACACAAGTCTTGAGTTCTAGAAGGAAAGGTTATTTTATATATTGACTCTTCCAGAAGACTGGAAGACTGCCACCCATCAGTGGCAGACCTATGGACCTTAGTTCCAGTTCGTGTTGGTTGCCTACTTCACTCCAACCATCATAAACACTCTCTGTTATTTACATTATTATGCATTGTTTACACTTGTAAGATGGTATGGCAAAAGAAAATCTTAAAAAATATGCCTGCATGGATTTTCCTTTTGTTTTCATTTCATTCAAAAGACCTATGGAGGTCCAATTTTGCCTTTTGTGGGCATAATGGCTGCATGGTCATTATGAGGCTGACCATGGCTGCAAGGTATCTAGCTTTAGCATTACTTTTTGGAAAGAGGTACAGAGATGCAATATTTAGATTTTTTTTTTAAAAAAATTTTAATTCTGTCTGAAACCACACTGCCAATACTTACTAAATGGAATTAGGTTGTAACTTTTGGGTGGGAAGAGCTCAGGTCTTAGGTAGTGTGGAGAATGCATTTTTATGTCACCTCATTCCACTGCAGGGCAGTGGTTAACATGGGACTAAATCCTTAATTTGACAGCAGAACTTGGATACCAAGAGCATTGCCAACTCCCTGCTTTTCCAGCACCACTCCATTGATGTAATTAATATTTGGCAATATGTCCACATGGGTGGAAACTACTTCTTCCTCTTTGCCAAAGTCTGGCTGGGAATGTTTGAAAAGGTGCCCTTTTTGTTAAATTCACACCCAAATTTATTTCCTTTTATCATCACTTCAAAATTTCATTAACCAAGGCACTTGGTCACAATTCTTATTACAGTATTATCCATCTACTATTTGAATTTTTTTCTATATATTCTCTGATTACTTTTCTGAAAAATTTGAACAAAGCAAGGAACATCTCCAATAATACAGAATTTTTGAAGGAATTATGCCACATTGTATATATTGTGTTCAAATTACCCAAGGATAAAGAGGACTTAAATAATTAGTTTTCTGTAGCATTTTAAAGCAATTAAAATATACATAAGGAAAGCATGGTGCACAAGCAGTGAAAGAAGCCAAAAAGAGGAGGAAAATAGAAGAGGGAATTCAGACTTCCCGAGACCATTGTTTCCCTTATCTTTACTCTGTAAGTCTTCTCATTTAATCTTTTTTATCATACCTGAAGGTTAGCAAAGGCTATGTTCCTTCAAAGAAGAATAAAACCTCTAAATTTCTGTCTCTAAAAGAGAAGGAATGGAATATCTCTCTTACTGTCATTATAGTGTGCCAGTACATTTGAAGCAACTTAAGGGAATCGTTTCTATTTGAATTTTTCATTCTTTTTTCTTAGTGTATGTCAATACAAATATGGAATAGTTTTCATATGCCAGACATTCTAATGCTAATTGGTGTATGGTTTTCCATATTTTTTCCCTCTTAAAACACTAGGAATTTAGATTAAAAAGATACATTCAAAAGAACAGGTAACAATCTGAAAAATATACTTTAATCAGTGCATTCATTCTCATCATAAAATCCTAGTATGTGATAATTATCTGAAAATATTAAATTGAATGAAAAGTAAGAACAATACCATTTCTTCCTGGAGGACCTGAATTCCCATTGCATAATGATTTTGTTTGCAATTGGAAATATTAAACAGTGTGGGGTATGTGTGAAAAAGGTTTATAATTTGGGTAGAATATTAAAATTTAACAGCATCTCAACATGGTGAGCAGCATAAAAGTATCACAATGAATTGCAATACTGAAAGAAAATAAATTACGTTTTTTGATGTCTAGATTTTGCAGTGCTTCATATAGTGAACTTCATGTAAAATATAAATGCAAAAGTGTATGATTCAGACCCAGAGCTAGCAAATTGAAAGCAATATACACAGGAATTTGATTATATTAATATATACTAAAATTCTACTAATATCATTTAACATTGCAATTATTTTTGTTTTAACTTAATTCTCAAACTTCAATTTTCTGTATAAATTTGCTGTAGTAATCTTTGCCAATTATGCTTTTTCTAGCTTACACATACTGAAAAACTTCATACGATCTGAGAACAAGTAATTCTGTCTTCTACCAACCCCAAAAGGATATTTTTTTCTTTATAATTACATCTAATGTGCAGTGACTATCATTGTGCAGCAGACTGTGGGTCACTGCTGAGGTTCAGAAGCAGTTGATGGATTAAAAAAAAAAAAAGAGAAACCAGAAAAATGATGTAATTACAATAAATCATGTAAAAGTATTAATCCAAAATTCCATGACAACATTATTTTAAGCATCTGAGACAAATATACAAAAGCAATAAAATTCATAACCAAGGATTAAACTTTTAATAGCTGAGCACTACAGGGTGCCCTATTATGTTATCTTGCTGTGACTTGTTGTGCCTATCTTTTTGGATTTTTAATCCTTAGCAGAAATTCAGAGCTTTCACTTGCTTTATCTCAGACCTCTCACATAATTTTAGGGTAATTTTTATTCTCTGAGAAGTCAAGTGCTTACATTATGTAAACACAATTCATATCTATATTCAATATACTCTTCTAAATACTGTTATTCTATGATAACGATTACTGTCATTTCATGTAAAGGTTTTGTTGCTGTGAAAGCTATAAAGCTGCACAACATTTTCATTATAACCCCATCCCTCTCATTCCTAATATTCTGAATAAAATTCATGCGTTGTTCACTGCCAACAAGAAGAGAAATTTGTGGGTTACTTGATTACAATAGACACAAGCTTGAGCTGTGGTAACATGTAATTTTTCCATTTCAGCAGCACTTCTCTCCCTCACCCTTTAACAGCGCCCAGTCCCATTTGGATCATTTATGGTGGGACTAGGAGAGGGAAGGGGAAGGGATGTGTCATTATGAGACATGTCAAACAAGAATGTCTTTTCAGCCTTTTTTAAGAGGACAAAAAAAGAATTTGGGGGTTTGTCAGTGACGTACACCTTCTGTCTGATATATCTGTGACTGTCCTGCTCAGACCTAACAAATAGGAGACAGATTCACTTCTGTTTCTGAGAAGAATTTCAAGTCCTCCTCACCCCTAAATCTCACTAAAAAATTGGTTTTGGCTCAGTCACACCTGAGTCACAAGAAATCCAGAATTTCTTCTACATTGTAGAAGAATTTAAGTTATTACAACAGAAACTGGAAAACAATTACTTTCTACAAACTTGTTGACCACAACCTGAAGGAATCCTGCACTCTGGTACTGCTCTCTGATCCAATGGCAATGTAACAGATCCACTCAAACACAACTTCTACAACTGCAACTACAAGAGCAACTGCATTCAATTGTACCATAGTTCTAACCTATTTCACCTTAAAATGTGAAAACAATGATATTCACCTTCAAGATTATATGGCATTCTGATGTGGTATTCTTTGTTAAATTATTCTGCTTAGTGTAACTCAAATACTGACTATCCCACATGGAAAGTGCATGAGAAAAACTGCTTTTGAACCAGTTGGTATGGTCACCTATCCATAAACTATGAATATTTAATTTCATCAATATAAAACAGGAACTCTGTCAACAGGACAGTGAATGCCTTTCCAGAATAGCTTTTATTCTGCTTGATATAGGAAAGTTGTGTGTGACGTTAACTCAGATTTCCTAAGGAATGAGCTGACAACCTTAGGCTTAGATCTAAAGATGAGAGGTGGGCAAAAATGTTCAAGCAGGGTTTGATTTCAGTAACACCTCAAAGGAGAGGAAGGCAATATTACACAAATTGTGGTGTTCTCTGTTATTTTTTATCATCATCATTAACCTGAACTACATGATAGGCTTTAATACATATTCTCTGTCTCTGTAAAGTAGTTATATAGCCTTCAGTAATCTGCCTCACTACTTATAAAGCTGATCACTTTCAAGAAACAGTTGATTTTTTAATATAGACCTACCATTTTAGAGAACACGTGGGAATCATTTGTAATTATAGCAATAAAAATTTAAATAGGCTGTGACACAGTTCATTTCTTCAGAAGCTAATTAGAGGATTGTTTCCTGGCCTTTCAGAGTTCTAGTACTGTGGAGGGGATCTGAAATGCACAATGGATTGGCTTACACAAAAATTTACAGACTAAGAATTATAATTATATTTACATATACATAATAATGTGTGTGTGTGTGTGTGTGTGTGTGTGCAGAGAGTTGGTCCAGAAAGTGCTGCATTGTTTTGGGACAGTTTCAGGGTCAGCTGTATGACCCTCAGCATCCAGTCTGATACTTGGCCTGGTGAAGCTGAATCACTGTTTACCCTGAACTGTTTACCCTGTTTACACTGTTTACACATTTTTCTCAGTGTTCTTAAAGAAAAGAATGGAACACACATAGACTGGTACAGCTCACCAAAAATACAAACAGAAGCCTTCCAGCTTCTCTAGTAGCCCATAGCTGCAATTAAGAATTACACTCTATTCTGTTGAGTATAATGAAAGGAAGAAGAAGAATAAAAATTAATAATAAAATTATTATAATTGTTGTCATTATCAGTAGCTTCGACATATTATATGCTAGAGCCACCTTCATATTTTTTGAAAGCATAATGAACCTGGTCAATTTTAAAGATGGATTTTTACTGGAAACTCCTAGTACACAAAAGAACTCAAGAGAAAACCATATTACCAGTGAAAAATTTAATAATGGCAAATCAGAGGCAGAGATTGATGATATCACAATCAATCAAACAGGACAAAACTGAAGCTAAATCATGAAGTGTCTTTTATAAAAGTAGCCTGATAAGTGAGAAATGGAAAGCAAGACAGGGAAATATAAGGCAGTAAGGTGCAGATTCTCACAGAATTGAATCTGAAATATGGTATTACATGCAATGTTTTGAAGAGGAACTGACAGGAACCAGATTGCATCTGTCAAAGCCAAAAAGCAAGATTTTTAAGATTTTGTGACAATTGCACAGCTCTATATATACATATATCAGAGTGGCTGAAACTACTTTTCCCATTGCAACTACTGTTCCCTCCAACACAAAGACCAAGACATGCAGTTTCTCTCCCTGAATCCCCATTACTCTATACTGTTCTGTTTTGCTTCTCAAGATCTCACTCAAAGATTACTTCTTGTCATGGCTTTTTGTTTGCTTGCTTGGTTATTTTTCTTCTATTTCTCTTTTTTTCTTTCCCTTTTATTTTAATCTTTGGTTTGGTTCATCTTCTCCCATGATTTTATTTTACACTCCTCTTTTTTATTCTCAGTTTCTTCTCATTTCTACCAAAATCTCTACTGAATAACTCCTCTTCATATGAATCTTCTCCAATCTCTTAAAATACTGAAAGCATTTTTCTGACTGAATCTCTGCATCTCTTCATGTTCCTGGACTAGACTGTAATTTACCTTTTATGAAATGTTCTTACCCAGACTTCTTCAGAAACCCATACCAAACACTAGCTTATAAAAATTCACAAGCAAGAAATCCTACTTAAGCTTCCAGAATCTGACTTAGCCTTATCTATCAACTTCACTGGCATAATCTTCTCCCTTGGGATTTCTCATCCTTTATTTTGCAGTCATAAGTATCTCTCTAAGGATCAGTATGATTTTATAATCCCTATATCTACAATCTTTTACTGTCTCTATACACGCTTTATTTTCAAATAAAACCCTATCTGATCTCATCACATTATTTCTTTTTTTCTCCTTTTTGAGAGTTAAACTTGCCCCATGTCTCTCACTTCTGCTGTCTCCTCCCAATAGTGACTGCTTTCTTTGCTGGTCACTTATATTTAAACAATCTCCAAAACCCCTATCCAGTTGTGTCCCCTTATTTAAATTCTCCTTTCATTGTTTTCACCTTCCAGCAAACTCTTCCCTGGAAAGCACTGCTCCTCCTTTTCTCTTCTGCTCAATACTCTTACGTATATTGTTTGCTCTAACAAACCTAATTTGTCAGATCTGCAAGTCCATCAAGGCAGAGACTTGTTCCTCTTGCTCTTTTAGGGCAGAAGAGAGGCAAGAACACCTACAATATTCCATAAACAACAGTAGTAAAAATGACACAGCATTAGCCTAATCCAGGAAATGAATACTCCTTGGTGTGCTGTACATTCAGTCTGTAAGCAAACTTCCAGACTTAGGTATTTGCTGACTGGCAAGAGGGAATCTTTTGTTGAACAGCAGCCAAAATTAATAGATAAACATGCATACAAAACAACTGGTTTTAATACACTTCAAGGCAGCAAAGAAGCACATGTCTACCTTAAAATGTATTCAACAATTCATTAATAATTTAGAAACATTTAAACAGAATACAGTGATCATCCCACGTAGGAGTGTAATCAATGTCCAGTTTTCCAAAGGTTAGGAAGTATATCCCATTTCTTCCTTTCTGAGCAGAAAAACAGGGCTTGTTAAGGGAACCTGTGATAACTGAAAACTCCTACCTGTAGCTTTCTGTAGCTCTGCTTTGCTTGGTTGTGTGCAAACCACGCTTAGAATACATCCTATGTGAAAGATTTCCATTGGCAGAATAAAGTTTAAGTTCAGTAATTACATAGCTAGTCAAATTTTCATTACTGCAGATTTCTGTGTGAAAGCTTCGGTCTCTTATCAGCAGTCCTTTTTCTGTAATTCACTGAACTCAGATTCATTCCATCTTTGAAGTTTAGCCTACTTCCCTGGATGTGATTTTGAGGATAGGATTTAAGGCTGAGGTTTCCAGAATTGAAATAGTTTGAAGTTAGATTCTACATCGTGACATTTCTGGAAACTGTAAGTTATTTATTAATTGATAAGCATAGTTCATTTGCATAAAATATCACTCCTTGCTGTTTTAATGCAAAACTGGTTCTAGAATTCCTCTCTCAACATGACATATTTAATATCCTTCTCAATAAAGGTTTTTCTTTAATGTTGTACATATTTGTCCCTAGCTGAAACTAACAAATCAACATACAAGTAGTATCAGATTTCTGTATTGTTTGGAGACTTCTGTAGATGCATTCCCTTTTAGATGGATTTTCTTCATCACTTGCATCCTTATGCCTGTACCATTTTATGCCTATCATAGAATCATAGAATCATAGAATTGGCTGGGTTGGAAGGGACCTCAGAGATCATCGAGTCCAACCCTTGAACCACCGTTGCGGTTGCTAGACCATGGCACTGAGTGCCACATCCAGTCTCTTTTTAAATATCTCCAGGGATGGAGAATCCACTACTTCCCTGGGCAGCCCATTCCAATGCCTGATCACCCTCTCGGTAAAGAAATTCTTTCTAATATCTAACCTAAACTTCCCCTGGCACAACTTAAGACCATGCCCTCTTGTCTTAAATATATTTCACCTTGTTTGGGTAGGAAGGACTCCATGATCACTGTAAATGAGTATATGCAGCACAACTGGAGAATTTCTGAGATTTTAAGGTTATTCTGTTAGAAAGCTACTTTATTTTTATAAAAAATTGAAATAGTGGTAAGTGGCAGAAATGCTGTAAAAATACTAACAAACACCAGGATCCAAAAAATACTTACAATACGAACAAGCCAAGCCAATGTAGAAGTAGATGTAGAGTAGTGGGTGTTGTAATGATAAGGTGGAGTCTGATCATCTTCCCATGTCTCGTACCGTTCTGCATAGAAGACTGCTCTCTTTGGGTTCAAAGCACCAATGGGCTGCAAAGGGATCAGAGGCCAAATATATTATCATCTGAAGGGCAGAGTGTCTGACATGTCACAGGTTAATTCTGCATTAAGATTCACTTCATAGGAGACTCTGCAACTAAACTCATTCCACGCTGCAGTAATCGCTTTGGATTGCTGCAATCCTACAATTTCTTTTCCAAGGCCTTGTGTACTAAAAGTCTTATGACTTTCCTTATTTTAATTGACAAACGTAAGTGATCCACATCTGCAAACTTTCAAGGCCTTCTTGAAGTATGAGTTGTTTCCCAATTAATTCAGTAAGATTGTTCTGGAAATAGACTTATAAAACTGCATTTTAAATGCATTGAGGCCAAACTAATATTTCTGTTGCTGTCATTCACTATAATCACACAGCTAATGAAAACTGACTTTTGCTCACACAGGATACTTTGTAATGCACTGTTCATGATGAAAAGATTTCACGCGGAACTGCTGATGGTGTCTGGTGATACTAAGCAGAAATACTTAAAAACCATGCATGGTCCTGAAGGACTGGATCTACTTTCTTACTGAACAAAGCCAGGTTTTTCAGAGTGAAACAAACAAGCCCTGTACGTAAAAACAACAGGATTTGGAAATTATTTACAAATTCAACTCCGTTTGGGGCATACTTAACAGGTAATCTATACAAGTCAGATAAAAACAAAAGAAATGTAAGAGGGTATTAGGAACTGTTAGTTTTGATATGTGTACTTAGGGGATAGATATTTTTCTATGTTTTTCCTAGCATGTTTTAGCTCATAACTTTTTTGCAAAATGGATTTGTCATTGTGTAATACGCAAACCCCTGGAGTAAATAAAACAGAAAAGATAAAATGTTGACATATATGAGATCTTAAATCTGGTTTTCCAGGTGAAATAGTAATGTATTTACTACCTATCTGCAAAGAATCTTCAGATTTTAGGTTCTGTAGCAAAATTAAACAAACACAAAGATTAATACTTAGGAGAGCACACACTTCCACGCTGAATAACTGCATAAACTTACAATAAGTCTAAATGATTATCTGTAGTTTTTAAATTAAAAAATTAAGTTAGAAACTATACTATTAAGGGAATTACAACTTGAAAGCAAACATATGATCAGTAACTTTAACTTTTTTCAAAATGCTAACAGGTATTATTGCATTTGATTTCACAGCACAGCTTTTCTACTGAGTTAAAACCCAAAGTCATTTGGAAGGGAAATACTAGTACATAATCAAATCAGTGTGTTTCACTACCCTACATATGTAACTGAAAGCTACAAGTATTCTATTCTTTCAGAACTGTTATGGTTTCTGAGGTGGCGGTTAAAAAGGCTGACATAGAACATGCTGCTTTTCAATTTCACATATTAGCTTTTTTAAAATAGCAGTGTTTGTTGAACACTTACATTCTAAAACATCATGATTTCAGTATTTTTAGCATGAAACACTGTGGATGCTTAATACTTTGCTGTGTCATGGAGATGTTAATAGCTTTCTCATACGTGTAAAATGTATGAGTAATCCCTGAGGATCAGTGTTATCTGATGCAGATTGCACTGCAAAGCCTCACAAAACATTCTTTAAAGAGAAGTATGAGCCATTCCCTAACACTATCCAGGCTTGTTTCCCAACTATTGGAAAAAGAAAAAAATAAATATTTGCATTTTTGTTATGCTCAGTTTCGTTACACATACCAGCACTGCCAGGAAACTTGTTGGCATTATTATGAGCTACAAGTTGCCAATATATAAAAATGGTTATTCAACCACTTTCTTGAAAGAGTCACTTATTAAAAGATATTCTTTTTTCTACTAGATGACAAACCATGCAGTTTAATAAATTGTATCAAGGCTCCAGGCTTCTTTGGGGACTGTATGGGACCTGCTGATATCCAGGTACCCTGTATCCAATTCCCTGACAGAACAAATTCCAGCCCCCAGACGCAAATTTCAAAAGCTAAAGCAGCGATTCACACCCCAGTCTCTTAACAAGAAACATTCACCCCCTCTGTGAAGGAAACACAAAATGGCAGACAAATTGGTGAGACTGTGTTTTGTAATGCAAAAACATCCTGAGACCTCTTTCTTCCACTGTGAAGGTGCATCTTACCCCACTCTGCAGTTAATTCTGGGGCTAAGGAAGAGAGAGGTGTCATCTGTCACAATATTACTGTACATCTGTGTTTGAAGGCACAATAGAGGAGGAATGTGGTGCTTAAAGCAAGATTGAAACACAGAACTTCAAGCCTTTCCAAACACATTTGAAGCTGATCAGATGTCTTTCCTCAAGTAAGCTCTGTGTTTTCATTCTTCACTGTAAATTGATTACAGCAACAAGAACTGTGAAGCATAACTCATCACAAAAATAATTACAAAGTTTTTTTACAGACTAGCAAAATTTTAATGATGGTTTAACCCTTAGCTTTGAATAAAGCTTAGGAAAAAAAAAGAAAAATAATTAAAAATAATTTATATATTGTTGTATTTAATGAAAAAGGTATTTTCTTTCAAGAACTTGACAATAATTTTCCAAAGTCACATAAAACACTAACGCAAACACATCATCATGTTCTCTCAGTTCTTCAGGGAGAAGTGTTATTTCAATTTAAAAGATAAAATATCTAAGGTTGTAAGATTGTGTATTCCCATTTTCATTTAAAAATGCCTGCACAAGTAGCTAAAAATAATCTACTTTCAGAAGACACATGTTCAATTTATTAAATGATAAACCTAAAAAGCTGTATTCTGAAGATTACCTTCATCCTCATCAATATTCTTTTCAGTGTCAGAATCCATTTTTTTTTCAATTACTTTCGGATTCATTTCAAGGAATATGCTGTAATGTACAAAATATCTGCTGAATAAAACAGACTCTCTAAGTGAAATATCATGAGAGTCATTTCTCTTCTTGCGTGGTATGGAAATTTTCATGTGAAAATCTCTGGGAAGAATATTTTCTGGGAATCACCCCTCCTTATCCCAGAGGGAAGGAAAGAAAAAAAGAAACAAGGGGGTGAAGTAGAGTTGACCTTCAGCTAGAAAGTCTCACCTCTACTTCTCTGGGCAGATCTTAGATTGGATGACCTAGTCACCTGGATGCTAGCCAGTACTCAGGAAATATAGGTTCATTTCTGTCATTCTGCAAAGATTCCCAGTTTTCCTGGGTACACTGCTTCAATATGACCATAACCTGCAATACAAAGTGTGCTAGAAATCCCTGAGCTACTGCTAGAGAGGCTGGGATGCAAACCCATCTCTGTTTCTGCAGAGATGACAACTGGAATTTCCAAAGTTGTGTCACTTTTCAAAGGTTCTATCTCTGCTGCACTGCAAAGAGAGGAGAGCTGGGAGCTGCACTGTACTCATACAACTGCAGCTTCAGGCTCAGTGTTACATGAATGATCTCTGGCCTGTGGTGAATAAATACAAGAAACATCTCTTTCCTCTTTTTTTTTTTTGCACAGTAATAGGGAATAATACTGGAAATGGTTCTGTGCACATTAATGGAGCCCTTCTCCCTGATGCAGAAAACCATACGTGTGGAAAATGCTAATGGAAAGTGCTCAACTTTGTCTTTTTTTTATTCCTGTGTGATTTAAAAACTTGCTGGTTGGTCGCAAATAGACCAATAGATCAGCTTATGTGTACCAAATAACCAGGAATTTTATGAAAGTGAAAACTTACATAAATAAATCACCAGGAGTGGATTAAAAGAGGTCTGCTCCTGGCTTCCTTACAGGCTTTTTAATGTCCGTGTGGCGAAATGGTACTACCCAAAGAAATGGTAAGAGTAGAGCCATGCATGTCTGTCAGTAGAGACACACATTTTCTGTAAAGCCTTTGAAACTGGGTTGTATGAACTCCCACCTAAACCAGTTTTACTCTGATGGAGCATGTGTCCTGTTGGATGGCAAGTTGGACAGTAATGTCTCTCATCTTTCTTGTGAAATGTGTGGAGTATGTAGAGTGTTGGTGACTTTTTCCAATAGTTATAGTGCTATTCTCAGTCCAGAAATTCAATGAATATGATTTAAATTTGGCTATAAACTGGAGACAAATCTTATTTACAGATCTATCCCAGCATCTTCACGTAATGGAAGAAAATAATTTTATTTCCATTTCAATGAGATTCATTGCAGTGCAAACTGGTTAAATGACTTGCACAAATAATACAAAGGCAAGGCTCAATCCCTGTACTGTCTCAGCCCATTACTTTAACTGTAAAACTGGTAAAGAAACTGAATTTGAGTAAAATCGTTCTGAACATTAAATAAAAAGTTCTTCCTATAATGTTATATAAAATGTTTTTTCCAAACATATAATTTGTCTTTTTTATTTTTAAAAAGGGCTTTAAAAAGGACTCACACAAAATAGCATTATCTTTTCATAAAATGGTTTTAGAGGAAACACTTCACTCTCCAATCAACAAAAACAACTCACCATATAACAATGCCTACTCAGCCACTTCCCATCTGATGTACTAGAAGCTGCTGTTTGAGTTTATTTTATGCTTCTTTTTCCATTTAAAAATAAAGTAAGTATTTACTTTAACATTAAAACCACACTGCTATTTATGTCACTCTTTTTATCTGGCTAATCTCTTTAGACATCTGGCCTTTGAACCACTGTATTGTCAAGACATCCAGTGTTTATATCCACTGGACATGTTGTGTTAGCTCATGTAATATTTACTGTTTTGCCAGCTATCTTCACAGGACTACATTCTCTCATGAGAGCAGAAGTGAACGTAGCATCCTATTTATCCAGCCATGGAAATATTCAGGTTATCTTGACTCTAATTCATGCAGCAGCTACCTTACATTATTATCTCTATTTTTGTAATGGACTCTGCAAAACTGTAGCTGTGTTCAAAAGAAATCTTGAGTCTTATTTTATTTAGATCTAGCTGAGTTTTCCCTCACTGCTTCCTTAACTAGTACAAAAAAGCAACACACGCAAAAAAATAAAAACAAAAAACAAACCACAACCAAACCAAAAATACAGAAGGAAAAACAAAACAAAACCAAAAACCACCAATAACCTTTAAGCAGGACATCTTAGGATAGTACTTTAAATTTTGAAGGAAATTATATTTTTATCCAAATTTTTCAATAGTTTTTGTTGGTTGGTTGGTTTGGTTTTTTGTTTGTTTTGGATTTTTGTTTTTTGTTTTGGTTTGGTTTTGGTTTTTAGCATATCAACATTGCCAAAAATAAGAATCCTGGCATATTCAGAGTACCTGAATTTCATTCATTGAATGAACTTTTTATTTAAGAAAAGCAATTATTTAACTGTGTGGCTTAAACCAAATGAGAATCAAACTAATTTTCCTTCTGATGGTAGAGCTGTGTGTGGAAAAAAGAAGTTACAGGAACTGATTTTATTTTTCCAGTGAGAGCAGCTCTTGCTAAGACCATAACACTCCATTCCACAGCATACACTTTTTTGGAAGTATTGTGGGGTTTGCCTTGAAATATTCACACTTTGGTGAATTAATTTGCATTATTACATTGAGAAGCCTGGGGCTTTATCACTTCCTTTTCTTGAAATGGCACAGTAATAAGGAAAAGTGGTTATGCTTATCACCACCCGTCAGCCAAATACCTTCTATATTAACAAAATATAATTTTTTCCACTCGATGAATGGGTGTGTGATGTCTCATACACATGTCAATATTAGTATTACTTTGCCTGGTGAAGAAATAATTTTATTTAACAGGTTGTATGACTGGAAGTAAATGAGGAGAAATTCCCATTTACACTTTAATGAGCAGGGACAATGCAGCATGTCAAACCCATGCATTCACATCATTTAGGAGTAAAAGTCATAGGATTTTGTGCAAACAAACTACATCATATTTTAAATGTGTTGAAACTCCAAAACCAGTGTCGAGTTAGGGCTGCATGCACATCACCCATGCTAATGTTTAATACCCTACCTAGGTATTCTTCCAAAGGCAATCTCTGTTAAGAAGAAAATAAGCAGATCACCTGGTGGTTTGATAGGGAAAAGATAATCTACGTATCTATGACAGCCGCTTTCATTAGCTTTTCATCCTGTCAAACAATAAATATAACCTTTAACCTTGTATGTGTAATGAATAAAACTTGAGCCTAAACTGTCTTATCAAATGAGAGGTCCAATATATCCGACTGCTACAGCACCTTCAGTGCTCATGGGCCCTGGTTTTAAATCTGAAATGATATGTAAAGTAAAAGCTAAAGCCTTGACTAAATAATTTCAGAACACTTCAAATAAAAAGGACATAGGAATTTTAAGGCTAATACTTAAATACCATTTTTGTGAGAGAGCAAGCAACATTTGGGATTCAAAAGTACCACAACAAGGAGTGCTACACAAAACCAGAATAAAATGGAATGAAAGGAAAGGACAAGTTACATGTTCAAGAGGGCTTTGCAGAAATGTAAATATTTAAGTTTGAGATAATGCAAGAGGCTTATGTTTTACTCTGCCACTGACACTGTAAGCAAACCAAACACATCTAGTTTCACTTCCAGAGTACATATAAATTACATTAGAGTGTATGCTCACTTAGAAGTAGTGATATCACAAAGGTGGGGGGGGGGGCATATTTTATGTAGAAAGCCTAGGAATAAAAAGGCTAAAAAATTTTAAAAGGAATGGAGTCAATTATAACAGTTGACACAAGATTGTTGAAGAATAACATGCAAATTATTTGTTTTCAAATAAGTTTGATTAGTATTTATATTTAGCTACCAAATCTTTTTTAAACCAAAAAAAACCACAAAGCACAATAGGTGGTTTCACTTTTAGTTTCATTGCTTTTTTGACCTTCTACCACATATGTAATAGTGCTGGAACTCTAAATTGTTTCAAACAATTGTTTAAGGGTTATTAATTGCTACATATTAAAGACAGAGGCTTTGTGAAACCTAAGAAGGGCAGACCTGTGGGAAGACAGAAGGTCAGGAATCAACAAGGGAGATTTTATCCATCAGCAGCTTAGCTGGAGGTTCTGATTTGCAATCAAATCTGCAGGAACATTTCTCCATTGCAGGGTAAAATCTGACAGAAGGAAGTGGCTCCTCATGGAAAGGATGCTGTCTGTGTCTGCCCCAAAGGTCTGGCTGAAGCTTGATGGCAAACCCCGGCTCAATAATGTGAACAATAAATCACTAACTCCTGCTTTTAAGCACTAAGTACTCAGGATTCACCTCCCTAACAAGGAAAGAAGTTACTTACTTACAGATAATGTTGAAAATAAAAATAGAATTGCCAAGGAAGGTTTTTACTGATAGTGCACAAAATGAACCAGGATGCAAGTAATGCATAACAGCCCAAGTGCACAAAGTAAGGCATTTCATATTAACTGGCCAGTGCCTTTTACAAAAAATCATTAATCTATGTTTCCCTTAATCTATTGTGAAATGAAATTTATCAGATGCTATGATAACAAACACTGGAAAAAAACTGACCATTATCTCTCTTTTATCCTGAGAGATCCCACAACACTTTACAGATTTCACGTGTGTTTTCTCAAACATCTATGGGATAAAAAGCATCCCAGATCTTGTCAAAAAGACCATTCTCCTTAACTAGTTTTGTGCAGACTTGTTTTTAGTGGTCAAAAACCTAGATTTTCCAGAGAAAACCACCGGTAGCTTTTGAGTAAGAGAATTCAGTTATTGAACTGGGTAAGAAAAGGTTAGCAGGCAAAATACTACGGTGTACATAGCACAGACTCTTGAAGAAAAATAAATAACTGGGGACTTGATTTTGTATTTCCTTTCATGAGAGAGCACTACTAGGAGTGTACTTAATAAGCTCTACAAGCACTAATTCCATAATGAGCCTTTACTAACTCATGAGGAAAATCTATCTGTTCAACTATCATCCTGCTTCCTGTAGTGATTATACACTTTAATAAGCTGCCAGAAAAATCTTGATTCAACCAAAACTAAATACCTAAAGAATGATTCATGAGATGCAGTCTAATCTCAATCATAGAATCATAGAATGGTTTGGGTTGGAAGAGGCATTAAAATCATCCAGTTCCAACCCCCCCTGCATGGGCAGGGACACCTCCCACCAGACCAGGTTGCTCAAGGTTCCATCCAACCTGGCCTTGAACATTTCCAGGTAGGGGACAGCCAGCCACAGCTTCTTTGGACAATCTGTTCCAGTGTCTCACCACCCTCAAATTACAGAATTTCTTCCTAATGTCCAACCTAAATCTCCCCTCTTCAAGTTTCAAACCATTTCCCCTTGTCTTCTTACTACACACCTGTGTAAAAAGCCCTACCCCAGCTTTCTTGTAGGCCCCCTTCAGATATTGGAGTTATTCAGATATCTTCTTGCACTTCACCACATGTACTGCTATTAGTATTAGAAAGTAAATCTGAATCTTTTCTGAAAAGTGTAAAGGTCTTAATGACATTTTTATCACTATAAACAACTAAAAACCAGAAGTGTTTTCAAACACGCTAGGGAAAAAGCCAGTGAAATGATTACTGATTGTTATTTAACCCACAGATATGGATTTTCTTTTATTGTACCTGGTACAGATTAAAATGGTATTTATATAAGCAAAAAAGAAATTTTTGAAACACAGTATTGTGACAGGAAAGAAGTTCTACACAAGTACTGTATCAACCAACATGTTTACATCTGAGGCATACTGTGAATGCAGTTTAATTTTTTGTTTTATTTACTTATTCATTTATCCAAGAAGAAAAGAAATTTAGGTGCCTCTATCTACTATTATGCAATCAATATTACAATACACCTGAAGGTAACTGCCCAAAAGGAATGTGAGACCTTTCCAGTGCTGCCCAAGGTGTTTACTTACAGGAAGAGAAGAAAAGAAAAGCAGACTTAAAGGAAGAAACCCCAGAAACCCTCATCCCTGACCAGCAGCAAAAATGAAAGCAGGGGCTGGTGCACAGGGCTGCAGAATGGGTCTAGGGAGTCATTTTCTCCTTTCCAGTCTTATTCCTAAAGCCAGCAGGTGACAGCCTCCTGTGGTTTTGAGTGAAAATTAAACTATTATTAAACCAAAAGAAAGTGCTGCCTCCTCTAGCCACTGAAAAACAAAGTACAAAATTAGTCCAAGCTTTTTATTTCCAAAGTGTAAGTTTTCATAAACCAAGGAAGATAATTAGTGAGACCAAGTGGTCTGACACACTGATGATCCATAAGTCAGAAGGTACAGAGGAGTTACAGGTTTGGAACTGGACAGCTGGGGACATTCAAATAGGATGGTGTAGAGATTCAGATTAAAATGATTCTAAAATAGAAAGGTCTCTTTTAGGCTTTTCTGATTTTAAGATAAAAACCTAACTAGCCTAGAAATGTAAACCAAACTCTCTTCCTAAAAGGCAGGCTAAATGTCTTTAACAGAGTTGAGGCATACCTTTGAAAGATCCCTGAAGTTGCCTGGTAGGGTCAGGTCTAACTCTTCAGACTCATAGTTTGTTAAAACCCATGGAAATACAGGGTATTGGTTCAGATCATTGTATGTTCGTCCTAATAAGAAAGAAAACATTTTTAAAATTAGTAAATAGTTCCAAACTTTTCCAGCTGAAATCTAGTGGTTATGGCTTTTGCATCATATGTTTCCAGTTCCCACCACTTGAGAAAATCAAATATAAATCTTCCAGACAAAAGCAGCCATTTTGATGCACTTCCCTTGAATCAGAAGTCAGTGAAGAAACCACCACAATATAAAGAGCACAGTATCTTGCAAGATCAACCAAAAGCACATTATGCCAATAAACATTCCTTTTTTATTTCCATGCATGCGTGCTGAAATCTAAAACTGCTAGTCTGTTATTTTCCTAGCATCCATATACAGTACCATGATCTGGCAAAGATTAAATGAGTGTCCAACAAGAAGGGGCTAAGTTTGAGGTTTGCAATTCTAGGCCTATCTTAGACTATATTAATCCATGAATCCCCCCAGCTCTTCTTCAATGGAGAACTGGTGAGATTTATCTGCAGCAGTGGAAAAAGAAAAAAAAATGGAAGGAAGCCATGTTTGCTTTAACAATATTTCCTAGCCACTTTGAACATTAAAAAACATTATCTACCCTTACATGACAGAGCTGACTGCCCCAAGCCACTCTTCAAATAGAGAAAGAAACACTGCTACCATCCCAGCAACTCAAATGTGCAAAACCATTTTTAGACACAGTTTAAAAAGAACAATTTGCAACTAAAATGAACTGAAAATTATGAATTCATCACCAGGAAAAGTGTTTGGGACAGGCTGTTACTTCTGTGTCAACTGGTCTTTAGGAGGATCTAACATTTTAGTGGTAAGAGAAACCAAGTTGCTCAGTACAGAACCATCTACCTTTATTGATTTACTGAGAACCACACAATATGCAACATAACTCTTAAAAAAAAAATACATCAGGTCATAAATATATGTGTGTGTGTATTTCTCTAATATAATTAGCAGACTGAAATAACCCAGGTTAACAATTCCCAGTCCTGCAGCAGATTTACAGCCCTGTCTCACTAACTGCTTCCTTCCAGATTCTGGACAGATTCCTGGGGTACAAAACCCAGCCCAGGAAAACACAGGCTTCCTTGTTCTGAGCAGCATTTGCAATTGCAATTTTCCACAAAAATCAGTTCTGCTTTAATGAAATGTGAAACTTTCACTACTCTACAAACACCTTGTTTTTTCGATACAAGTTGATGAACAAGAACCATGTTTCTATTATGCTCATAGCTTCACTCCAAATAGGAAAAGTGTTAACAACTGTATGTTTTCATTTTAAAATTTTGAAATGGTACATGCTCACAAGAATATATTAAAAAAAAAAAAGAAAAAAAAAAAAAGAAAAAAAAAGGTGTAAACACCACTTTTCTCAAAACAGCAATACCAACACTGCATGCCACATACAAATAAAGATGGATAGAAACAAAAAATACTTCTTTAGGATCAACAATGCAAACCATTCTCAGACAGAATGAGAATTTATCAAGCAATTACATCAGGAAATACATCAGAATTTATCTACATGAGGGGGCAAAAGGAAAGGTACTCTCTGGCAGAATATTGGTTTAGAGTTTTTAAGGTGGGTTCTAGATGTCTTGAAGTAAGACTGCTCTGCCTCATATTTCACATTTCTTAAATCAGAGTATTTTTTTTTATTTTGTGAGGAATTAATTGAAGAGGATTTTTAAAGTTTCTTGAGATGTCAAAATCTAATGTTATACAGAATATGGACTTTATAGAAATATACTGCTGTACAATGACTGTTTTTCCAACCATCTGAATTCTCAATTAAGTTCACAAAAAAACATGTAAAAGGTTATTGAAAAGAAAGACATTTTTGCTTATGTTGACAACAGACTAAAAAAAAAAATTGAGATTAGGGAAGAAAATTCCTGGGGTGACTGAGGTGACTGTCACAAAACATAAGCAAAAATAATGATTCTGCAGGATCGAAAGTTTTATGAAAAAAGAGCTCACAGTAATAAAGACTTTCAATTTAAAACACTTTATAGAAATACCTGGAAAGGTCAAAGCCCACTTTTGCAAAATTTTGAAAGAAAATGAGTTTTCAGCTCAAAATTGAGATTTTCCCATATTGAGATTTTAAATCATTTTTATATGAATTTCATTTCAATATTCAGTCAAGATTTTGACGTTTGGTCCCTATTCCACATAGGAAAGCCATAAATATGTGAATAGAGCAAGAAAAAAAGCAATCCCAACAGTACAGTAACTCTCATCTGTGCATTTTTTACCTCAAATGAGAAATAGTTTGAAGTAGTTTTTGTCTCAGTATAGGTAGGATAAGCTACAAAGAATGTAGCCTTAGTAATCATGTGTTTGATAAATATATTTTCATGACAAAATAAACAAAATATGGACTCCTCTGCTATCTCAATACTTATAAAATGCATTTTATTTATGAAGGTATTAACTACTACTAATAGGTTTCTATTTGTTTAGTAAAAAGGGTTGTATTTATTTTTCTCAATTCAACATTTTTCTTTTTAATATCAAGAAATAAAAATTGCTCAGGAATAGGAGCCCTCATTGAAATTGTGAAAGGAGACCAAACTTACATGGTAAGACCACACATGTATGCTTACCTGAGTGGAAGACACTGATCTAGGCCTATAATGGGATTACAAATCCCTAATGCTAAACATGCATAAATATTAGTGGCTTAACTTTATTAAGAATGCTTTCTTCATCAGTTCTGGCTTCACAATGATTATTTTCAGAGTAATGTCAGCAGACTAATATATTTAGCCATCTCATCAATTGCATGGTGCTTCCAGCAAGAATCTTTTGGTTCTTTCTTTAGCTAAATAAATATAAAAGATAAATGTGTAGCGCTATGGGATGTCCCTATACCTCTTCAGAAGTGTCAGATTTTTCCCCAAGTAGGCTCACAGAGATTAATATTAAGGGCTGAATATTAAATATCACAAGCCTATGACACTAATCTACTTGAACAATAAAACTGAGGCATAGTAAATGAGATCTCAGAAATACTGGATATGTTTCTTCATTAAAAAAACTTTTTAATTAAACCATCCAATTTAATGTTTTTATATGGCACTTTCGTTTTGAAGGTAAAGTGAGCTAGAGACAGCTGACAAAGAAATTATAACTGCAATTCCTTGGTGAAAATGTTAATGACAGCAAAATATTGTTTAATTAGATGATTGCAGCATCTGGATTAACACTCTTTAAGTGTGATGTTCCTGTGCTTGTCTGCTTCTTCACACTTTACAGACATTTTGTCATCTCTAGGTCATTAGGAAAGAATTTTTAATGATTTTTCTAGAAGCAAGTAGTTCGAGTTACATCTAATTAGATGACAATAATAAGCCCAACACATGCAGTAGCTAAATATATACATAATTAACCAGTGAGGGCTTGTACATCACAGACTAAAAAAGTGGAAAATGCTAAACAGGAGGAAAAAAGAGGGAGTGGGAAGAAGTTTATGTGAATTTATTACCTGACTGAAGATGTCATTTTTTCCACAAACCTTTAAAAATAATCCCTTTCCACTACAAGGAATGACTTAAATAAAATTATGGTTATAATCAGTCTCTGCTTCTTTTAAGAGCTGTGGCAGGTAGGATTTAAAAGAATTAGAATTCCAACAAATACAAATGCAAACATACATTCAATCTACTGCAATGTGAAAAGAAAAACCAGCAGAAATCAGTTAAATTCTGAGAAACTGATTTCAAAACTAGAATTTTAATCAAAATAATGGGTACTGCGACCATATTATAAAATTCCTTCTTGTTTCCACTCCTCTTTATTCCCACGGGATTATATTTAAGTACTTTTTTCAATAATCTTGTAACTGAGATCAGCAAAAATTACTTGTTCCCTGTATCACCCAGAGGGTTCAGCTGACACACAGGCTGATCACATAAAATATGGCTTTTTCCTGTGAGCCTGAAGAAAGAACACTTGGTTTGATGATAGATAATTCTATACCTTCAGAGCCAAAGGATCCCTGAGAAGGGAACAGGTAGGAGGAGGGGGAATTTGACCAGGAAGGTTTATATCTACACAACCAGGACAAAAACCAGGAACACAGAGATTATAACACTGAGACTGATTGATAAGTAGCAGAGTGCAGTGTTTACCTCTGGGAGAAAAACCCAGAGCTGTAAACATGATAAAATATGCTCGAGTCAGGGAAGAGGGCAAGAAAAAGGTGAACACCTTGGAAACAGAATAGGGAGATGAGAAAAAAGTTGGCTAGAAGGGTTGAGAAACAGGTTGAAACAAGACTTTAGAGAGTTTTGAAAATGTAGAGTGATTTTGATTTGAAATTGCAATGAGTCTTCAGGCCATCACAGGTGATGGAAATCATCTGTCTTTGGACAGGATGGGATCTGGAAAGAGAGAACTATGGAAGCTGTAGTAGACAGCCATTAAGTCATGAGTACAGATCACAACAGAAACAGCTGAACTAAAAATGAAGCCAGGCAGTTTTAGAGGTGGTAAAAGGGTGATATAAAGATTGAAAACGTAGCAGTCATAGAAAGATGGATTTTTTTCCATGAGGATGCTTTTTCTAGCATCAATTAAGAATTTACAGATTAAGCAAAGACCATGCTTGCCAGGATAGATGTATTGGCAAACCAGAGAGAGATTTAAGGAGAGATTCATATAATTATTTCAGTGGTTCTGTTCTATAGACAACAACTGCTCTGTGTAATCAACAGTATAAAAAGCCATGCAAAGCACTTCTTGTGGGAAAGGACCCAGTTGCATGTCATAAATTAAAGAAATGAGCTGGTGTCAGAAGCCTCATTTCTGAATGTCTCTCTTCCAAGGCTTCTGCTTCTTGAATTTCAGAAAAGAAACACAAGAAAATATGAGTGATTTCTTACTGTTCTGTAAAGGGCTGGGCACTAATTAAGCACCACAATAAGAAGCAAGGAAGCTACAAAGAATGGGCAAAAAGCAGATTAATGGTTAGTACCCCTCTATTTTTATGGAAGAGAAGAAAAAGCAATAAAGGGACCTTTGTATCACTTACGTATCTTAAGTACCAAACCTCTATGTGACTTCTCAAGTGCTATGCTGAGCTATGGCTCAGCTATGATGAATAAACTAGTAAGAGCTGAAGGGCAACACAAATTTAATAAAAAAAAAACCAAAAAACCCAAAAAGCTTATATTTCTCAGTGGCTAAAAACAATGATAGTGTTAAAAAACAGATGTTGCTTAAACAGCCTAAAATGAAGCCATTGTTGTCTACATGAACAGTTACTGGCAAAAAAGTTGTATCCTTTAAGGAAGTATTTCTTATGGGATCTCATTAAAAAAGAGTATAATTAAATAGGTATTTGGAAATTGGATTTCCAAATAAAGAAAAAAAAAGGAAAATACATGTCTTGTCTCTACTTGGTAAAAGAGGTCATGAATATATTCAATACTCTGTACACAACACAAAAACTCATGCATTTTCTTCTGACTTCTTAGAGTCCTGTCTACAGTGTATCTGAGTTTCCTTCTATTTATCACAGATGTATCTGGACAGTTATCAATTCAGTGGTTTTGAGATAAGATTAACACATAGTCGGTAGAGGTATGTTGCTTCCATGACTGGATTTCTGATAGAGATACTAAATTTTAGTATTTCATTAGAAGATGCCTATTGTTGGAATGGAAATGTTTTTGAGAAGTGACTTTTAAGAGAAGTTATACAGAAATGAAGGCACAGCTGTAAAAGCAGTGGTGTCATTCAGGCTGCATCATAGCTCCTGACCCACCAGACACCCAGATCTCAGGCTCTGGTAGTCCAGTGCCATGGGATGCTGGAGCCAGGAAACAGGGAGAACTTCTGGGCTTTCTAATACACATTTGTGTTTTGTAGCTTTTCCCACTGCCTTTGGACCTGGAGCTCATGTGCACTCCATTATATGTGGTTTTCTGGCTTGCCAGCATGATAAGATTTTTTGCACTACATCCAAGCCTTTGGAAATTAGCTTCCTAGCTGAAGTGTAGACTTTATTAGAATTACAAAAGCAAGGCTGATTTAAAAAAAAATGGCTTGGGATTTTTGCTTTTATCAAAAACTTGGAAAATTTTAGGGCTTGTTCCAAAGTGGAATAAAAAGTATATTGTCCTGTGTGGAATTGCCTGTTGGGTTTCAGCCAGTTTTAATTCTCTTATGTTTTTTTCAGAAGGGTTTTTTGTGTATGTGTCACTGGCAGGGAGTTCAGCTGCCAAGGCTAAATTTTATCCTGATTTTCAAACAAAACATCATGAGATTCTTTGAGAGAGCATCAGTGAAGGCGTATGTTATAATAACATTAGCAACTGAGATCTGCTTTTCTATGTTCATAAAGATTATGAATCTTCAAAATCTTCAAAAAAGGAAGAAGCTGAAATCAAAAGCACATGATACACCAATGCAATCATGCTTTCTTGTAAGAACTATGTATTGAGGGTCATTCTAACATGCAACAATCACAGCTGATGTCAGCAGGACTCCTTAGCTCACTCATGCTTATGGAACACTTTAAAAAGAAAAGGCCAAATAACCTCAGTTGCTTTTAGACACCCCTCCAAAATCTTTTTATGAGATGGTACAGTAACACTTTTTTCCCAGCCTAACATGATGACTGTTACTCTTCTTGGAATATAAAAACAGAACAGATGCAGATGAGTTTCAAATAAAAATCAGGGTAGGGAATTTTCTTTATGACAAGGAAAGGTCTTGAAATGTTACTCAACATTTTCCTTGTGTCTTAGCAGAAGAGTGTGTATGGGTATTAATTTTTATTTAACCAATACTAGTCACTTCAAAACCTATTAAAATCAGGATAATGGTTCTCTCCTCTCACATGGATCATTTTGTGATCTGTGTGACATCAATTCATCATTCATTAAAAAAAATGGCTTTCCTAAGTGACTCAGTCAATACAAATGGAGACACAGAGTTAGAAAGAATTTATCTTAGGGACTCAAATTTACCTCCCTCCCTTTCAGGGAATGTGGTCTTTACCTAAATTTGAATTTGAATTTGATCAGGCACTGCTGAGAGACTTCATAAGATGGTGGGTAATGCTGTGAAAATGAGCAAGTGAGCCCATACAATTAACAACAATGAGATTACATGAGCAAATGAGATTTACCAGCAAGAGACTGATTTAAAAAAAAAAAGTGTCAGAAATTAAGTGCTTTGAGTCAGAGAGGAGAGAGAGAGACTACTAAGGTACTAACGTACTGACCAAAATGCTGTACAGTTTTCCAAATACAATTTAAAAATAAATAAATAAATAAATAAGAAGCCTTGGTCATAGCAGGTTAGCAGGTGGCACCTGGAATGCAAATGGTAGTCCATCTTGTAAGGCAGATGAATGACCCTGGATGCCTGGATGCCATTAAGAGAAACTTGCCTCATGCAACCACCCAGGCGTTTGGGTATAAAGCCTTCCTAGAAGCACTAGTATCAACCAGCAAGGTCAAAAAAATATTCTTTTTGAGACCTCTGAGATACTCTGAAGAAACCCATTCAGGCTGAAGCCTCCTTACTGATGGATACTGTCATGTAAGTGTCATTGTATTTCCTAACTGACTTCAGACATAATGAAGTCTTCCAGGTTTGGATGCTTTGGCAACGTCCCTAAAAATGAATTACTTTGAAGTTTTAAACTGATTAAAAATGAAAAATTATTTTATCAAAACTTGGCTCAGCTCTTGTCTGCTCTCATTTAAAGAGTTTAGACACTGCTTAAAGCAGAAATGAATAAATAGAAAGGAAATGACAAGTGAAGGACAGTCCTATCAATTATGTATTGGACAAGAACTAAGGGGACCTAGGCTTACTTCCCAGCTCTGCAGTAAACCTTCCAAGTTTGGATGAGGCAGTCAGGGAGCCTGCAAGGTTCTGCCTGTATTTCCTCATCACCAGAAGGGCAGCGGATGCGGGAGAGACTGGAGCGGCTGGAGGCAGCGGGCCAGTGTCCAGGAGCAGGAGAGCAGCATTCCTGTGGCACCATGCCAGAGGTAATAAACACTCAGCAGGGCTCCTTCCTTCAGCAGAGATCTGTGGGTCTGTGGCTAAAATGCTTGGGAACCAAGCTGGTGAAGCCTGCATGGGGCTGCACCATATGGACTTTCCAGCCCAGGTCTCCAGTAGCTTCAGGGACTCTTGCTTTGTGCTCCACTGCACAAGGTAAACATGCCCTCAGATTTCCAACTGTTCTGCGTTAGCACTCCTGAATCACGCTGGGATAATTCGATGACACATTTATTAATGTCTGTAAGACTGGATGCATGGAAGATGACTCCCATATAAGCCCACAAGTAAAACCCTGAGGGTTCAGAGTCAGTGTGACAGGTTCTGAATTCTGCCACCGCCCTACAGCGAAGAACCCAATGACAAATCTCAGACTGGTCAGTGCAACGTGCTCTTACAGGTGTTACCTTTGGTTTCCACACTTACATTTGAGTCATATGTAGCCTGAGAATTACCTCAAGCATAAAAGTCAGGACCAAGTAAAGCTAAGAGTTGTAACACTGGAGTACAAAGTGATGCCTGGTGGAATTTAATTTGGGTTTTGAATTAAAGCTCGCTGGACTGAAATGTCTCAGGAAGTCTGTCCACAGCCAGGTTCACAAGCAGCATGTGTGCTACAGGCAGGAAACATAATAGTAGAAAACCTCCTGGAAATCTTTGTATATGGTGCAGAAAACTGCTGGGTTTTAAATTTAAAATTACCACAGGAGCTGACTGATAGAAAAGAAAAAGTGAAAGGAAAAATACCATTGTGAATGTTTAATTAATGACAATTGCCAGAAAAGCTCTTATTTTGCCAATAACAAATGGATGTCTGTGGCAGTTATTTCTCATTTTAAATACCTAATCTGATACTATATTTCAGCTCTAAGAACTAAACGAGAAAAGATGCTGTAATCTAATCATACCACAATCCAGGTGACATCTGTACTAGGCAGAATACTGTTGTTATTCTGCTGTCTGGTTGCTGCTGCTGAGAATGATGAAGTAGGGAAATTACATTTTCCCATTATTATTTCCAGACACTCTCTGGCAATGGTTTGTTGACTCTAATAAAGCTTCAGACAAAGCTGTCAGCAGAGGAAATGGCAGAAGGGGAGCAAGAAACAGCCTCCACAACAATACATGAATCTAAAGCCTCAATGATAGGTTGTGAATTTTCTGATAAAATTTAATGTGTGTTTCAGAGTCTATCATAAACTGGCAGCTGAATTCTAGAGGGATAAATGTTTTCTATCAAGTCACGGTGCTTAAGAGTTTGACAAACATAAACACTTTATGAAGGATTAAGGAGGCAGAAGCCTTACCTGCTATAGTGTTGAGGAACATCAGGTATTCAAAGTTGGATATTTCCCGTCTCTGCCAACGCTGAGTCATGTTGGAGGATTTATAAAGCTGTCGGGGAGTGGCCAGAGAGATTCTCCTAGGAAACACATTTAAAGAATGAGTTTTTAAGAGCCTCATTAAATGTTAAAATGTAGGGCACCGTTGTTAGTGTGATTAATTTCAGATTTTCTCAGAGGCTTTTATTTCATTTAATGAAGTCAAGAAGACACTATGACCCTTATTTGAGAAATGACTGAAGTGAAGATCTGTATTTTATTTTACTGGTGCTACAGCACTGTAATAATTCAGAATAATATATATTGTGTTTTATTTTATTCTGAACCTGGGTAAAAGACTGGAAATAAAAGAAACTGCAGACCTCCTGGTGCCTGGGTTGTGCAGCAGAAATAAAAGAGGAATACAATTTCCCTGTTTCCAAAGGATATATTGAGATAAGTTCATTAAGGTGAATGAGTGATATCTTAAAGTGCCATATGTTTCTACCACATGGCTTGAAGATATTTATTCCATAATTTGTTTACCTCCCCCGTGGTCAGCTACCCAGGATCCCTTCCTATATCCCAGTAAGCTTTGAGATTTCTATTTATAGCTTGGTTTCTGAAAGAAATAAGGTTTATTCAGTTATTTGCTCACATGTCCATCTGCCTGTCTCTCCATAATAACTTCTGAATTGCATTTCATTCAAATTTGGAAGAGAAGTAGAAGCTTCTAAGATACTCAATTTCCATACATTTTCTAAACCTGACATGACTGGATAAGGGAGAAAGAACAAAACTACCATGTCACAGAAAGGAAAAGCAGAAAACCTCAGCTCTCCTGTATTCCATTTGACAACATTACAATAACCAAATACTGTGCATCAAGTTCTAAATTGTTCATATGATATACTAACCCTGGTTGGTAAAATAAAAGGGAATAGATTCAATCTAGACCAATGCATTAAAGAAAAAATCTGCAACAAGAAATACCTTCACTGCTCTCAACTTGTTTCTAGAGAAAATAGCTTTTACTGAAAAAAAAGACAAGGAAAAAGCATCTTTGGAAACAAAAAAATTATCTCCTCAGACACTTTTTTCGACAGAAACATAAGTCTTATAAATGGATGACAATCGAGAAATTGCTTATACCTGTTAAAAAAAAATAAATATCCCTAATATGTATCCTGTTCATGACTTTAAATGTTTATCTAGCTTGCAAACAGTAAACAGGCACACCCAATGCTTCTGCTTTCAGTTACACATTATATGTATTATTTCCAGACTAAATGCCAAGTATTTTCTTATAATAAAGCTGTAAACAAGTTGCCAAATTAGGCAGAGATTACAAATTTTTTATTTTCTTTATGTCTCTGTATTTAGTATTTAACCAAAATAGCAGTACATATGGTCAGCTCATACAGCTTGGCTAGCCTTATTTTACAGTAGACTCTAGAATGCCATTTGTAGATACAATTTATTGCTACACAGGAGAATTTATAAGAATTTAAAAAATTGTTTCTATTATGCTTCTTCAGAAAAATGTATCTAAAATTTTAAAATACTTTAGATTGCACCTTATACAAAGATTATTTCTACAGCCAAACTCTCAAAGATGCATTGTTCCCAGAAAACTAGGACTAAAATTGCACACATGTTAATAAATACATAAAATAAAAATACTAAGGACATCACTAAATTTACAAAGTATCTCTGTCACAGACTTTCTGCTCTTCCCATGAGAAAAATAATTACACATCAGCAGAGCTTAATAGTTGCTTTTAGGCTTTACCCGCAATTTCCCAGAGTCTCAAAGATCTATAACCTGTCAAGTGCTGGACTTTGCATTTGGATAGCTGCTTGAGCTAACTCTACAGAAAATCAAAATATGCTAAAAAAGCTCCTTATTTACTCTATATCTAATGTGTTTGAGAGATTTTCAGTTATTTCACTGTAGTGGAAAAATTATGCAGAATAAATCGGTTCCACACCTGCTTCTTTCAGTTAACATAGGAAGACGCACTGCTATGTGTTTTGCTAAATCCATCCAACTTTGATCTATTTCTCTCCTTCTATATGCCATCATCAATATGAAGATGAGCAAATTAATATGCTACCTTTGCTTCTAGAGAACCATGAAATACCTACTGAAAATGGAAAACTGTAGAGAAACAAGATAAACCAGGTGCCTCCAGTTGCCAAAGAGTGGGTGTGAGTCCACCTGTGCCTGGTTAGGGCAGGCCCCCTATTACCAGGGGGCCAATAAAGGTGGGACACACACCTACAGAAAGGAGCTCACTCTTGTGCAAGGCAATGGAGAGGTCAGCAGCTCGTTGAGCCTCAGGAGCAAGAAAGGCTCTTCCCGCAACAGAAAACAGGGAAGACTCTCTGATGTACAAGGGTGTGATACAGTTTCTCAAGTTTTCTATGCTTCAAATAAGTTTAGAAAACACTTTAAGGCATTTTCTTGAGGGAAGGGATGTTATGTAACCCATATGTGACAAGAGCCACTCTCTTTCACATTCACTGTTAATTCAGTTACCTACAGTCCAATTCCATACAAACAGTCCTTAAATATCTTGTAAAAAAAGGTAGCACCTGCAAGAGGTTTTATGCTGTGTTCCTCCTGTTCAGAAAAAAATTAAAAGTCTTGTGAAAGTCACTGGCTTCTGACAAGAGACAGATCAATATTCACTTTTAATCAAAACCCTAAGATTGTTTTTCATACTTTTTTAAATCTTAGTTTTCCTATCCTTCTCCTTTCCGGAAATTCAACCTCTGCAACCTGCTGTACTGAGATATGGAAAACCATCAGCAAGCTTCCGATGTGGAGGAAGCAGCAGAGCTGAGCTGATGCTGAATATAGGTAAGAACTTCACAATTTGTATTTCCTAGGTTTAATAACCAGATTGTTTTACTTCATGCATTAGCAGCCCACAAAATTTCAGTGTAAAGGGCTAGCACATGTTTAGTAGTGAAGAATGATACCGAACTTCTACCAGTCCTTTGGTGTCTGCACACTTACAAAACCGTCAGGCAACATAGAGTTGGTTTCTTAGATGTGATGTTACCCTCAATAAAAATGCATCTGTAACTTGCATCTCAGATGCTATATCCCTAAAAAGTGGTCAGCTAATAGTGAGTAGCTTAATTCTGTAAAGATGCATATAAAAATGTACTTATGTGGAAACCTAGGGAGCTGAAGGAATAAATTAATTAAAAAGCACAGTACTGTCTGCCCAGTTGAATAACATGGCAAGGCCATAAGGAGACTACAATAAATGCAACATGTTTCAGGAGCAGTAAAAATGCATTTATCAAAGACAGATGAATTTGATTACCAAATCAGACCAAGTTCTTCAGTATGTTAGTAATTGTAAGGACATAATTACTCTTTGTAACATTAAGCACAGGCTTGAATGCTTTGTTGAATCAAAGCATTAGACAGGCTGCTGGGAAAGGTAGCAAAGAACCAAAGTGGAGACTTGCTCAGAACAGCACATTTGTAACAGTCTTAGCAAGAGATACCAGTCTGCCTGCTTCTAATCCTTTGTGCCATTAGAAGATTATAAATTCTGCTCTTTCCTTCAATTTCCTTCCATCTTTGTTAATTGCAGGATTTCTCCATGAAAAGAGAAATGCACTTAAAGTCCATGTACCTCGCTAAAAGTAACTCACTCCTTCAGAATGTTTTCATCATGAAAGCAAGGCTTCATGATAACATAATGCAATATAATCAACTCCAGATTAAACTTTTTTTTTTTAGAGAAGTAACAGAGAGGAAACATTACTTACAAAACAAACAACAGCAAAAAGGAAAAATAGAAAGGAAAAAAAAAAAAAAAAGAACTTAAGCAAAATAACCAGAAAGAACTTCTTCTGTTAAAATATTTTAAGGCACTGCTTAATCTGGAAAACTGGTCATATAAAAGGATCACATTTTACTCAGTGTAGGTGTTCCTTTAGGTTACTCAGCATACCTTCTCCTTATGTTAGTCTTAAAAATATGAATAATTTTAAAAATTAGCATCCCAGAGCCAGCATATTCATAGGAAGGAAAACTACATTCTAACCTCTACAAACTACTGTCTACAGAGCAGTTCTAGAACCAGATTTTCTCTGCTACTGCATTGCAATCCTACTGAAGACAGGAAGGGTATGCAGACAGAAAAAAAAAGAAAAACCATGATTACAGGGTCTTTATTGTGCATAAATCATACCATGATTATGAAAAAATAATAAATAAAAACAACCTCACTACCATATGCCAGATTTATTCTGAAGGCTAACAAGCCTATTTTCGGTTCAAATTGAACTTTAATCAGAAAGGTATGGAAATGACTGCATATAATATTGAAGCTGAAACTTTTCTAAATAATTATCTATCAACAAACTTTTTCAGACAATTATTCACTGAATAATGCACAAAGGATATGAACTTCAAAAGTAAAAAATGTCACTGTAGATATGAAATTCTGATTGAGAAATTTGCATTTTGTTTGTTCTAGAGCATGTGGCCATTTTCATTGCAGAAAAGAATACTCTTTCTTTCCATTTAGAGACAGCAATTTCTTTAATTTCAGTATTTGGAAGAGATATGCAAATATTAACGAGATGCACCTTCCAAAGAAATGCCCCAACTTTCCCTTGATCTCACTGAAAACTTGAGAAATTTGGCAGTTTGCCTAAGAACTTCAGCAGACTCAGGAGATCAAGCCTTAGGCATCATGAGACCATTGAGCTCATGACAGGCAATGATGTTCAGTTGGGAATGAAAAAGTTCTCCAGTACTACAAATGCTTTGACACTTCAGAGTATTTCCACATTCTGCAGTGGTATAAAACGAGGACAAAATGAAGTTTTAGTTTGTAGGAAAGTACTGAAAGAAAAAAACAGACACAGCCCAGACTCTACACCGATGATTAAGTCATTGGCTGTTGGGTAAGAAAAATGAAAAGCACCGTATTTTGTGTATTTCCTGCTGCTTCCTCACTCTTTTGTTTGTTCTTCCTTCATTTTTATCAGAAAGTAATCCTTCACCTAAACTCTTTTTGCCAAACTTCTTCCGATACAACATCTAGAAAAAATTTTAGGTCTGAACAGAGAAAAAATTTGAAAGCAGAAAATCCCCCTCCCTGAAACACTGAAGTATACATTAAGATCATCTTATCCATCACGGAAATGTGAATACTTTTATACCATAGGATCTGACAATTCCCAGCCTTATTTCAGACCATAGACTGATTTAATGTTGATGTTAATCAGATAATAAAAATGTTCTTGCCCACAGTATGTGAAAATCTCTAAAACTAATCCATAGTTGGGTCTTTTCCAAAATAAATATCCTTCTTAATTTTGGAAACAGAATAAGTCATTATACTAATGAATGTAAGAAATTTTGCTGTTGCAAAACAGCCACTATGTTGATAAGCAATGAAGTAAAATCCACTCACATTCCTGTAAAAAGAAAAGTGAGAAGACAGATATAAAACATAATTTTCATTCAGCAAACACAAAACCTAGTCAAGTTCAGTTCCATGTCCTGCATAAATGCATAAAGGCTGTCCACCCATCTATAAAACTTGTCTGAAAACCTGACTTAACAAGATAAGGTGTAACTTTTTTCCTAGTCCTTCACTGGAAGTTACTTATTTCCTGTAATGATTTTCAAAAGTTACAGTACTTTTACTTCTGTTCCATAATAAGAGGCCATATAATAAGTAAAAGGGTATTCTTTTTCAAACTAACCTTATGAAAGAGAAAATTAGAGTTTCATGACAGAAATAATGTTTTAGTAGTGACATGCTTAAATATAATTTGTAAAATATAATAAGCAATAAATACAAAAACTATTTTAATTTGAATTACCTGGCTTGTGGCAAACCATAGCTGGTTCCTACTCCAACACGTGGTAAGCTGTACACAACTTTTTTCACTGTTGCTTGGTCAGGAAAGTTAAACATAACAGAAGCTAAATGAAGAAAAGAAAATACGGACTTGTAAACCATCTGCAGAGACCTGTTTCTCCATGTGCATATTTTTTAAAAAATGCTCTTTGTTTTTTATTTAGGAAGAGAAGTCAGTTCCACTTTTACCTTCCTGGAGGATCCAAGCTAGAACAGAAACTCCTGGCATACTTCTTACCTAGGTATCATTAGTTGGTAACATTTTGGCACTAACTCTCCCAATGACTGGGAGACCAAAATCTCTGAGTGAGGAATACTTCAGAGGAACTGCTGTTTACCACTAATCCATATCAGCTCTTATCAGGTTGGAAAGCTGTTCAATTCAGTCTTCTAACTTGTGCATTAGAACATGCGGGATCAGAAAACGTTTAATTCCCTTAACACTTAGATCAGAGTTTCTCAGGGCAAAAGACTACAGACACACCTCTCCAACCACTCAATTCTGATTCACAAAACTGAGAGGATCCATTTATTGATCTGGTCCTTTTTACTGTAACTCAGTTTATGATTAGAAAAGAAAATTTACTTTTAGATACTTTACTGAAATATTTACCAAAAAATGGAGGAGAGGAGGACAAATTTACTATCAACCATCTGAAGAATTAACCAACTGCAATGATCTGTTTTTATAAATAAATCTCACTGATGCACAGAAAGTTGTGAGATTGATTTATGTGATTGATTTTAATACCAAATGCAATGAATGCAACAGTGAGCATTACTGAACACAGACATTATCAAACACAGCACGTTATCAAAGGAATCACACAGTTCAAATTCAGAGATTAATAAAAAACACAAAATAGCTACTAGCACAGTATGATGGAACAAAATAAACAGACATACTTCTGTTTGCCATAAAAACTTCCAAAGCTGTGTTCTGGAGAAGATAACGTCTTGAAAAAACAGCCCGAATCTCACTGAACATCCATTTGCCATGAAGACCTTCTGTGTAGGCAAGGACCTTTAAAGAAAGGCAAGGTGAAAGTTATTGGCAGCAGTTTTCCATGATAATATTGCATAAGAACATAGTAAATTTTACCCATCTATAAAATGCATTTAACTGTATCTCTTTAACACTTAAAACCACAAGTTACAACATGACTTTCAATGTTTTTATAAAAATACAATCAAATACACTATTAGAAGAATAGCAGCAAATATTCCTAAAATCTACTTCTCATGAGTCACATCAGCTTATTTTCCTCAAAAAACCCCCAAACTACAAATAAGCACAGGGCAATTATGCTTAGCTGTATCTTCTTCCAACATAACTGACACAGTTGCCAATTATGTACTGGATAAGAGATTTACTTCTGAGGCTATCTTGTGGGAAATATATGACTTGCTATTCACATCCCTTTCAGATGAATACATTAGAATTCTCTCCATCCCATTAATAAATATAAAAATTAGCCAGCATATATAATATGCCAGCATAATATTTTTTCTAAAGTACACTTAATATCCCAAATTATGAACAAAATTTAAGCATTTGCATTTTTGCACTTTAAAATCATTGTGGAAATATTTTAAAATAACATAGATTAAAAAAAGCATTGCTTTTCCAATTTTTAAGTTTCTCAATTGCAGGTATAGTATAAGACCTGATATTAACACCTAAATAATCTTTCATTCTTCCTTCTCTGTTCTGGATATATAAGAGAACAGACAAAAACCCAACTATTTAATTGGGTATCAGTTTTAGTAACTTCTCTCATCTGTGAATCATCATTCCAGTCCTATTATATGGAGTAGAACAATTCTTTCCCAATCTTTATCACCAACTGGAAGGCTGCCTTCAGGTCTCTTCTCAGGCTGTCTGTGCCCATAGCTGAGCCTCTGACACTTCATCCTATGAGGAGTCAGTCACTTGGGATGGGGACCATCTCCTTACTGCACCCAACTGCATTTCCCAGGCTCTGTGGGCTGTGTCTTTCCCTAGGTTGCAGCTACAAAGATACCTGCATTCCCAGTGACATGAAGACACATAATGAACATCTTTACTAATGGAAAATGCAAAAAGGTTTCAGATTGGACAGATTGAATTTCTCCGTTGTCCATTAGGTAGGCAGAACCTGTTGGTGTAGCAGCCTGAAGTGCTTTACTCACTCAGTTGAGGTCTTTGCTTTCTGCAGTCATGACCTCCCCCAGCTTCAGAATAGGAAATGTTAATGAGACCATATGTTGCTGCTGACAATGATCCTTCATGCTTGAGATAATGGAAATTGTTTCCTTCCATTTTTTTCACTGATGGAGCTTCAAGTTAGCAACATTTCTTTATATATGAAAAAGCTAAACTAAGTCTGTATCTGTATGCTTTGAGGTAAAAGAGGTCCATGCATTTTTATTAACTTCCCTCATAACCATGATGAGTTTGCTTCAGAGATGACAATAACCATGGTAAAAACCTAATGGGCTTCAGCACACTGAGGAGCACAGGAATGTCAGGTTTGTCCTTAATGGAAACCCAAGGGAGCAACACCGAGAGTCCCCTGTACCATCTCCATAGGGAAGAAGTTAAAGCAACACCGTGGCTGATGGTAGCTTCATTCACCTCCACACTATCTGAACACAGTCTTGAAGATGGTCAGGGCCTTTGGAGGTCTCCCAGGGACCCACAAAAGCCTCCGTGTCCCCTCTGTTTAGTCACAGGCCAGCTGCGGAATCACTACCTCATATGCCAAATTCTTGAAATGGTAAATTAGCCTCTGCATTAAAAATCTGCACTTCATTTTTACTTTGCACTCTGTTGGCTTCAGCTTCTGGCCACTAGATCTTGTGACACCTTTGTCTGTGAGATTAAAGAGTCTTCTAGTATCAGATAACTTTTCCTTGTGTCAATAATTAGACTGTGATCCAGTTACTGCTTAGCTTTCTCTTTGATAAGCCAAATAAACCAAATTTTCTCTCAGTTTTTCATTGAGATCAGATGTTGGGATACAGCTGGTATAGTGTATGTGAAATTCAGATGGTTATGAAAAATGATTCTTCAGAGCAATCCTGAAGTTGAACATATTTTGCTGCTACCTGATACACAGTTTTTGTAAATACATAGGTTTTTAAGATACAGAGAGGAAATAGAGACGAAAAACTCCGAAAAGCTAAAATATGAGAAGACTCACGGGGAGAGGAGTCCAAAATGTGTGTTGCAGTAATCAGATCTACAGCAGCCAGTAGAATTGCTGAAGAATTAATTCCTGAATTCAGGATTCTCTTTTTGTTTCATACTTATTTAATACTGACTATATCCTATGTATTAACATTTTAGATGATCCAGAGTACTGTATTTACAATACCTTGATATGTACTACATCCCAGTTATTATACATCAACACTAAAAGCACATTTCATACCAACCATACACCAGTTGCCTTTTCCATCCTCATCTAACTCGTTATAAAACAATCATAACTTCATATATGTACATTTACCCCACTAGGAAATGAATTACTTCAGATAGCACTCCAGTCAACCAGTAGAAAGAAAAGGAAATCAAAGGAAAGGAAGGAGTCTATAATTCAATTACTATCCTCAATAACACTCTTCTTAACTGTCTATTAGTCCTACAAATATCAGATTACAATGTTGGTATCAAATAATCTCAATTATTTCAGTATTTCTGTTGTATTGTTTTCCTATCCAGATATGCTATCCATATTTGCCATCCTCTATAACATTTATCTGACATTATTTTCAAGTGATGCACTAAACTTTCCACTTTTAGGTATCTACCATTTTAGGTACCTACAGTTTACAGCAAAAATTACTGACGTGATTGCAGGATTCTTCCTTGTTATTACAGGAACAAAAATAATTACATTTTTCTTACCTTGAATCCTTTACAAACTTTATAGTTGTTTGGTTTTGTTGGTTTTGTTTGTTTTTTTCTATGATGATTTTTAGCATTTCTCGTTCTCATATCACATGAATGAGGGTCTGCCTAGTTTACATTTTTACATATATATTTCATTGTTCATAAAGGCATGGTAATAACCACTTTTTTCATAAAAAGACACTGAAATTATGTTACCTAGTTATGTGAAGCTAAAATAACCATGTGTTTTATCCAATATTTTGTAGTTTATCACAGAATCATCCAGGTTGGAAAGGACCTCTAAGATCGTCAATTCCAGCCCTTAATCCACTGCCACTGTGGTTCCCAGACCATGGCACTGAATGCCACATTCAGTCTCTTCTTAAAAACTTACAGGGATGGAGAATCTACCACCTCTCTGGGCAGCCCATTCCAATGCCTGATCACCCTCTCTGTAAAGAATTTTTTCCTGATAAAACCAACCAGCTGACCAATTTGTCAACTTCTGAATTGAGCACACTTTTCATCTTTAATATTAGTTGCAATTATTTGGTTTAAAGTTTATTTCTCTGTGTCAAACCCTTCGTTTATTCAGAAACATAAATACATTTTAAAGATAGTAATGGGTGTGCAGGCCATATGATAGATAAAAAATAAAAATCTCCTAGGATGCACTGCAGTAAGATGAAGCTATCACCTGAACTGTGGTAATGAGAACACCCTGAACCTCAGAGTTCTGTAATATGGAACATCTATTGGTGACACTTAGATTAGATCACTGTAGCATCATGGGACGTTCAGATAGAAAGCTCTGCAGAACAGAAAGAAAACCATTACTGAAGGGTCTTCCTACTTGATTCAGGTAAGAAAGCTCCATTATTTTACTTTATTTCAGTTGTAATCAAGATCTCTTCTTTTTTCCTTTTTTTTTTTTTTTCCCAATCATAAGCCTACTTCAGTAATAATTCAGTTATTGATAATGAACTAATTCATAATGAACAGCAAGAATTTTTGAGTATTAGATTAACCAGAAGACCAGAAATGCTAGATTCTGCTTTTCCAGCATCCCTGATAGATTGTCTCCACAGTAGAAACACATTGAAGATTATTTTTTGCTACTTTATACCATTTTTGATATCTCATAGCACTGGACACATCACTGAAAAGGGTATTTATTTTGATAATTATTGTTTCTGGAATTTAAATAATCGCAAAACCAAGTATTGCAAAGAAATCAAGCAAAGTAGCTTGGACAAACTCTGTATGTTGTCAGTCACCAACTGGTAAGACTGGTCACCTCCTCAGCCTACTGCAAGGAACTGTTGCTTAGTGCTCAATATTTCCTTTTTATTTAAATATCACTTCTGAGTGATTCATTAATGACTCTGTGTGTGAATTTCATCTACTGCTTTCAATGGCAATTCATCATTTGCTTTTTGGAACTGGATTTCTGGTTTAGGGTATTTTGATTCTAACCTGATTCCTCAATGAAAGTATCAATTGATACTTTTTTTAATTTTTTTTGTAGCATTTGCCAAGTTTTGTTTATACCTAGTGCAAAATGCATATATCCACTAACATGCAACATAATTTTGTTTTTAGGTTTTTCGAGGGGTTAATTTTCAAAGAATGCATTCTCTAATTTCCTTTATTGTTCTTTACCAAGAATACATTCCAAAGTTCCTATAAGCTATTTTTTTTTCAAAGTTTAGGCAACAAAATCTTATCTCTGGCTCTTTCACCTGGCAACACAGGCTACTCTCTTTGTCATGTGGTACTTGTTGCATTTTCTTCTCCTCTGGATATGCAAGAAACTTTAAAGAATTTATTCTTTTTTTCCTTCTTGTAAGTTTACTTCTTTGACATTTTACATTTCAAAAAAATTTTTGCTCTGAAAAGATTTGTCTTGAATGCAGAACGTCTTGGGGGGATGCTGTTGCACCAAAAGCAACTTTTCATCCTCTTATTTGATACAAAGGTTTAGAGACATATGCTTAAAAGCACTGTATTGCATATAGAATCATAGAATCATAGAATTGGCTGGGTTGGAAGGGACCTCAGAGATCATCGAGTCCAACCCTTGAACCACCGTTGCGGTTGCTAGACCATGGCACTGAGTGCCACATCCAGTCTCTTTTTAAATATCTCCAGGGACGGAGAATCCACTACTTCCCTGGGCAGCCCATTCCAATGCTTGGTCACCCTCTCTGTAAAGAAATTCTTTCTAATATCTAACCTAAACTTCCCCTGGAACAACTTAAGACCATGCCCTCTTGTCTTGTTGAAAGTCATCTGGCAAAAGAGACCAACCCCCCCTGGCTCCAACCTCCTTTCAGGGAGTTGTAGAGAGTGATGAGGTCTCCCCTGAGCCTCCTCTTCTTTAGGCTGAACAGCCCCAGCTCCCTCAGCCTCTCCTCATAGGGTCTGTGCTCGAGTCCCTTCACCAGCCTGGTTGCCCTCCTTTGGACCTGCTCCAGGATCTCAATATCCTTCATAAACTGAGGGGCCCAGAACTGGACACAGTACTCGAGGTGTGGCCTCACCAGCGCTGAGTACAGGGGTAGAATCACTTCCTTGGACCTGTTGGCCACTCTGTTCCTGATACAGGCCAGGATGCCATTGGCTTTCTTGGCCACCTGGGCACACTGCTGGCTCATGTTCAGCTTCCTGTCAATCCAGACTCCCAGGTCCCTTTCTGCCTGGCTGCTCTCCAGCCTGGAGCTCCCCATGGGGCTGTTGTGGCCAAAATGCAGGACCCGGCACTTGGCTGTGTTGAACCTCATCCCATTGGGATCAGCCCAGCTCTCCAGTCTGTCCAGGTCCCTCTGCAGAGCCCTCCTGCCTTCCAGCTGATCGACACTCCCCCCCAGCTTAGTGTCGTCTGTGAATTCATAATCTGCCCCCCAAGCATTCAAGTAATAACTAATAACTTTTTCAAGCCCACTTTCCAATGTTCTCATGGTTCTGAATTATATGTCCAGAGCTATAATTTTCACCCAACTCTCAATGTCTTCCTCAACACAGGCAATTACAAATACAATAATTTTTTTATGCATTCACTATACATTGTACCTTGTTTGTTGTTCTGTTTTGTTTGCTTTTTAAGCTAAATTGCAAAGTTGTGTTTCTTTCCATACAACACAAACCCTTGTCATCTCCTTATATGCAGGTCCTTTACTTTTAATAAGATTTTTCTTTGTATTTCATTCTTTCACCATTAACAACTTTTTAAGACAGATTAACTGCAAGAGCCAACTACGAGTCTATCTCATGACTCTCTTCAACAAAAGGCAGGAAGGACAAATCTTGGTTCATTTCAGTTATGCTGCAGCCCCCAAATCTATGCTATTAAAATGACCAAAGTAAAATAGCCTTGGTGTTCCAGTTTCCAGGTCAGGAGATTGCAGGTAGTTTCTCGTGATGGACTTTTCTGTGAGTGCAGTTGCCAAGGAACGAAGACAAACTCTCTAAAGATCCCTCATCCATCCTTGTCAAATGAATATTTAATATTCCCTAAGGTTAAGAAAGTGTTTTTCAGAATTAAATTCCGTTGTAAACTTAAAAAAAAAAATAAATAAAAAGAAGAAGATATATCTCAGTTACTCTAACAGTACCTTCCTGAAAAATAACCAAACACAGCTGTGATGGGCATTAACTATCCAAAAGATTCTGCTTGGATCTTTTGTCTCTCTATTTTCTGGTGGCAACTGTATCTAAGTGAGCTAAGAGGTCCACAATGAAAAAGCAAATATCGAAATTTGCATTCACCTAACCTTTTTTATTTATGAAAAGGCAGGGTGGAAAAAAAAAAAAAAAAAGAAAAGAAATTATCACTGTGGGAAAAGCTACAACACTTTACAAGTATAGTTGAAATAGCAAGCAACGTTACTTCAGTAACAACACAGAAGTTGATTTCATAGTAAGCATTTGGTAGCAGGCTGCAAACCATAAAATTCATGGAACTTAGCTGGTCCATTCCCTACATCAGTCTTACAGGATGCTTCCAAATTTGCAACCTCAGTACTCAGAAGATGCCTGCCAATAAAACATGGAATATTTCACAGAAAAAAATCACAGTGAATAGATATTTCATCAGAGAGATGTGTAGTGAGACAGGACCAGGTGCCCTGAGTTATTGATGAGTGGGTGTGGGTTCACCTGTGTCTGGCCTCCCTCCTGAGCATGTGCAGGAGCAGGGGGCCAATAAGAGAGCAGCTGACACCCACGGAGAGAGCTCTCACTCTTCAGTGAGCATGGAGAAGCCCACAGCTCGAGGAGCCCCAGGAGCAGGCAAGAAGGGGTAGATCCCGAGGCCACAGGAACAGCCCTAGGACATCGTCCAGGAATGGGCTAAACCCCGAGGCCTCAGGATCAGCCCTAGGAGCAAGAAGGGCTCCTTCCGCTTCAGAGATGTCTAGAGTCAGCAACAGAAGTGTACTTCTGTACCTGACCCAGGTACACAATAATTATTCTAAAACAGTTCAGCACCACTGTACTCTTTTACAGTTTACAAGCACGTGAAATTTATTTCTAAAAATCATTCTCTTCTATCAGGGATTTGGATTTCCCTTTTTCAAGTTTTTGCTAGCATCACCATTTGCTTCAAAGAAAACGTGACATTACAAATGAATATCTTCATGGGTTAAAAAGAATGCCTCCTGTGCACATGCAGCAAACTTCCTTCCTTGGCACCACGTAACAAAGTATGTGAGAGACTGCATGATTGCTTCATGTATTGTAAATACAGCTTGACCTGGCAGACATTAATGGCATGGAATGAGGCTCTGAAGAGTTTATGAAGTACCATGATGAGTAAGCATTATATAATTTCAAGATGTTTGATGCAGTACTGAATATGATCGTCTTTCCCACTTAGCAGGGAAAGTATGTGTACACTGCAACAAAGGATGTATCACCTCAAGATATGTAAAATGTATAAAGAAAACATATTTAAAAAAAAAAAAAAGCATTTTGCTTTTCTGAAATGGGAAACTGAGTATGTAAATAGGCAGGAAAGACAATTCAATTAAATATCCTAGTGTTTCACTGACCTTTTTTCTTTTTCTGTGTACACTTAAGCCACTTAACAAATATTCCTCCTGCCTCAATTCTCACACAAAGAGTAAACACTTCTAAAATCTCATCAAAATACCTGTTATAATACATGTTATCATTTTTTCTTCCCACACTTTGGTCGAGTAAAACATTCTCAATTTCTCATTTCATTAAGCTCTCCTTTCCCGTTCCTGATTATATGCTTCAGTATAAAAATGGTACTTTATTTGTAAGCCTTAAAAGCTTTCCTCCAAGTAGCTCTTGTGATACTGTGGTCTGCAGGATGAGCTGAGCATTATGTGTCATTATAAGTTCTCCATTCACATCAGTTTTAAAAATTTTTTTTAGAACTTTTTTTTTTTTTTTAAATAAATATTGGCACTCCTGCTTCATTTTTCTCCTCTTCAGGGATTTAAAAAATGCAGATATTATTTTTGTGGTTTGGGGCTTTACTTCCTTGCCAATTTTTCTCAGCTTATACTTCTACTTCCAATGTTTTTTTAAGCTTTCAAGAGGCCCCTTTCTTCTGTTCACCCCAACCTTTTAAAAATGTGATTTCTCTGGTCAGCATACTGCTTCATATCCATTTAAACAATGCCACTCAGCTAACAGTAACTGAGGCTCTTATTCCCACATTCATTTTCAATCATCTGAAAAGTTATTTTAAGTTGGCCCATTTTCAGGCCATTTTCCTCTTTTCATTGGTCAAATGGTTTTGCACGTTATGACTGCATTTGAGGAAAGTGATGGGGAGGATATGGGGATTTATTGAGAAGCAGCCTCAGTAAGTTTGTTGGACTGAAAACAATTCCTCTGCTAGATATGAAAACATTGCTGCTAAATGTTAACATTCAGATCAAAACAATCCAAAGAGAGTACCTTAGGCATTCCAAATGCATAATTTCTAACTGATTTTGTGGAACACTAACACGTAGGTTTAAATGCAAGGATAGTTGCCATGGGAAAATACCAGCTTTGCAAAAACAGAATTATGAGTAATAAATATTTTTATCGTTCATTTTATGGGCATTACACATCTGCAAGCCTTTGTATGGTTTCCTTCCAATGCAACATGAACACAAATTTTCAGTTTAGTCCTGAAAATGCAGGCAATGAACTGAAATTCTTGGGAAGAACAGCATTGGGAAGAGGCAGCAAATTTAGACATTACCACCTTAGAAAATAAAGGCATGCAGAGATTTTTTTTTTTAGGTTTTACTTCAAAACTAAATCCCAGCAGTTACTCTTTTAGGCAGAAGTTTCAGATGAGTTCAGGATTCTAAAAGCAGGAATAAAGCTGATGGTGCCATCTGGGGCACACGCAGAGAAGCAGAAGACAAATCCATTGTGGTGCCATGGAAAGTCATATTAAAGCACCACCCAGCTCAAAACACAGAGGCTGAGGAAACAAATACAGGGCCAAAATCCAAAGTTGAGAAGCTCAACTCTCATTAGCAACAGGATCAAAGCAGACTGTGCATGTTACCTCACAAGGTTTAAGGCGGTTTTGTGTTGACTTTGGCAACAATGGGATGTCAGCCTCAAATCTTGTGAGAAATCTCAACAGAACTGCTATTTCCGTTCTCATTCTACATCTTGTGCTCAGAGATTAATCCAAAGAGGCGGGTGGTGAGCTCAGCACTTACACTCAACTCCTCTGAGCTATTCTGCCCCAGCACCACATACACTGAAATGCAATCAGATTTTTTCAAGAGCACCACATAAATGACATTTTCACTCGAGTGGACAAGCAAAAACAAAACAAAACAAAGCACCATAAAAATTATATCATTTGAGCAAAAACGCAGAGCATTTTTCAGGATTAAAAATAGAGAGGTTGTTTTTCTGTCAGCTGGTTCGTTCTGGATCTCCCTAGCAAAAGTAAAGCGATGGAATGGAAGGGCTTGTAACATTCACAAATCCAGGAAGAAAATAGCATTTATAAATGCTTGTAACTGGAAACCACAGCTGGACATTTATTCATTAAATAATTACTTGGCAGAAAAAAATGCAGTTTTATTAAACTTGAAATATTGGTGGCTTTGACAGAATTTTTGAGAGTTTTAGCCAAAAAAAGCTGTGGGACTGGATTCAAGCACCAGTACAAAAACAGACAAGGTCCCTGTTGCCTAAAGTGAGAAGTTGGGATGGATGGTTGGATTCAGTTCTCTTTTCAAAGGGATATGAACTCAAATGACACCCTTCTCCAGCAGGGTTGCCCACTCCTGCTCTCCTCCCTGGTCCAGGCTGGACAGTGCATGAAGGAGATGCTTCAGCTGGGGCTTGTTCCAAGGAAAGGCAGTGGCAAGCAGCTGGTGGCAAGGTCCTACACATGTACAATTGATTGAACAAGAGAAAGAGGAGCTCCCCACCATATTTCTGCTTTTGATGGTCACAATTAGTCAATATACAAGGCAACTCGCTCCCTTCAAACAAAGGAAAGAAGTGAAAGGAGTACATGCCAGGTGAGTGTACTGACCATCCAGTTACTGGGAAGGACTAGAAGAAACACACATTCTTATAGGTTGTGTCTTCTGGTGCTTACTTCATCCTTATTTGAATTAGTTTCTCCCTTGAACTGGTCATTTAATCAGGTTTAAGGACTCAGTGAAAGAAAAAAAAGGTAGGAATAGTTTTAAGAATAAAGAATGCATGGTATCCACAAGTATGTGATGTGCTCTTCCCAAATTAAAAAGACATCATAAAACCTCAGCTTCTCTTTATAATTTTTTTTCATTATTTTTAAATAATTTTGATACCATTATATTAATCCAAAAGTGCAATAAAAGATGTTTAAAGACTCAAATATATCATGCTGCAAATCCTTAACATTCTAACAACTGAAGGCACTATACCTGGTCTTAATAAAAGCATAACAATTGAGTTTTGTTATACATTACCCATTTCCTACCACATGACAGGTAGAAAGGCAGGCTTATGTCCCTCTTTTCACGGATATGATCTAAATGTTATAAATAAGATGTGTCTTGGATTTTTATCAGTTTCACATTTGATTTATTCAGTGAAGAACACAGATGATCTAAGATCTACAAAATTAACTAGAAGGCACCATACTTTCTACTACAGAGCTTAATTTTTTCACGTTTCTGTTCCTAATATTTCTTCCTGTTTAAGATTGATCATAAACCAGACCTAGTTTGCTGTTAGCTTCATATAAAAAAGCTGTTTCATTAATCCTGATTTTTGGGAATATAATTGCAGTAATTTCTGCTTCTGAAATTAAGCAATAAATTTTAAATCTATTTTTACAAGAAGAAAGAATTACATGGATTTATAAACTGATAGCATACATCTACAACATGCTCACCATCCTCAAACTTTCTGTACTATGGTTTGTAACAGACAAGCACAATCATCAGAATGAAATGTGGGGAAATATACATTCATCCTCAGTTTTGTTTTATTATTGTATTGTTTTTTCATTTAGCAGTTTTTTGTATGTGTACACATTTGTGAGAGAAATAGAAAAATGCTACAAAAGGACCATTTGAAGCAATCAAGATATTTTAATCCAACAGTTCAAAGTTATTTCTACTTCTAATCCAATCTATAAAAAGAGAGAGAAGACTGTAAATTTTTTATGTAATGATTATATGACCATTTTTCTACTACGCAAAAAAACCCAGAAAAAACCCCACCAGTCAGTGGAACCTAGATAGCTGAACCTAGATTCATTAGTAAGAGAGTATAAAATGAAATATTTGCTCTTCATTTCCATGAAAGGAAATTAAGGATGGCACCAAGCTAAAATAAGTCCCCACTCAACTTTTTAGCAGAAGGATGAGTTTCTTTTTGAGCAGTCTTAGAGAGAAAATCCAACATATGCCATTTGACTGTTGCAAACTAATCCTCAGAGCTTCTGCTTCTTTCTATGAACTGCAATGCAAGATCCAATAGACAGCCTCAGATGCATCTCAGGTCCACTACATGCTTTTCAAATTTAATCAAGGGAATATAGAAATGTATATAAAAAGATGAAAGTGTCTTTGCCCTTTTACGTATTAAAAAAAAAAAAAAATGAAAAAAAGCTGGGGGAAAAAAAAAGTGAGATGTTTCATAGGGGAAGGTTAAGTCTGATGCTAATGCTTATTTAAAATGGTGACAGTCTGGAGTAGTGAAGCCTTGCTGGGCTGCTTTAATTTCTCCCTGGAATAGCTCTCTCCCAACCTTCGGCAGCACATCAAAGTCTCTGGAGCTCAATTAAAATTGGATTATATTGAAATGCTCTATCTATGGAACTGTGTGCTCACTAACACTTTTCTTTCAGTAATACTCCAGATGACAGTTGCCCATCCCAATTTAAACAGTTGTCATAGAGACCATGAACTAAAGCAGCAGTAACTAACAATACAAAGGAAAGGTAAATGGTAGGATTTCTGTGAATGAAAGGCTTGGTTTCCAGCCCCAGTGCTCACACTGCAAGCAGCTAAAAGCAGAAAATATAAAACGCTGTAATGCCCTCCACACACTCCTAAGCTGAGGAGGAAAGTTATTAAAATAGTAAACATTTTTTTTTTCTAAGTAGCTGGAGAAGTGTCTTCCAAACCAGCATGCTATTGCTTTCTGAAATATCTGGAATATAGTGAGATTCCCTAAGAAAAAAGCAGCTAACCCTGGAGTCAAATTACAGTCGCCAGTCTAAATTAGAGTCATTAGGTCCTTTTAATTACAATTACAATAGGGAAAAAAAAAAAGGTATTAAGTGTTTTTTTTCTTTTGAAAATCATTTTATAGGAGATTACTTAATTACACACAATGTATAATTTTTTTGTCATTATGATAAAAATCTAAAGCAAGTATCTGATACAAATCTATAATAACCCATTTAGTCAATGTTGTGACACTCAAAATGCTTCATACTTTTAAATGGCTTTATTACTGGTTAAACTGTTTTATAACCTACAATCATGTAGATTTTCATATACTGTATCAAAGCCTGACAATACCACTGGAAAAGTCTGGCAGCTTCCAAAATACCCAACATAACATAAACAGCTTATGTTTCTGGCAGCACCAGACAGCAATGTATTTAACAGCATAGATTGCTGGTAATGATACTATTTGCTCATGTGGATGGCATGTTTCTGGCACTATAAAACTCTTAACCTTTCTTGTAATTGGCTTATTGAGAGTCCCAAGGTTGTTTTTTGTGCCATTGGGCTGATCACCATGGAAATGAACACTTATTGCTGGTTCACCGTAGAGCTCAATTTTTCTTCCGAGCCCTCTGCCAGCATCCTCCCTGCTCTCCCGGGAAGGCAGTGTTAGGATTTTGAAGCAGCAACAAGGCAGAGTGCAAAGAGCGCAGGCCAAAGGGGAAGGAAACAAAAATGTGTCAGAAAATCTAAAAACTGCACAGATCAGAATTTGTCAAAACAAGGCCTTGGTTTAAACCAACAAGAAGGGCCCCTACAGCTTGGGCCTTGACAAAGCGTGGCCACTTTTTTTTTTTTTTTTTTTTACTTTATTATTTTTTTTTATTATTATTTTTAGCCCAGCTGTAGAAAACACCATCTAATGAACCTGTCTGGGGCTGCTGTCCCCATCCTGTCAGGCATGTCAGGAGATGACAAGCACAGGGGACAGGCCGCCGCCAGTCACAGACAGGCCTGCCAGCTGGAGAGTTCAGCCCCAATCTAATCACACCACCAGAAAATAACTTTCACGCTTGCAGCCTGACAGGATGGGCTCAAGGAAAGAAAAAAAAAAAAAAAAAAAGATGGAAACAATGCTTTTTGTTTCAGTAACATACCTTTTTTTTTGGGGGGGGGGTTGGTTTAGAAAAAACCATTTTTAAAACCTACTAGTGCTTCATGCTGCCTTCCACTAATGGAACTGTTTCTATCTTTCCTTTAACAAAGAAAAATTATTAATGCCATCAGCTTCAGAAGAAGTGAAAATGGGATTGTATCTGCAGTATCTAGATAGATTTTTGCAGCATTTATTGCTGTGTATACACACCCTCTTCCTTCATATAAAGATATAAAAATAACCTGTACCCATTGGCAGAACTAAACTTACAAAAATGTATGACTAATGCTATGTGTTATGCATTATTTCAAAGAAATTTGGTTGACTGAGTATTATATCTCTTTATAACCATCACTGTAGGGCTTCTATTAGCATTTGGGCAAAACTGCCAAAGTACTAATGTTAAGGCTGTTTGTGCTCCTGAAATGGATATGACTATTCACACCTGAGAATAACAGTTAAAAAAAAAAAAAAGCCTGAGAGCTCACAGCCTCAACATAGGTGTTTCTTTCCTATTTACACAAAGATTATGAATAAACAAAAATTTAAGTCCTGAAAATATAACATCAAAGAATCTATACTGAAAAAGCAGCAGTATCCTAATAGGCATCCTGTCTTTCTCATTCAAAAAAATTATAAAACAGAAATCTAATAATCAAACATTACTAACACAGATCTCTGCTCCAAAAATCTAATAATCAGTAAATCAGAAAGAGAGGCTGAGAACTATTATTTAAAAACAAAAACAAAAAAACCCAAACAGGTCCTCCAACAAGAATTAAAACAAATTATTAGGTCTAGACACAAAAAAAATGGCTTATAATGTTCAGATGAAATGAAAGTGCAAGGTGTCAGCTAAGTGTATTCTATCTATTCCTAAATGTAAATCAAAGTATACTTAGCTTCTACTGTATGTGTTTTAACATGTACATCTTAACAAATAATTTGCATTATTTTTAAAGTAAGTGGGATAGAAAATGACAGCTTCATGTAGTACTTAGTAATTATTTTACAAAGAAATTATGAATGAGTGTAGCTCCATCTAGTCCCTATAAAGTTACAAAAATGAAGATTTGTTATTGTATCCTGCCATTCATTCACTCTCTGCTGACATTATAGATGTCAGAAAGTCTGTTTAAAAGCTTGCTATCTCTATTCATCTTTGTTTCTGGCATGAAATAGAGACTGTAATAATCTTGTCAAGCCCGCATTTAGACACTAATTCATGACCCTCTGCTACAATTTAGAGAAAATTCATACATAACTCTTAAAACAAACTATGACCCCAGACGGAAGGGTAATATCTAGATTCAGCTGCCAAATATATGCTGACTAAAGCCACAGCTACCTTTGAGTTTCTCTATGGATGAGATTGTCCACATCAGTTAAGACGCATTACATATTTTTTTTAACCTGAAGACTAACCAGATTTTGTATGTTTTCATTCTGAGACATAAGGTATTCAATTAGCCATTGTCTTACTTTCCTGGGAAGAGAGAAGGAATCATCTTTTTCATAATTTAAAGAGTTTGGCTAGAGCTGCAAAGAAATAAAAAGAATCTGAGACTGGATGCAGCACCCATCACCAGTGCCAGTGAGAAGAGATGACCCTGAATCTTCCAGCAAAGCCTGAAACTCCTCAGCAGGGACCCAGACAGCAAAAGTCATGCAGGAGGTTACACAGCAGAGCTGCCTGTAACTCAAAACCCATCTGTAGATTTCAAAGGATGAACCTGAACAGAAGTAGGGTAATGCACACCTACAAATGGAAACATCTGTGAGCTGTCCAGACACAAATGCACTTCTGCAAGGAACCTTGATACAAAAGTAAACATCAACCTACAGTCCCATGACCATCTTTGAAACCTGCAAATTGGGACAGCAGAAGGAAGCACTGCCACAATTCCAGTTAATATCCTGATATATAAGGTACCTGGGTAGCAAAAATCCTTTAGTAGGCAGAAAATAAGAAATCTGCCCGACTTCTTGGAGTTTTGTCTGAAGGGTTTTTTTGGGTTTTGTTGCTTTTTTCTTTATGAATTTTATTTTTATTATTTTATAAGAAGAATGAAGAAAAATATGCTTATTGTTAGAGAAACAAAGGTACTGGTCGTGATGACAGTAAACTGTCTGCTCATCTCTGTCTGCCAAAGACATAGATTGACATGGGGAAGGGCAACGATACTGATAGATTTCCTATCTCCTGTATTTGGTATTTTCATATGACTGGTTACAGATCAATGCAATGCCTTATCTTTATTCACATACACAGGAATTACCTGACACTGACCAAAGAAACACAGACAAGTCTTGCGGATTTAAGATGGGGAAAGATCATCTAATATCACACACCAGTTCAGCCACAAAGTGGCACAGAAAAGCAAACCCTTCTGAAATGTCAGAAATTTCAGCTAGACAGAAGGTAATTATTAAGACTGTAATTTTCTCTGATCATTAGCATTACCACTTTTGTTATTAATCAAAGGTACTGCATACATTTGAAAGCCTCTAACTGAAAAAAAAATGAACTGTACAATCTGAAAACAATGGTAATAATAAATAATAATTAAACAACCCCAAAGCATTGATTTGAAGCAGCATTTCTACAGATTTTTTTCTCATATACAATACCTTTTTCAAAACCACTACATATTATTTTATCATTAGCTTATACACTACTGCTTTATGGTGGTATTATTTAATTTATTTCATTCATGTTGAAGTATAGAGCTCTGGCCTCTTGACCCCAATTTTCACTTAAAGAAACAAATTTCTTTTTTGCAAACTAACTCAATTTTTCTCCTGTCAACCTTTAGCCTTACTTTAAAATATTAACCTTTTTCCTATCATGATAAGCATCCAACTTTCTTCCATCCAAATTTAATGTTAATCACCATATCTTATGATAATGTTGCATTCACTTTTAGCTACCTCTGTCAAGCACAAGAAAGTAATTTAAATTTATACTTTCTCTTGGAATGTAGAAACACTGAGCATTTCTGTACATGCCAAAACCTGACCATCCCCTTTAAAAATCATTATTTCTTTTGAGTATTTTCATTGTTTTCTGTTTTGTACTCTAAAATGTTAGCAAGAAGATGTTTATCCTTTGAAAGAAGAAAAGTGAGACAAAGCTGAGAATACACTTCCAAAACAAAGAAAAATGCAAAATTGCCACAATCAGTTGCTAGCCTTTTCTGCCAAAAATCATTAGGCAAAATGAAGATATAGCAGAATTAGGGAGATAAAGCCTGAACTGGGGGGAATTTTTCCCTCTATTTTTATCTATCCCACCAAATTAATTGAACAAGCTATATCAGTGTTGCTGACAGAAGAATCCATTTTATATAAATTTATATAAATAATTTAAAACTTTAACATCACAGAAAATAAAAATGAGAATATTTTCACACGCATCTCCAGAAGCAGCATCTAAATAAGAAACATTAGCTATCATAAATATTAATGATGATTTGGACATGGTTGCAAAAATGTTGAAAGCTCTAAAGAGCTGTTACCTTTGGAAGTTTGAAGCAGAAGCTGGAAGTACTTGGGAGAGTCCAAAGTTGGGTTTATGTGCAAATGCCCACTATTAGGAAGCTATAAAGTAATGTTATTTGCTCTTCCCAAGGAAAAGTGCTTCACCAACATACAAGGAACTGCTAAGAACCACCTACTTGCTTCAGGAGGAGGACTAGGTGTGCACATTTCTTCTTCCTTTTGATCCTTAAAGAGTCAGTAGTATCCTATTTTTTAAAGATTGCACAGCATTTAAAAAATTATGACATAATAATATGTGGAATTCTTAAGTAAATGAAAACAGTAACTCTTTTTGGCCACTTCATTCTCCCAGTGCAACTGAAACGAGTCTCCTGCATCACCACGTTGTAGCAGATTTACCATAGAGAGTGAGGTAGTCAAGCTGTACTTAAAAAAAACCTAATGAGAGATTATGCTTGGAGAAGCTTCATAAAAATCAGTTGGCTGCTGTTGGGCTGATTTTGCAGACCATCAAGAAAACTTTGAGTATTTTTAATATTTATGAAAATACATAATTTTTTAACAATGGAAAACATCAACAAGTTTTATAGAAAACAGAACACTTGCAATACTCTTTGTCATTTTAAACTGGAATTAATCAAAAACATGACTTTTCAAGCATTACTAAAAACTAAGAATACTGGAAGACTTAGTCTGGTCCTGGTGGGACCTTTATTTATAACACTGAGCAAAATACTCCTAAAAATATTCCTATAATTTATAAGCTTCCACCAAATAACACCAGGAAGTAACATTTTCTGACTGAAAAACTAGATAGATCCCAACTGAAGGTTAAAATAACCTGAGACCTATTTTACAGAAAAACATCACTTCATATAAAGAAGAAAACCCACTTATGGGTAATTGCTGTCCCAAATGTGCAGGGCTCTGACAAAGAGCTCCTTTGTCCACTAGAGGGCAAGGAGGTGGAAAATTAAAATACTGAACTGAAGCATTACATATTTCAACAAATATTTAAAGTAAAACTCGGTATAGTTTAAACAATAACATGATAAGAATACAATTAAAGTTAGCTGGCACCTATATTCATTATTATCTGACTTTTCCTCCATGATAAATGACCCTGTTCAAATGAAGATGGCAGTACTTAATGTCTCTGGAACCCACTAATGTCTAAGGATTTTCACAAACATTTAACTGCAAAAGGTTGGATCAGAATTGCAGAGTGGCTTGATTTTAGATATACTGGGCCATATCAAAACCCCACTGAAATAACTCCCACTGATTGCAGTGGTTTGGGATTGAAAGGGACTCTGACTCATAAAGCATCATTAAAAGTAGGATGAGCAGCAGTAAGCACAATGAAACAAGAAAAAGTGAACACATTACTCTACTAAAATTATTATTTGATGAATGAAAGTGAGGGGGCTTTGGATAGATCAAACACAGCTACCATATCCTGATCTTTACAGTATCACTACATCCTGTAAATACACACTGAAAGGTGCAAACCAAAGAAGGCATCGCTATAACTTTCTCAGACATCTCCATGGTTTCCTGGGCAAGAATAACTCTTCAGTTACTCTTAGTCTGAAGACATCAGTTCAATACTTGTCCAAAACTCTCTATAAAGCCAGTTTTGCAGTCAGAGTGTTCCACCCTGCTCAGTTCAGGCCAGTGTGAACAGTTCGGGTGTAATGGAATGAGATTTCTTTTACAAATATGACTCATGGAACTAAGAAGAGAATCTCACTGTCAGGCTGGATTCTTTCCTCATTTCAGATAATCACCAGCTGGTAGGAACTTGAGGCATGTGCCATGTGTTGACCTTGTAAAATGGAGGTGTGCATAATTCTCAGTAGAATGGTAGATAAACCAGTAGTGAAAAAATGTAAACTTCTTTTTGTTTCCCTTTTACCCACAAAGCTAAATACATTTCTTTGTGGTATAGGTGAAAGACAGAGTAACGAAATATTCCACTTTCTTCTTTTGAGCATTGCTAGTCATAGCAAAATAAAATCTCTGTAGGCAAAATGCTTTTTCTATACCTCTTATACCTTTTTCTTAGGAAGTACTTTTTCACTTAGGAAACATCTTTTCACTGAGAGGGTTGTTAGGCATTGGAATGGCCTGCCTAGGACAGTGGTGGAGTCACCATCCCCAGAGGCATTTAGAAGGTGTTTGGACCTGGTCTTTAAGGACGTGGTTTAATAGTTAGAGTATGGTATTGGTCAAAAGTTGGACTGGATGATCTTGGAGGTCTCTTCCAACCTAAACATTCTGTGATTCTTGCCCTTTTCTAACACATAGGCTCGAAAAAGTCAGCCAAACATTACACTGAGCAGTGATGGGACAAGGAGAACACAACTGGAGTTGCACTTTTTTCTTAGTCAGTTCTGCAGGGGTTTGTTGCCAAACACTACACTGCTGAGTAATGGAACAGAAAAGTAGGGCCCATGGACAGACTGACTTGTCCCTCTCAGGAAAAGAGAAGTAGGTATTAAGACCAGAATCTTACCACCCTCTCATAGAGACAAAAATCTACCATGTGCTCTGGGATAAGATTTTGCTGATGCTCAAGATAGACAAGGACCTACTGGAGAGAGTTCATTGGAAGGTTACAAAAATGTTTGGGGGACTGGAGCATCTCTCTTACAAGGAAGTATCTCTCTTACAAGGAAAGGATGAAAGGCCTGGGGCTGTTAAGCCTTGAAAAGACTGAGAGAGGATCTTATCAATGCTTATAAGTATCTACAAGGAGGGTCTCAAGAGGATGGAACCAGACTCTTTTCAGTGGTATCCAGCAACAGGACAAGGGGCAACAGGCACAAACACAGATATTCCATCTTAATGAGAGGAAAAAACTCATTATTTTGAGGGTGACAGAGCACTGGAACAGGTTGCCCTGAGAAGCTATGGAGTCTCCTTCTCTGGAGATGTTCAAAACCCCCCTGAACATCATCAGGTGCAACCAGCTCTAGGTGAACCTGCTTTAGCAAGTGGGATGGACTAGATGATCTCCAGAGGCCCCTTCCATCCCCTACCATTCCTTGATTCTGTGATTTTGATAAGCAGTCTAACTGCTAGCACTGTGATCAAATCAGAACAATATGTCAGTACAATTTTTTATTTAATATTAAAATTAAAGACACAAGACTAACATGAATATCTCATGTCAGGTATCTTCTGCAGTCTGAATTTGTTTTGGTAACAATTTCTTTAAACATGAAGAGCAAAATTCTCAAGGGTTATCTGATCACTGCCATTATTTATTGGTAATTGCCTACAGATAATGGCAGTGATTTTAGACTTTTAAAAATAATAACTGTACCATATACTGCACATGAACAAGTAAAATCCACAGAAAGATCACAGTCTGAACTAACAAAGACATAAATGTGCTCTGCCTGCAGGATGACCCAGTTTCTAACTTACGCTGTTCAAGTAGGTTATTGTGATAGATCTAAGAGTGAGATCCTGTAAGTTCCTAAGAAAACCTTTGTAATGAACTTGAAGAAAACCCTCTGGTCCTGTAAGGCTCCTCACAGCATCATTTGACTACTGAGCAGCAAAGCATTTGCTCTAATGAAACAACCTTCTCATATTCTTCTCCCCCTTCTCCTGTCTCAGTTTCAGACTCTGCCAGTGAGTCAGCCCATGCTGATGACCTTAGCTACTCTTTCTGAAATCCAGAATGACCCTTACTGTATGTGAGCAATTTAGTTTAAGAAATACTTAAGAATATATAAGAATACTTTAAAAATATCTAAGAATAACTTTATTAAATCAAACTAAATTTTCACTACTAAAACCAAAAATCAATCAAGGCCCCCTCATTTTTTTTTCTTATCAAACAGCAAGTTTTCCTCTATTTCTCTTAAAATGCTGAAGTTCCTAAAAAAATAAATAAATAAAAAATCCCCCTTTTCCCCTTCAGAAAGCACTTGAGAAAATAATCCCGTCCCCTTTCTTTTGGTGTCAACATTTTTGGAATAATTTTTATGAGTTAAAAAAACAAAAAAACAACACAACTGTTTATCTCAACAAAACCACTCCTTATCTGAAATAAGCACAGAAAAGAAAATCAAAGAAGCTGAATACTTTGTGAAAAGCTACAAAGGTGTAAAATGCAGAATAGATTCTCCGAATACAAGTAGCTCTATGTCCTTAATTATCCTGATCCCTGACATTCCTTTTATAATTAAAATATATGCAGAGAAAATATTAGTAGGGGAAAGCTTTTTATATCTACATAGCTTTAAATAATTTTGTAATAATTTATTATATACCAAGACTTTTAAAAAGAAAATGGAATATTTTTTAAAAAATATATATTCTGCAATAAAATTGGCTGCTACTTGGTGAAGGTACAGAAAATAAGGATGGTAATTGAAATTATTGGCCCACTGATAACTCTCTGAGTAAGCAAAACTTGACTTGGACAGGAATTATATTTGAGTTAGCACTGCAGGACTGGTCTGCAATATTGCCAAATGACTCTCTGTTTCTTCATCTTCTATATTAAAACCCAGCAAAATCTGGATACCTTGACATAATTTTATCTTGTCACTGATGTTCCAGGACACTCCAGTTTGCCTTTGTGTTTGGAAGAAGCCCTTCTGCTGCCATCTATTATGTACACTCTGCTTACATTTGCAACTGTGCAATGCAAACAATACATAGGGAACAACCTGTTCAGCTCCACGCCATCAACAGATAAAACTGCCAGCTTTGGAATCACGATTGATTAAAAACAGTAGCAGAGGAGGGGGAAAAAAAAAAATAAAAATCCCACCAGTTTACAGTTCTGGCCACAGGAAGACTCCAGGAGTAATAGCCGCTGTGTGTTTATGGAAACAGGGAGGTGACTAAGAAGTGCCCTGTCAGTTTTCAGCTCTGTCTTGCCAGCTCCATTAAAAAGCAGCCCTGAGCAATTTTTTTTTTTTTTTTTTTTTTTTTTTTTTTTTTTTTTTTGTCTGGAATTTCAGGAGCAGAGAGTACAAAAGAGCTGATGAGCAATGAATGCTTCACCCTTCCTCAATTAATCTTGTCTCTCTACCTTTGCTTTTGCTTTCCCTCTACATGAAGGTAATAATGACACCCTCATCCATTATCCTTTTATCCCTGTTATTCTCGTGAAATTGCTTAATAATATGTTACAGATTCGTCTTCACTCACATAATTCTTCCTGTCATTTGCAGTATATCATCCTACAAACATACAGCCCACTTTCACTGCCCGTTCTTTGAAGATTATTGTCAGTGACATCTTCAGGATGCGTTTGGAATCTGGAGCATCATTTCCGTTGCGATGGGGAATTACACTGACTTATCTGTCATTGCCAAAAGCACAACAAGCAATTCAGTGTTAATGCAAAGGTAACACAGGTTTTTATCATGCCGCCAGAACAAGAGCTCTTGTAAATTTATGCTAATATGGCCCTTTTATAGTTTAATAACCTCCTCCTCTACTGGAGAAAGGGGCACAAGCGTACGCACGAGCACACACACAGACACACACACCCGCATCCCCACATGCTGGTAGTTTAATAATCTGTGTCACAGTGTGGTAGGTAATTTGTAGCTGATCCTCTTGTAATTATTTATTTTAAATCTTTTTATGAATGCTAATCTTATATAGTACAGCGGATCTCCAGTTTTGTTAGATATGTAGAAACTGCAAGAAGCAACTGAACAGCTTCTCTTTCTAGCAGGAGGTTATCAACCATAAATAGTTCCCACAACATGAATTCCCTATTTCTCAACAAAATAAATAATAATAACAGATCAAGCTTTTGTTCCTCTGTTTTGCTTGGGTTTTTTTTTTTTCCCCTGTCTTTTCTTTCCTGTTAGGCTATGGCTGCTGATTCCATTTGCTATCCTCATCAAGAAATCCACAGTACTACAAACGAGCCCTTCTCCATGATCCAGGGTGGCATTCCAGAGGGACCCTGGCGATCCTGCCTGCATGCCAAATCTGACAACACATGACAAGCCGGTCGGCGTGCAGTAATTTGACTAATTATACCGGATTAGAGCATATTAATGCAAGCTGTTTTCTCCAGAGTTAATGACCTGCTGACTGGGTTCTGTAAGGCCCCACTAGGTCTACAGACAGCTAAAAAACAAAACCCTGCTTTCTAAGCCCTCGTCATTTCGCATCAGCAAATGAGTATATCAAACTACTGAGCAGCAAAATTCAAGAGACATTTTGTGTGCTACAAACCCATGCAGCTTCCCCTCACTTTCCACCTCAAGGGTTTCTTTGATATAAAATTAAAATCTCCTTTTTTTCTTATTTATTCATTCCTTCAATGCGGAATCGAGAAATTGAGGAAGAATATTTTTTTTCTAGATTTCTCCTTGGTTTTCAACAAGCACAGGGGGGACAAAAAATAACTTATGGTCACTATGATGCTGTAATGTGATTTCATTATTATGGTAACATTCTGCAATTTTCCTCAAATAATTCAGTATTATAAACCACTTCATGAAGTTATGTTCTCAAATTAAACATATTTTTGAGGATGTTACACCCCTTGAGGTAATTATTTTGGGACTGATTTTTTTACCTACTTTTTTCCTAGCTGAATAACTTTTTGATAAAGAGATTGACTGTTGTAAAAAAAAAATTAAGTGAGTGAAAAACACTTTCTGAATGTAAACTGTTTTGTTTTTTTTTTAATATTTTTTAACTCTTGCTCATTTTAAATAGTTTGTTAAGAGCACAACCATTTTGACAAGTATGGCACAATTAGACTGAAGTATTTTGTTTTCTCCAAGAGCCATGGATAAACTAGCAACATGATGAGGGCTTTGCATCCATCTGTGTGTCTATATGATGTAGATTCTCATATTCTGAAACACAGAAACATGCTTTTCATTTCATTATTTTTATGCATACATAATTAAATTATTTTATTACTCTAACACATCATCTATTAAAGAATCTAAAATAAATTCACACATAGGTTTCAAGGATTCTTGTTTAGAGACTGGAATATTACAGTACTCCAGTGAATAGTGAAATTATATCCATTTATCATAAGGCAACAGTTACCTTTTTTCTTTCATTTTTTAATGTAATTTTTTCACCATATGCATGCATTACTTTCTGGTAGAACAAGAAATATAAAACTAGACTCCTGGCACCTTTTTCTTGAAATGCACACAAAAGCGGGCAACTGGATCACAGCTAAACCTCAATAACCATGTATTTTCAATATAGATCTATTGCTGATGTAAAATATCAGAAATAAATTTATTGCAGGGAAAAAGTTACAGTGTCTCTTAGCACTATACTATTTGATCCATTATAATTCTGCATGTACATTTTTATTTGCTGTCTCATAGAGGACTAGCTACTTACATACAGTATGAAAGCTATACACAGAGAATCAAGTCCTGTGCTTACGTCTACATGTGTATCTAGTGTAACTCAAATGGAATTTAAACTTACTTTACTATAAATGAGATCAGAAACGTACTCAATTAGTCCATAAGGTCTTGGAGGCAAACTAAACTTGTTACAATCCACTATCAAATTAGTTATGCTTTGCCTTTTTTAAGTCAGAGGAAAATTGGGCTATTTGTGACTGGTGATTGCAGAAAGCATTCTTTGCTTTCAGTGACCAGAAGAGGGTCTGAGGAACAGTAGTAGTGCTGTGAGCACTCCAAAAGTTCTGACTCAGTCAGGAAATTGGTAATGGGCTGGAGAACTTGAACTATAGAATAATTGAACAAAATCTTGGTCTTCTCTGTAATTACCCTAAGACCTTTGCTTTGCCATTAACCTGAAGAGCCAAATCATTATAACCATGATAACTGCTTTTCAATAACTTATGGAAAATGAGATGTCCACTTCAACCTGAAAGGTAGTTATCAAATTTTCCCAGCAAAAAGGCATCACTACCCTGGCATTCTTGTTGGGAGAGGACTGGAGGAGTGAATGGGTATGAAGGCTACTGAGCTGTCACCTCTAAGGGGGATCCCTCAGGTCATGGGTAAAGTATATCAGAAGGGCAGTGTGGGAAAGGCAGAACTGTTGCTGCTCATGCATAAATAAAGGACTTTGGTCTTCAGGGCTGTCAATCCAGCATCTTTCAAGAGAACTAAATTCATTATACATAAAAAGTGTAGATAGCCCTTCTAAAAGGAATAAAGCTGGCATCTGATCCTCCTCCGGATAACTATGTAATCAATTTTATAATGAAGTTGCTCTGATAGGTTTAGTCAATGGTTTTGTATATTAGTAAGTAAGGAAGGAAATATTAGTAAGTATATTAGTAAGTAAGCAGGAAAAACAAAACAAAACAAGCAAGATATATGGCGACTTTGTTAGAGTAAGAATCCAAATAACTTCATATTGTAATACAGATACACTTATTTTATACCAACATATAAACAGAAGAAAATGCAAATTTTAAAATCAGGAAAACATCTATGAGGAAAACATCTATGTGACATTAAATAGTACAGAAAATTTATTCACCAATACAAGAAATCTCAAAAATTAGATTAGCAGCCTTTAAAGCTCCATTGCTTTTAAGAATTTATGCAGTACAGACTTACAGAAACTGAGAATACTTAATTCCTGACATTATGTAAATTCTAAATCTGTTTTTCTAAAATTACAACCTTTGTAGCCAACAGAAATTTTTAGGCTTTTCTTGAACAGCCTGATCACCATTCACACCTTCAGACCTCTGTGACACTGGCACAACATGGTGAGCGGGTGATCTCCCAGAAACTTACATGGGAGCATAAATCGTGCCATTGCTTTTGCTCTTATGGCTAAAGAGGGCAGGTTTGTGACACTGAAGTCTACTCTGATAACTTCCCAAGAGCTCAGAGGTGGCATCTAATCTACAAAGATCCATGTGTATATTTGCAAAACACTCTCCTGAAATATTTTTATCTATAGTTGTGTTTTCTCCTAGTTACTAAGGACCCGTAATATTTGTGATCAAAAGACCACTTTTCCTTCAGCCTGTAAAATAATAAAAGGATCCTGCAAGAAGACAATGCAGGCTTTTACTTAGTATAGGAAATCATTCAATGGTTAATTTTTATTAAATAATAAAGCACTTTTCAGCCTATCAATTACAAAACATCAAGACTAAAATATATATTTTAGGCTACAGGACTTATTTCGTAACTACTATAATTGTTCATTTTAGTTTGTTACAGTTTTGGAGAGGGCATCTCTCTAGGGTACAGGATGCTGAAATTATAAAAATAAATACCTTCCTCAAGGCAGCCGGGTTAAGAAAAAATAAACTGCTATATGTTGAATATGTACACATAGCAGCCAGTCAGGAAGGAAGGCAGCATAGTACGAATCAGTGACAGAAGGTTTCTGCAATATAAGAATATCTGATGATACCCTATTTTGCCTGGCCATGGCAAACAGTACCTGGAATAAATGCTTATATAGCCAACTGACTGGGCTCTCCTGGGACTAAAGAAACCCTACTAATAAAGAACCAAAATCTGTGACATTCTGAATCTTGTGTTATTCTGATCCTCTTGGATATCTAGAGCTCAAAGTCACCTGAATATCTGCAAACAGGCTTATATCATACAATCTACATTCAGTTAGTTTGCCATAGTAATTCATTCAAAAACCTTAAAAGTGGGGTAACGAAGGGAAAACAACACAAAATAAACACCCACACACCATTTGTTACTACTGTGACTCTCTCATTCCAGAGGTAGGTGGTGTTTCTGAACAAAAAAAAAATCACCACAGGAGACACACATTAGGAAAAGAATTGGATAGTCAAGATTTTTATTTTACCAGTCACTGTGACTACGGTGATCCAGAGAGAAAATACATTCTCATTTGATGAAGTTGACAGAACAAGTTTTAAATTATTTGCTGTTACTTCCATCAGACACATCAAATTAATATTTCACTGAGAAGTGAGCATTTTAAAAATGTAATTATTTATTGGTGTCCAAAGCCCTAAAGCCTGTCTAAGTGTAAACAAAGATCTGATTGACTACAAACACGGACTACATTAAACTCAATCACCATTTATTATGCACAGTTTACTGTCGAAGCTGAACTCTCATCAAATGAGATTCAAGAGGCAGGTCAAAACTTTTTTTAAAATTAATGTTTTAAGTGGCATTTCCAAAAAACTTAAATTCAATGAACAGTAATATATGTAGAGTTTTTGATCTGGCTTAAGTATTATCTAATAATGATAGTACTAAATAAAAATCACTAGAAAGCTATAGCCTCTGCAAGACAACAAAAAAGGCTTACAGCAGAGGCTCCATGAAACATTTAGAGGTATTTTCCACACACTGATCCAGTGAAAAAGGGTAAGCTGTAAAAATGTGCTTCTGAGAGTTTCAAACCATATTGTACAGAAGTCACATCAAATTAATACTGAGGACCATTTAGAGCTTTTATTCTGAAAAGCTTTTGAAAAGGGATTAAACTATGAAAACTCGCATGATACTAAAGTACCTATTAAAGGGTTTAGGGGGGGGGAGGAACAATGAAAGTGTTATTTTTAGATAAATCGTTACTTTGTATGTAGCAGCACAAAGCATTTGCTAAAGAGACACTGCAACAGTTCTCCTGCAATATCCCACACATATAAACACCGATTAGCAGGAGAATTTTGCTTGTCATTAAGAACAATCTTCCACACACAAAAAAAAGAGAGAGTCTTATTTTTTTCTCTTTGATTTTCAACAATTTCTATACATAATTCATTAGGAAAATGCAGTCATAGTCAAAAATCACGTAAGTAAAACAGGGACCATTTTCCGAGTACTCGTTATTGGGGAAATTATGGCTGCATCTTTGTGGGCCTCCATCCACACATCTGATTATTGAAAGCTTGCTAACAACCTACCCGTATAAAAAAAGTTCACACTGTACAATACACTTAACACGTCGAAAAATTATGTTTTCAAAAAATAACAGGAAACAGCATGAGTAGTGAGAACAAGGAACTGGGGTAGTTGTCATCTCATCAAAAATAATGAATGCTCAAGAGATTTCTAACTTCGTCTCTTCTCAGTCATTTGTCCAGCAACAATAGGCTACCAGGAGAGAAAAGACTCGGCACAGAGCACACTCTTCTTCCTTGGCTATAGCTAGCACCTGTAACCTCCAAACAACTATGTACCAGCTGAAATCCACATGACAACAGCCCCAAAAGACAAGTGGAAATGTTGTTCTTAGCCTGCTGTGCCTCCATTCAGCGACGGGATGCACCACATGGTAGATGACAGCTTTGTGTCTGCCCCATCTTGCAGCCTCCCCTCCTCCCTCGACACACAGTTGTGCACACACAAAACAGTCTTATGGCTAATGATGCAAACATGAAGTGTAAAGTCTCCTTAATTTGACCCTTGTTAAACTCCTAATTGGATTGAGGCGGTCTCAGAGTGGAAAGCAACCCTGGATTATTCAAGAAAGCTTTTACAAAATGAAGACCAGATTACAAAAGGCTTCCACTCTGGCTGCAGGACACCACAAAGAACGGGCAATGAATTGCAGCTGTCACTTAAGTTAAAAATCTAATCAATTGCCTTTTTTTCTTTTTTTTTTTTTTTTTAACAGGTAACTTTTTGAACAATTTCTTCATTGTGATACTCTTCAGAGTGCGCTTGACCCAAATTTAATAAGCTGCTATTAAAGCAGAAGAGCAGCTGTAGAGCAAACACTGTAGAATGATACCATGCATTCAGGCTCTTAATGATTTTAAAATGACTACAACCATTGCTTCATTCAAGAGGAACAAAGCTCAGGACTCTTTGCTCAACAATGTCTTAACACAAACTGTCTGAACAGACAGCATTCATTTGTCCTTCATGAACCCAAAAGGTCAGCTGCATTGCTGAGAACATCTCAACAGTTTAATTGTGTTTCTCCTGTAGGAAGACTGAGGGGAGAAACTTGGGGATTCCTTGCATATGAAAACTAGCCTTTTTTCCTTTTTTTTTTTTTTTTTTTTTTTCTTCCAAGGAAATATACAGCTTAAGTACAGAGACAAGGGGTGCATGATATGCAGACAGGTGTAAAACATGAAGTAATTATAGAAGCTCAAATTAGTTCCTAGGCCTGAGGCAAAAAAGAGAACAGTGCCTTGACAAAAGGGAATAGCAAATAAGGATAGCAAACAAAAAATGGCTTGAATGTGTAAATTAGCAAGAAAAATGAGACAGAAAAGCAGCTTTACTCTACTATTATTCACCACATGAGAACAGAGCAGCTGAACATGATCAAGAGGGCTTTGGAGGAGAGAGGCAGGCATCAAGACCGAAACGAAGCCAAAGAGTGGCAGCTCCGCACTTTCTAGTCAGTCACTCATTATGTGGTGAAGTGCTCTTGAGAAGTGCCTCTTATACTTGACCTATCATATTACTTCTTCTGTAAACACATAATCCCTGCTTGTTAGGTGGTGTCAACACTAGCATTCATTCACTGTGGTAGTCCTTTTGTGTATAGACACTTTAGAAGTGCTGCCAAAACCAAAGAATTGACACCATAATAAAACAATTTGAATTTCAACCAGGTAAACAGCTCCTACGGGCTTCTGTAAAATGCACTGTGCAGAGCATTACACCCACTGTCCCTTATTTGAGACAAAGCTGCTTTCTTATCACAGAACTATTTTCTTTTAAGCCAGATTAATAACCTCCTAATGATTAACACTAATAAATGAACAAGGTTTAATAACAGGAATTATGGCCACTGCAGTTTATTTTCCTCATGCATATTTTTAAAAATTAAAAAAAAATAAAATAAAAGGGATTATCTATTTTTACCATCAGTCAGCTAAGCAAGACCCCAAACAGAACAAATTGTGGTTGTGCAGAATTGACCACCTCCTACACGCAACATATAATTAACGTGAAGGACACATAAAAGCCATAAACACTTCACATTTTATGCCAGAATTTCACCCACTTGTGTAGACACATTATACTTCAATCCTTCCAGGGACTTAGGCCAGATAATTATCAAATTTGATTTTTAGATCTTCCCCTCAAAGTCTGTGTGTTTTGCATAAAAATTCATACTTAAAACCACTTTTTTTTTTAAACCAGTGTAGTATAAATAACTGATTCTGTGCTTCTGCATTAACAGAGATGTTCTTGACAGCTCATCACCCTAACATTTATGAAGCGTTCTCAATACTCAATACTTTTGCAGACTATATGACTGAAAAGATGAATCATTCTTTCAATCAACACTCAGTAAAATATGAGTGAATTTCCTGATGTATTGTTCAGTATCAATGAAACACCACAGTAGATTGATAGTATAGGGTTAAAAAGGAAATTTTTACAAATAAGTTCATGAATACACACAAAAGGAGGACTCAGACATTCCACCTCCCAAAGCTGAGGATCCATGTTAACACTGGGTGCACCAAAAGAAACATGAAAGTAACACTGTAGGTCCAACACAGCAACAAGATAACGTGATGCATTACTGCAGCCATTAGAAATAACATTTATTATCATGTTCCACCAATGCCATCATCCTCCTGCCTGAGTTTGCCAAGATGCTTTTGTTGTATTTTGAGGGGTTTGAAATGGATCCTGTGTTCCTATCTACCCATAAATTTTGCAGCTGAACCCCAACCCCAATACTATGTTTGGCTCAGATTACCTAGCAGGCAGCAACAGGCAGCTTGTCTATCATTTGGTCTTCAACTCATCCACCTAGGAATGGGGACAGGAAAATATTCCGGACTGTACTAGCCACTGCATCTCATGCAAACACCTCCCATTGAATTCTCAGCTTGTCTGACTAACTTGAACAAACGCACACCAAATGGAAACCTATTTCTCACACATTCTACCTTTGCATTTCTACTGTTTCTTCTCCCATTCCTAAACCTTACACAGATTTAATTCCCCAAATAAATCTGGTATACAAGCTTCTTATAAAATACAGTAGCAAGCATTATTTTTTACCTTTTTACCTTTTCACCTTTTCCACTACCTCTTCTTTCTATTTTTTCTCAATTTTTTGCATTTGCCAAAATCAGACTGTAAAATTAGGCCAAAATCATAGTTTTTACTCCTGCAAGGCAACATAGAAAGGTGTGTTGCCTTATAAATATTAAACAAGACATCTAACAAATAATGTAGGCTTGTGAATGAAGGCTTCATAAGCACCATTTTTAGTAACATTAATTTAAGAAAATACACTACTACACAATGAGAGTAAGTTCAGCAGTTTATGCATCCAGGAAGGTCTTGTTCAGTCCTACTCATTAGGATTTAATTTAGAAAGTAAAGAATACCAGCCAAGGTGTTGATACAATTATTTAAAGAATCACAAAATTATTTTGTTTGGAAAAGACCTCTAAGTTCTAGTCCAGCCACTAACCTAGCACAATCAAGTTCCTCTAAGCACCACATCCATACATCTTTTAAACACCTCCAGGGATGATGACTCAACCACTTACCTGGGTTCCAGCTGCCTGTTCCAGCACCTGACAAGACTTTCAGTAAATAAATTTTTCCTTCTGTCCAATATAAACCTCCCCTGGTGCAACTTGAGACCATTTGCTCTCATCCTGTCACTTGTTTCTTGGGAGAAGGGACCAGCCCCCATGGCACCACAATCTCCTTTCAAGTAGTTGTAAAGAGCAATAAGCTCTCCCCTCAGCCTCCTTTTCTCCACACTAAACCACTCCAGTTCCATGCCATTCACTATACATCTTCCCTTCAACATTTGGAATCAGCCTATTGTATTCCTTGTCCCAAACATATCCTGTTATCCATCCTAGCAAAAATTTCCTTTACTGTGTAGACTGCACAAGCCTCTGGACAGGTTAATATGTCAGTCAGTGAAGGATGCTGAAAAGGCTGTTCTCACTCTCTGGAGTACTGGAGAACAGCTCTTGGGGAGCTACCTTATTTGCTTTCACAAAGCAATGACTTCTGCCCACAACTATGTTGAAGCTGGCTCGGTTCAAGTCCAGCCAAGAATAAGCCTGGGAAATGTTGACATGTTCCAGCATGATTCCCAAAATCAGAGTCACCACATAGGACAACCATGATGAGATGCCCCAGTAGCGTTTTCTTAAAGTTGAGCTTTCTGCTCAGTGTGGTATTTATCCTTATAGAAATAAAACCCTACTTAGTTTGTTCTTTACTTAAAGAAGTTTGAATTCAAGTGGAAACGTTTCTTTCTTCTTATTTGTCACTGGTTTCCTCATTGGTTCTTTATATCACTTTTTCACTCCCTTTCCTTTAATGAAACAGATTTTACTTTAAGTTTTCAAATTAATTTTTCCTGGAAAGTTTGTATGCCTTCCATTTCAAATTCAGACTGATCTTTTTGTACTGGCCTCCAGCCCATTCAGTTACTCTTCTTCTAACTCAAGCCTGGCATATTTTTTGGCATATTGCACAATGCTAAATAAATATGACTAAATTGATACATAAATTTGGTTTCTAATTCTAATTTTCCTGCTCAATAGATCATCACTATCACAGGGGCAGCATGATGTTGGAGTTCAAATTCTACATAATCCTCCATAATCACTACAATCAAACGTGAACATTTGCTTTCCAAGCAGTCCTACACGGCCAGTGGGTGACTGATTGGCACATACAGAATATGGCCAACACTCTTCTGTCAATGCTTTTTCACACTTTCTAGAAAAGAAATGGTCCAACCAGGCAGCCTGGCCCCACAAATCTGGAAGGCTACCATGCAAAATGGAAGGGCACGGCTTGCCAGCAGAAAGGCTTACACTGGTGAGTTTAACAAGCAAGAATTTACTGCCCACAAAAACAACCTAGTATCTTAGTTTCAATTTTTGCTAAATTATTATCTTTGTAGATGCCAATGAGTACTATTTTACTGCTGTTTTCTAAGTGCTCACATGAAAAATTTCCACCTACCTGTAACTGATAATCACACCATATGCATCACCCTTGCATGGCACAGCATAAATAAGTTTCTAGGTTCAAGGTGACTTAAACAGTCATTTCTGTCAAAAAATTCATGTAAAGTAGTGAAGGAATGGCAATTAATAAAATGAATGCAGCTTACAAATGAATGCAGCGTAGGGAATGAAACTAGAGCTGCAGTTCCCAGCTTTTGGAAAGCCACACTGCTCTAATGAAAACTCATGCAGAGGCTGAATAAACTGAGATGTATTCATGCAATAAAAGTTTGGTCAGCACAGAAGAATGGCATATCAGCTTCATTGACCCAACTACAACTGATGTAGTGTCATCATTTTAGCTGGTGCTTAATTTGGCCTGTTAATCTTAAATATTTTATGAAATGTTAAAAATTATACAGCCCAGATGTACCCTGAAAAAAATGGAGTTGATTACTCAGCAAATAAAACTACACCAGACAACTAGAATATTTCATGAGCATGAATTTCAGCTAACTATTTTTTAAGGTTATGACAGAATTTTCTCAAGGAAGCAACTGTCCATTTTTAGGCATTTTCTAATATACCAGCCATGTAGTTTGTCACAATGCTTTAACACACACCAAACAAAAAAACCCAAAATGTGTAAAATTCTGGTTTCATCCACAAGGTGTATAGCAAGGATTTCAATGATAGGTATTTGTTATTAGTTTAGCACACCTCTTGTAATACCTGGCATGGTAAGCAGGTAATATGTGCATTATTCCAAAAGTCAAAAACTATCACGATTACATTATCAGCAAACCCAAACTCAGGCCAGATTTCATAACACCATAAATCACGGCATAAAAATTGTCCTCAGGACTCAGTTTTATATATGGAGGAAATCCAGAACAAAGCATAAAGCTAAACAACCTTAATGCCACAGTGCAAATCCAAACTCTGTTTATTTAAAACAACTGAAGCCTAATTGCTACATTATAATACAACTGTTCTCAGAAAACCAATCATACTTCATACACATTATATACCTGTATATTCACACTCATGTACAAGCAGATTTTTTCCAACACTCTTATGTCTTGATGGTTATCATTTTGAGTATATAGCACCATGAACCCTTAGCAGGAGAACATGATCCAAACATATTTGGGAGCAAGAATGAAATCACTGGCAGACCTTCTGTCCACTTTTATTGTCATCATTACAAAGATGAAAATTAAGTTGAAGTTTTATTTTGTTTCCTTTTCTTTCCCAGTGAAAGTACTGATTCTGAAAAATGCTATTGCTAATATAAATCTCACTGCTGGGACACGTTAGGTCACAGGTAAACTTCAGGTCTGCTGCTGACCACATCCTCTTGTTTAACATGCCAGCTGAGGAATGCTGTCTTACACCACTCACTTCTGAGAGTGATACCTTTTCAGCCATTATGCTGATTGTATTGAGCACATCACAGGTTGTTTTCCCAAAAAAAAGATGAAACCAACAATTCATTCTCAGTAAAACTCCTTTTGTAATCATTCAGCTTAGCAGGAAGGACATGAAGTATATTTTCTGGAGAGGTTGTTTGCCAAACTTATATAGTGCTTTTTATGAAATAAGTATTTATCTCTCTATTCCCATTTCTACAAGCAGAATCACAGAATCAGCCAGGTTGGAAAGGACCTCTGAGATCAACAAGTCCAACCCTTGATCCACTGCCACTGTGGTTCCCAGACCATGGCACTGAGTGCCACATTCAGTCTCTTTTTAAAAACCTCCAGGGACAGAGAAACCACCACCTCCCATGGCAGCCCATTCCAATGCCTGATCACCCTCTCTGTAAATAATTTCTTCCTAATATCCAACCTAAACATCCCCTGGCAGAGCTTAAGTCCATGCCCTCTTGTCTTATTGGTAGCTACTTGGGAGAAGAGACCAACCCTCCACTGGTTGCCCCCTCCTTTCAGGGAGTTGTAGAGAGTGATGAAGTCTCCTCTGAGCCTCTTTGTAGAGAAACAAGATAAACCAGGTGCCTCGAGTTGCCAAAGAGTGGGTGTGAGTCCACCTGTGCCTGGTTAGGGCAGGCCCCCTATTACCAGGGGGCCAATAAAGGTGGGACACACACCCACAGAGAGAGAGAGAGCTCACTCTGGTGTGAGGCAATGGAGGGGCCAGCAGCTCGTTGAGCCTCAGGAGCAAGAAAGGCTCCTCCAGCTACACCTCTTCTCCAAACTAAGCAACCCCAGTTCCCTCAGCCCTTCCTCACAGGACTTGTGCTGGATCCCTTCACAGCCTCCTTGCTCTTCTCTGGACCCGCTCCAGGACCTCAATCTCCTTCCTGAACTGAGGGGCCCAGAACTGGACACAGGACTCAAGCTATGGCCTCACCAGCGCTGAGTACAGGGGAAGAGTACAGAACAGCACTGAGTACAGAACAACTTTAAGCTCTCTTTTATCTGTAAGGGAAAAATTTAAGCATGAAAAGAAAGAAGATGCTGAGATGCTTCAAATCTGGATACAGAGTTAGAGGGTGAAGATGGAAGCTGTATAATTGAAGACAGATAAAATGGAAGATTATTATTACTGAACACTGATATTGAGATATCTGTAAAACCATCTAGCCTGCTTGGATATCTGTGAATCTGGCACATGAATTAACAAACCCTGCACCTTCTTGTGTGCTCTATTACTTCATGAGTTAAGAGGCATGTTAGCATCTTGGAAAAAAGATTTTTAAAACAATCCTGGCAAACATGTGTATGAGTACTTCTCATTAGTCCCACTAATGTCAGTGGATTTACTGCCTCAGAGATCAGTGAGTAAGGACAAATTAAGGTGAAAATGATACATTTAAGGTTAAATAAAGGTTAACACCCAGGCTTCAGTAATTTTTGTTGGTGGTGTGGTCGATTTCTGAAACCTGAAAAGCTGCATGGTATTTCCTTCCTAATTTTAAAATCCATCTTTCAAAAAGATATCAGCAGTTATCAGAACTCAAATTGCATAATATAGAATCATAGAATCATAGAATCGGCTGGGTTGGAAGGGACCTCAGAGATCATCGAGTCCAACCCTTGCTTTGCTAATAAAAGGTATAAAGGGAACCTAATCTTAACTTATGGGGTTCAGAGAAACTGTAAGGCATTTAAGAGCAGCACACCTAAGTGTGTTACTGCAAGTCTGGGAAGAGTAAATGACTTAACAGGAGTCACACTAAAGTCAATATCCCTAAACTTAAAGATCCCATTCATAATTTCAGTTATAATTCCAGTCTCTATATTTTTAAGCAGATGTACCCAGCCAATATCTTTTTAATTAGTCTGTAGTACACTGAATAGCAAATTTTCTCAGATGGACTCAATACCACATGCTCCCATACATGTCCAAAGTGGAAGGCACAATATAACCATTTTACAGAACTCTCAGGATTCAGACGAGAGCAGAATAAATCACTCTTGGAACAAGCTGTGTACCAGGCTTCATTAGTTATAATTACCCCCAAAATATGCTCAGCAGAATGCACATGTGTCATCTGGGAGTGACACACAATAGAGTGGGCAACTTATAAACTCCTCCAAGCACAGAAAGAGTCCATAAAACAACTGGCTTGTGCATTTGGATTCATGTGATAACACCTCCTATTGCATAAGCCACCAGATGACACAGATGGGAAAAATCCAAACAAGGAACATTTCTTTTGTATAGGCATTGGACTTCATTTGATGCCTATTCAACCAACAAGCAGAGAAAGCTGAGTATGAAACACTAGATCTTTGTCTTTTTCATTTCCCAGATTGTGCTACACTTGCTTAAAATAATGAAATGTATAGTTTTAAATATTTTGAACATAATGACTTAAAGAAAAAAGCACACAAAGAGAAAGAAAACAAAAGAGGATGCTAAATTTAACATGCTTATAGACAGGCAGAAGCAAACACTAAGGGAACTAAGCTTTAAAAGGAAGCATTTATAATATAATATTAAATGTCATCTCCTTTTTATACATCCTTTTCATACTACCAAAAGAGTTGAGTAGTGACTGAATGAAGACCTTTGACAACACATATATCAGCAATCAGATCTATTATTTTTCTGGAGAAAACAATATTAATCAACACTATTTTCATGGAGCAGATTACCTTTCCTTTCAGAATTACTATAGAACCAAACAGGTTGAAATTATTGCAATAAGTTAATTTACTCTGTGAAAGTGCTCTTCCTGTAGTTTCTTCCAATCATAACTATTTTCCACCTGGGATGTTCCAACTTCATACCAAATGCATATATTCTTGTAATATGCTTCTTTGCATCCATATACTATAGTGTTCCTGGTTCTCTCATTAAATGCTTTTCCACATCTTTTCTGTAGTTTTGTATTATTACCCACTGCTATGGAGATTTCTCACATGAATATGTTGTTGGGAAGTACTTGATTACTGTAATGAACCCATGCTTTTCTCAGAAGGAAACTGTTATTCATATCCAGCTCACTGTACACACTGGTTCAGTGGCAACTATGCTCAAATTGAACATGCTCATGTCATTTTTTTTAATGTGAATATGGAAACATAGGTCGTTTGGAGATTTCATGTGTAGGCTTCTGCTTGAGTACTCATTGATATGAATGCCCATGTGTGTATTTATTTCTATATTCTAGTGTATGAAAAATACACATATAAAAATACAGACACCCATCTGCATATACCCTCAAAAAGCACCCTACCCCTCTAGGTGGCAGATAGAGTGCTCACACTACGCTGCATTCCTGACATGATGTTAAGAAACTGTCTGATAGCCTCACATCTGTTAGCTACTTCCAAGGAAACCTAGAAAGTGATTACAAACATCTAACTGAAGAATATATTTAAATTGCAACTTAAAATTAACCACATGACCCCGGGTCTTGTGAAACCATTCATACCCATGAAATAAATACCCAGTTTTGATATTGTGGACTCTAACTGCGGGTCACTGATTTAGAGGGGTAACACAAACTGTCATGGAGAGAACTCTGTATATCCACAGCACGTAAGATCAATTAAGGTCTATTAAAAATAGCATCAGTTAACCTGTGATCTGTCACATTTGTGCATCAGTAACACTACGTGGATGTAAGCAAGGACAGGATTTGGCCCGCTTGGTCCCATTTCCCTGCAGTGGAAGTGAGAGGTCAGCTTCAGTATTCATGCATTCAACACTGGCAAACTCCTTACAGTGCTCACAGGCACAGTGACAGCAATTTCCTAGTTTTAAAATATCAGTGAAGCACAAATACTTTGTGAATACAAGCTGCTACGGTATTATTTGAAGTCCATGCCTTCTTCTTTTCTTTTTTCTTTTTCTTTTTTTTTTTTTTCCTTTTTTAAAGAAACAGATATTGAAAGTATCCCAGCTAATAATTTCATTCTGACACTTGAGTTTAAAAGGTTAAGTTACTATCTGAAGAAAGGTAATCTGGCTGCCTTTCATAGCAGCCTGCAAGCTCTGCAATCTGCATAGAGAGGGGCATTTGTCATCATTAGCTGAGCAGTGACAGCTGGCACCTAGGGTGTCCCAGATTCAAGAAGTGGCAAAGGCACTCTCTCTCACCTTAAGTTGCCATTAAGTACAGCTTCCTAAGGAGCTATAGTTCCTTTTTGTTATACAGCATGAAGTAACAACAGTGAATGTGTAACTATTTTCTTTGGTATGTGCAATGGGATGATAAACAATTAGCAGTTGCCTTTGGACAAAAGATAGGAGGTTTATTATATCAGCAAACATCTAATTCGTGCAATTTGAAAATAATAATTACAAGTGGCTCAAAATTAGGACAGTGTATTTCCCTTCAGTTTGTTTATGGACATGACAAATCATGAATAAAACACATATTTTAACTAGAGGTTTAATACTGCCACTTCAAGCTAGGAATGCCTAATTACTTTAAAAAGACAGGTTATTAGATATAGGGAGAAAAATTGTTCTCTGCTGGCATACAAGCTAATATAGTACATTAATGCTTTGAAAGAATACCTGATCGAGCACTATTTTAAGAGCAGCTTTAAGAAATGTAAAGAATATTCTCAGACTGTGTTTAACAGCTAAGTTTGCCACATTTTTTTTCCAAATGAGTTACATGAGATTTTGCAAATGTATTCGTATTTGAGAGTATTCAATAAATGCAATGTGTAAAAAGTCCAGGGAAGAAATCATGCTCATATTACCATCAATTAATCAATCTCTGAAAGGTTGAAGAAATTATTTGTGAAAACTACAAGTTCCTGATTTGCTTAAATTTATACACATACACAAAAAAAAAAAAATAATAACCAAACAAAAGAAAAAACCCACCAAAAAAATAAACAAACAAAAAAACCAACAAGTGTAATTTTTTTAAAAGAAGGGGGAAAACTAATTTCTCCACAGCCTCTCAAATTTGGAAACATAGTCCATAATGCTAGATTTTGCATTATTATGTAAACTAGTTTTTCCCAAATAAAACTAATTTTTGTGTTAATGTAAAATCTATGCAAATACATGCAGTCATTTATCAGGAAAGCTGACAAGCATTCCATATTGGAGAGGGAAAATGAAACTGCCTCAAGAATAGAGGCAATTAATTATTTCTGTATTTTCTCTTCCTCTGTCTTGAGGCACAAAAGTTATCCATCCAGTTAAAACAGCAAATGAAATAAAGAGATTTTTTTATTTATTTAAACACATATGGCTTTTGCCTGCAATACTGATCACCACAAGGTCTACAGATGCCCGTGGCTAAATTGTACACTGGCAGATGCACACAAGGGAAAACTGTGTTAATGCAGCGTGGTGAACAAAACAAATGAAGAACTGAATTTCGGGGGGGTTAGGGAGAGGGGACTTCTTTAACCCCATTGAGATATGCAGTTTGCCTACCAAGACTGGATTAGGTTAGTTATAAATTTAACCTGAAAAGTTTTTTCTCACCCTCTCGTCAAAGGAAACATCGACAGAGTTCCACACAATGTTGTAAGATACGGATTATAACTAATGGGTTTGCCAAGATAAATGGTTATATTATTTCACCTTTACAATTAAGGACTAATAATACATAATTAATGTACTCACAGAATATAATGAGAAAACTGTTGTCCAACATACTTGCTCTCATTTTTTACCTCCTTATGGAAGAAATCTCTTCAAGTGTAGATGAAAACTGCAAGCATTACAACACAACCTAGCACATGGGATATATTCCTGTGTGCTTCTGAGTGCTATTATGAGTTCTGCACTTTCTATTATTCCTTTTTATAAGGTTATTTTGAAATATTGAAGACAAAATCAGTCATTTCATTCCTGGAAAGAATTTGCACAAAAAAACAAGAAATGAAGATGGTAAAACATTCACTGAAAATAAGACAGAGTCGTCGATTGCCATAACTTCTCTCTTAATAGACCTGTACACACTGCAGGACTCCAAAATTACCACTGTAATGACCGAATTAAAAATAGTAAATAATACAGTAAATGTATCTGGAGTATGCCGTGCAACACAAATCCACCCCATTAAAACTAGTGTTGAGGAAAAAAAGAAGAAAAAAAAATTTCCCTGAAATTTCCCTTTACTTTTACGAAATAATTACTCTGTAACAACTGAAACAGTAAATAAATAAAAAAAAAAGGTTCAGAAATGTAAAATAATAAAGAAATCTCATTTGCCTCATCTAAATCAAAAGAGACTTAAGAGAAAACACTGTCACTACCCTAAGAGATACACCATCTTTTTTTTCTTGTTTTCAGTGGGACTAATGTATTATAAACTATAATATACCCAAGTGGCAAAATCTTCTTCTACTACTAAGAAAAATCTATAGTAATACTGCTTTGAAATAAAGAGATATTTCAATAAGCAGCTAGTATTTCTCCTTCAACAACTGTGTTGGAGATTCATGAAACTGCAAGACTAGGTTACTTCTGTAGTTTTTCCCATTACAATGACGCTGGCCCTGTGCCACTGAGGACCCAGTTCTGTATCTTCTCACATAGAGCTGGGCTGAAAAAACAGCAAGGAGAGTAGGAAAGGCAGTAGATGATCTAGGTTAAGTTTTCAGATTCAACAAAGTGGAGAACTAGAATGATTTGCTGTTCTTAATGAGAGACTCAGTCCTCCCCTAGATAAAATATTATGCTCTACAATGTTAAGAAGAAAATATTCAAAGTGGTGGAGGGAAAATCAATACATTTCAAAGGGCAAAAGATTTAAGCATCGGTTTTCCTGAACAGATCTTCTGCTCTTCCTTAAGTAATAAAATGGTTAACATATTTATATTCCATTTGTAGCAAGGATATTCTTAGGACCAACAAACAAGTGTCTTTAGTAAGTAGGGTGCTTATATTTAAGATTGTGAAAAGATTCTGTACCTTTCAGGAGTTCCAGAAACAGTCCAGAATACATGATGGTACATGAAAAATACAGTTGTGAGATTTTGAAAGCATGGTCTTTCACTGGTGGCTCTGAACAACCTCATCCTCTTCATAAAGGCTTTAAGCAGATTAGGAAAACAATTTTGTAGGAGCATCTTGTTAAAATATGAAGAAAACAGCATGGTCCTATCTCGAGAAGCTAATTCAACACTTGCTAAAACATAATGAAATTAATAGGAAAGTTCTGCTTGACAGAAGACCACGTTTGGGCCAAAAATATATTTCCTCACCGGTGTACTTCTTGATACTTTAGGTATTTTATAGACACACTGTATTTCATACTGTTCATGCATTAAGCTCTAAGTGTTGTCCCACTTTTGGCCCCTATCCTGCAAATAACTGTCCATGCACTTAACTGTGAGCCTGACCTCACCAGAACCAGCCAAATGTTTCGCTAACCATGTGTGCCTTGGCAGGAGCAGGGACTTCACAAGGTTCAATGAGAGGTATTAATCACTCATGACCAACTCACTCAACTCCTCCCTTCACCATTATTTGGAAAGAAAATAGCAGAAAGCTCTACTCTACATTCAAAAATAGAAGTCTGCACTGAAATATGCTAGGCGTGTCTTTTTATAGCTAAATTGAGATAAAGTGAGTTACACAGGTAATTTACCATACCCATGCCAAGGGAGAGGACAAGTTTGGTTTTGAGTTAGAGGGACTTAACATGTCCGAACTACAAGCAGCATGAAAATTGGCAATAAACACCTAACATGACAAAATGTACATGAAAAGATGGTGCTTCCTTACAGCTTTATACAAGCTAGCATTCAGAGATGTTAGAGCAATATGTTTTCTGCTGTTTTCAGTAGCTCTGGCAGCTACCTACAAGATGTAGCTTAGTTTGCTAGTAGATATGAAACCAGTTTACAGAAAAATATCAGTCACAAAAATAAGTATGTTCAAGACATACCAACCTCCCTTTTCAAATGGGTTGATAAGATGTAGGGCTATGCATAAAACAGCACGAACAAGCTAACTGATGCCCTAATTTATATAATGATGCATTTCAAATGGTCCCACACTCCAACTTTGAATATTATATTTTCTAACGCCCTTGTTCTCTCTCAGACAACTTGTTCCAGGGCTGGAAGTTACCAAGGGGAAAGGTTAGTTTAGATGTGAAGTCTTTGGGAGCTGCTCATCCAACACATACAGCTTTATTTTCAAGGTCAACGTTGAATATTTTCAGACATTTAATCATATACAGCATGAGAGAGTAATGAGAGTTCTGCAGTGTGGGATGACCCACTACAGATGTAGTAGATTAAAAGGCGCTAATCCCCGCTGATTCCACACTCCTCTCACAGTTCAGCAGAAAAGAGCATTCTCTAGGCAGGAGATCTTGAAAGAACCAAGCAAACAAACAAAAAAAAAAGCACAACCAGTGTTGGACTGCTTAAATAAAACACTGTACTTTAAGGAATGTCTGGTTTTGGAGAAGCTGATGGAGAACTGAACCAAATGAATAATTCAGTGCATTTTTTTTTCCCTGCTTGAGTGTTCCTGCCCTTCTAGTTAAAAATACAGTTGTGCAAGCTCTGTGTCTACTTTTGAGATGTAACATTTTAAAGAAAACAAATCAATTACTGAGTTTTTTTTCTTCACTGATTGCAGATTAGAAAAATCTAAAGCATTATCAGTTAATGTGTAAGATTTAGCATGGCCAAGCCCAACATCTATGCAAGTCCTTTTAATGGCTTTTTTCTTTTTAATGAGAATATATATACATGTTAAGTTTAACACTAATGAATGCTAATTGTGTACTATTAAAAAGGGGGCACATAATTTTTTTTTAAGTAAAAAATACTTGCATAAAACTGTAGATAATGGAGGAAAAATGTGTACCTAATTATACAGAAATGTATACCCTAAAATCTAAGCAACTATATGCATACGTGAATTAAAAATGCAGTTTTGCAAACACTGGTGCAACTTATATTTAAACTTAACTTTCATTTCTTTCTAAACTTTAAAGCGTAAACAAAAAGTAAACTACAAAATAATAGAAAATTGCTAATACCCTCAACCCCTATCACAAAAAAATGATGCTGCCTATTTTATATAATGTGACACTTAAAGCAGGCTCGGCACAAATATCTGTCTTTAGTTTTCTTACTTGAAAAAAAAAAATATTTATTGTTGCTGGCAGGATGATATGGATGAAATAATCAGGATGAATTAAGGGGGGGGAAGGGGAGAAAGAGAGCCAAGATATCAGATACATTCAATGAGCCTTCAAACTCACTTCAGCAGTAGGGGTAAATAATTTAATCATCTTGGTTTCATTTTTTCTTAGCTCCCTAGTGCAATAGGCAGATATTAAAAAATAAAACTTTAAAATTCATGAGAAGCTGTGTGCAGAAGAACTCTCACTATATAATAAGAATTATAAAGTTGTATCAATGCAAGCACTCTGTGTACATATGCATCTGAATGTCCATTTTAACTCATGCTTTTCACCATTTGAAAATGAATTGTTGGTGAAATTTATATGTGGCCTTTTTTTACTTTTTAAAAATTATTATTTAATTTAATTTTGGCGGCCTAGGTGAGTACCTGCAGTCAAAGATTTTCAACACCATTTGACTTTTGGGTTAACATGAGCACTGCATTACTGTACCTTGAAAGATTCAAAATAACAAGCAGAGTCCATTATGCTGCTATAGTGCTCCCTAATTAGGAGAAAATACCTAGAAAACAGTAATTTGGTAAAAGTCACCAATATCATATGGTACCATTATCATGACAAATGATCAATCATCATTTTAATGAGGTGATTTTAATCTCAGTTTTCCAGAACAACTCAATGCATATAAAAATAAAAATCCGTGATGAAAAGGTGTTCCTTCCTTTTCTAATTCATGAAGGACTCCTTAATAACTACAGTGAAAAACTAACCATGGTTGTGGTCAGAAGCTTCGAAAACATTCATCTTTTGTATAATATTTAATCAGATAATAATTTTCAGAATCTAGACCAAAGCACCAACTTCTTGCCATGTTAAACGATCAGATCACCTCTAGGAGTTAAATTTCAGTGGTTGACTGGCGTCAGCGACGCCTAAATCCGCAGATTTTCAAACTATCAAATGTTCATGTGGGAAAGGAAGTGATGTAGTGGAGTTAACAGCAACCTTTAGTGCTAAACATCACCCAGCCAAGGCTAAGGCCAATATTCCCTATGGCCACCAAGACACATCAAATACGTGTAACCTGAGTTACTTGATATCATAGGTTATCGTGGCATCCTCTACTGAAAGCTCTGGTTTAGGATATAAAACATGATTTTTATTTAAATTAATTTCGCCACACTTTGAAAATTAATACTTTTGACAGCTTAAAGGTACGACCTATCGCCTTTTGCCTTTAGAAGCTGCATTTACTGAGGTAAAACCCACGGGGCAAAAATAAACAAAACATCCTGAAATATTTCCATCTTTAACGCGTAGCTCTGATGCAGCTGCCGTGATGGGAAGTTGCAGGAGGGCCGGCGTTCCCCCTCCGCAGGAAAGGGCTGTTCCCCTCGGCGGAGACGGGAGGCAGGGACAGCGTTTTGTCCCCTCACTTTAACTTTCGTTTTTACACGGCGCTGCTTTGTAACCTCACGGGGAAAGAGCTCTTTTTTATTTAAATCGCAAAGAAGCCGCTCTCGGAAAGCCAGGGCCGGAGGATTCACGTCGGCAAGGCTCCTGGGCCGAGCAGCCGCTGCCGGAGGGGAGAGAGTCGGGTCAGCAGCGCCCCGGGCCTCCCTTATCCCGGGAGGGCCCCGGGACCCGCCCGCCGGAGTTGGACCCAACTTCACTGCTTTGCCTTCACCCGCACAGCCCCGCCGTGACCTCCTCCGGCCAACGCCGCAACCCGTGTCTGAGGACAGGGCGCAACCGGCATCGCCCCCGACACCGAGGGGCGGGCGAGAGGGGAGGATTGAGGGGGTCGTCCCGAGCTCCGTGAGGCGGGATGTGCCGGGCCGGAGAGCTGCTTCCCCCTCCCCGCCGAGCCGACTGCTGGGCGCGCCCGCAGCCCGCGGACGGCGGGCGGAGTCCGGCCCCGCCGCCTCCCCCACCGCGGCAGGTTCCCCGCGCTCCCGGTAGCAGCCGCGGGTGAGATCAGCGAGGCCCGGCGGCGGCCGGGAGGTGCCCGCCGGTCCCCAGACCTGGCGAGGACCCCCTGTAAGTGCCTGCTCGGGGGGGGGGGGGGGGGTGGGAGGCAGCGGGGAACCGGCAGCTCGCAGCCGAGTGGCCCCGCACCCCGCGGGGGAGGGAGGCGGGAGCCCCGAACTCCTGGGGGGGGGAGGACGGCAGCGGCCGGCGGCTGCGCGCCTCGGAGGCGGCTGGGGAGGTTCCGCGACCGAGCGCGTTGTGCCGCTGCCACCGCCGGACCCACCGCGGCAGGGAAAGCCACGCGTGACCCAAACGCCGCCTGGCTGGGAAACACCCGCAGAAGGGAGAAGAGCCGGGAGGAAACGAGCTCCTCTTCGGCCGGAACAACCAGAAAGCGGCCGCCCCTCCGCCGTCAGCTATGGGGCTGCCGCCGGGAAGAGGATAAGGTCTTTCGGGACCTGTCACCTGCAGTTTTCAGCTAGGCGCCCCACGACAGCCCCAGCCCCGTTTTCCTAACGGGGAAAAAATAATTCCTGCATCAGCTTCCCCCTAGGAAGCAGCACGGGAAGCGCCCGTAGAAACGGCAGACCGAGCGAGCCAAGAACATTTTTCTCTATCTGCAATAAAGTTGTTCGCATTAATACACTGAATAAATGTCGTGAAATGTCCTTTGCGGTATGACTTCTCCTTGTCGATGGTTATGCCTGTGACATTTACTTTAAAAAACAGTAATCGGGCAGTAGATTAAAGATTCCAAGAGATTAAAGGCTTTGCTGTTTGCAAAAGCTTTTTTTTTTTTTCTTTTTTTCTCTTTGAAAAATACAGTTAGGTCTTCTCTTGAAGTGAAGCTCAGTAAATGCGTCAAAGCAGAAGAGTTTGCCACTCCGGGTTATTTGCAAATAAAGGTCCTGATTACTAACACTTAGGGTACCGAAGTAGAAATTTGCTAATTACACATCACACACGAAACCCCAGACTGTCAGATTAGTAGCGTGCCAGCATGTTTGCAGTCGCTGGCATCCCTCTCTCTCGTGTGCACATTTACTAAACACAGCCTGCTAGCAGAGCTATACGATAAAACGTCCAGGTTTGAAATTAGTAGACAGTCCTAGTGCGTCTCAAAAAGCAGCTGAACATCCACTCTTCCCAACATATTGGAGGACTAGACGGAATATAAAAACGAATCTAAGAATTGGCAGATGAGATTTACCGTTCATATCTGCTGCCTAGTTTCTGGAGGGAACGTGAAAAAGACCTGACAGATACGTTTAGCGATTGATTCTCCCTTCGTAAGGTACAAACATAAAAAGCAAGGCAGAGACAATGACGAAACGCATTAAACCTCGATCGATTAAAACCCGTCAGAAGATCTTTTAAAACAATACGAATCGTGGACTTCTGCGTAATATTTTATTCCAAAGCACACTAAATTTGCCGTGAATCTGCTGCCTTGTTCACCGGATGGTTCACGAGAGGAAGAAAACCGAACAACTTCTCCCTTGCAGTTACAGACAACTATGAGGAGGGAAGGACAGCGTGATGTGACGCCAAGTGTGAGTTAATAGATTTACGCCTCTGCTCCCGCAGAAGCGAGTCCAGTCTGTAGCTCCCTAGTTGATGGATGCCCATTAATACACCTGCATTCCCGCCTCGGCCGTGGGGAGGCACGCAGGGATTCAGTGCGGAGAGGCACAGTTTTGCCAAGTCCCTTCTAAACGTCAATACCCTTCAAGTTACACCCAACGAAGAGCAATTTCTCTTGATTTCCGAGCGTACAGATGATCGGGGCGTTTTTTCTGCCACTAAACTTCTACCTTTCTATACGTGCCTGCGTGTGCGTGTGTGTGTGTCTGTGTGTACATATCTATCTCCTAGAGAGGGATTAATTAGCCGGGTTTGAGCTGAAAGAGGCTGCAGTGACGAGCCCAGTGGCGATTGGCCGCCCGCCTGCCTGGCCCTGCCTTTATAATTTCCACACGAGTGCATCTGGGCTCTTATACAAACCAACAGCCAGCTTCTTCCGACATATACACACACACACACGGCACTTTTTTCCACCATCTGATTAACCACCCTGCACACACACAGTGATTACTACGGGAAAACATAAATAAATACGAAGAGGTTTTATTATTTTTACTACTGGAAGCCTCGCTGTGTCTCAGTGCAACTTTTGTTTTTCTTGCTGCTGGGGAAGGTGCACCTCTCTATGCTTTCCTCTCACTCACGGACCCTTTAAAAAAAGGGGGAGGAAAAATATCGCCCCCTCCAGTCCCCCGCCCGCCCCCCTCTTCCCCCCCCTCCCGCCACACACACTTCAAGACGGCTGATCTAAAAAAGCAGGAAGAGAGCATCTGAGGAGCAGCAGCCCCAGCGCATTTTGAAAAAAACATTTGTTACATTTCAGAGTGCGGCAGCCTGTTTCTCCTCTGAAGTTGGCTCCAGCCTTAGCAGCCGCATTGGATCCCACAGCCTATTGCGAGACTCCGGTATACAATCCGGATCTCTGCCCCAACATGATCGCGGCCCAGGCCAAGCTGGTGTATCATCTGAATAAATACTACAACGAGAAATGCCAAGCCAGGAAAGCTGCCATCGCCAAAACGATCCGAGAAGTCTGCAAAGTGGTGTCGGACGTGCTGAAGGAGGTGGAGGTGCAGGAGCCTCGCTTCATCAGTTCCTTGAACGAGATGGACAACCGCTACGAGGGGTTGGAAGTCATCTCCCCCACGGAGTTTGAAGTCGTGCTGTATCTGAACCAAATGGGGGTTTTCAACTTCGTGGACGACGGTTCCTTGCCGGGCTGCGCTGTGTTAAAGTTAAGCGACGGGCGCAAGAGGAGTATGTCCCTCTGGGTGGAGTTCATCACGGCGTCTGGCTACCTCTCCGCTCGCAAAATCCGGTCCAGATTTCAGACTCTGGTGGCTCAAGCCGTGGATAAGTGCAGTTACAGAGACGTGGTAAAGATGGTGGCGGACACCAGCGAAGTGAAGCTAAGAATCAGGGATAGGTACGTCGTGCAGATCACTCCGGCGTTCAAATGCACGGGGATCTGGCCGCGGAGTGCTGCCCACTGGCCGCTTCCCCACATCCCCTGGCCGGGACCCAACCGGGTGGCGGAGGTCAAGGCGGAAGGCTTCAACCTCTTGTCCAAGGAGTGCCACTCTCTGGCCGGCAAGCAGAGCTCGGCCGAGAGCGATGCCTGGGTGCTGCAGTTCGCGGAAGCCGAGAACAGACTGCAGATGGGCGGCTGCAGGAAGAAATGCCTCTCTATCCTCAAAACCTTACGGGACCGTCACCTGGAGCTGCCGGGCCAGCCCCTGAATAATTATCACATGAAGACTCTGGTTTCATACGAATGCGAAAAGCATCCCCGGGAATCGGACTGGGACGAGTCGTGCCTGGGGGACCGGCTCAACGGGATTTTACTGCAGCTCATCTCCTGCCTCCAGTGCAGGAGGTGCCCGCATTACTTCTTGCCCAACTTAGACCTCTTTCAGGGCAAACCTCACTCGGCCCTGGAAAACGCGGCCAAACAAACGTGGCGACTGGCTAGGGAAATACTTACCAACCCGAAAAGTTTGGAGAAACTTTAGAGGGCAACTATAAAACCCGCCTGACCGATAAATCTGCTTATTTGCCGATGAAGTTTAAGCTGCCTGTTCGAAAAGTCAAATATTTCCACCTGACAATGCAAATAATATTCTTTTTTTTTTTTTTAAAAAAAAAGGAATATAGCTTAGGCTCTTCACAAAGAAAAGCAAATAAGAACAGCAAGTATCGTTCCTCTTTGTCTCAATTTTGCAGTTCCCCGTGAGAGGAAAAAGAAAAAGAAAAAAAATGGAAAAAGGAAAAGAAAGAAGAGAAAAAAAATAAAAGAAAGCAAAATTTGCCGTAATTTAACATGATTGTGAGCATTCTGCCTTGAAAGGGTACCAACGGATTATAACAAACCCCGGTATTTTTATGTAAACCCTCTGTGAGTAAAAGCTATTTGGATATGCCACCTGAACAAACCCTAATGTACCTTTTTATTTGTATCAAATATTGTGATCTCACATTGTCTTTGAAATTGTGGATGTTGGTGTTTTGTGATTTGGTGAACAGAAGTTAAATTGACATTTTGGATACTTCAAGGACATTTTCTGCTAAAGAGAAGATACCCTTTAAAAAGGTAGATTTTATCACGGTACTTTTGTTAATTGTCTTTTGAAGTGTCTGAACTTAACAAGTTTACATTTTTCGTTTCATATATATTGCTTGTTCTATTTCTAACATTCCATAAATATACTTGAAATGTTATTTAAATATATTCAAAAGAAATTTGGATTCTGCTTATATAACGCTTGAATATTGGAATTATATATTTGAAAATGCACTTGAAATACACTGGATAATTACCTTTTGTGATTTAGATTTTAATTTCTGTTGCTGATTTATTTAATTACAAGCTAATAAATGAAGTAAAATACACATGAGTAAGTGTTTCAATACTGGATCAAATTTTCTACTTGAAAAAACAAAGGCAGTTATATTTTGTGAGTTTTACCTTTGTTAAATTACTGTAAAACAGCAAGCGCAAGGGCAGCGGCCCGATTTTGCATTTTGAATAGTTTTGTAGAATAGGGAGATATTGGTGGTACAAACACATTAGGATTTAGTTCCGGGTGACCATAAGCAGCTGTCAGACACCGATGTAGTTATTAATGCAGCAACACTTTTTCCAGCCGTCCGAAATCTATTTTTGAAGGCTTTACTTTACAGTGCTGATGTGTTTCTGCTCAGTTTTGAACAAAGCTGAGGGAACACAACACATCCCTGAAGCAGTCAGCATACTGAGGAAGCATGTTGGCACAAACAGAAATAAAGAGGAAAATAAAATTTATAGGTGAAAGGTTGAAGTCGGCATCAATAAACTGAACAACAATATTACTTTCTGACCTACAAACCCATTGTGAATGTGGTAAGATTGCCAGTTACACTTCCAGAAATCAAGCCCCTGCGCTCCCAGGGTATTCAGAGGGAATAACATGTGCGTGCCTAAAAAACTGCAAGAGATCCAGAACTGCCTATCCGTACCGCAACGCGTGGTCCAGCATGCATTTCTTTAAAGCGGCTTTAAAAGCAAAACGCGAAATAACTACGCGGATTTTGTTTAGTACCCTAACATGTTGTCAGCAAGTGCTGAAAGAGGCCGATTGCCTGTGTAACACCCACTAGCAACTATTTCCACCGGGTGTACTTTAATGAAACTGTTACACCCAGCGACTGTGACAGAATCTGGTTTTCTTTTTCCTCAGAGCTGTGAAGAAAGTTCCGTCGTTGAGAGAAAAAGAAATCACCACGTTGCAAAACTATTCAGACGAGGTCGCTAGCTTTTTCTTGGAAAATATTTATGAAATTTCTACAGGAAAAAAAACCAACCAAAACCCAAACAAAAGCAACAAAAAAACAAACCCAAACAAGGTCTTTGTAAAAGTACCTTCCCTGTTGTCTGTTTTCTAACATTTTCCAGAGCAGTAACAAAGAAATAAAACAACAGCGATAAGAATAAAAAGAGATGCAGGCGAGAGAAGCTCCCCGTAAGACACGTCCTTTCCGTCTGCCCCCTCCCCCTCCCAGCGGCAGCCCCCGCTCCGTTCCCGCGGGGAGGAAGCCACGCAAAGGTTTCTGCTCAAGTCACGCACCCCTGCTCTGCTGCGGCTGGGCTGGAGGTTTCCGCGGAGGGGACGAGGGGGGGCGGTGCTGGGGAATCGGGAGTAGTAAATGACTTCAGAAAAAATCAGAGCTTTCCCAGGAATCGAGTCTTGGGTACATGCCTATATTCCCCCCCCTCCTTTTTTTTTTTTTTTTTTTTTCTTTCCTTCCTCGGGAAAAAAAAAAAAAAAAGCATTAGCTTGCATTTCAGCAGCGTTTACTCAAATGTGCCGTATTTTCTTACATGGTAACTAACGTTATTGAAATAACGGGATTCTCCGATATCCTCAGAAGGATATCCTCCACTATGTCTCGGGAAGGCTGAGGGCTGAGACTGCTGCTCCCTCCAGGGATTTCAGAGCAATTGGCTTAAAGTACTAAATCTGACCACGTTCATACAAAGGCACCGAGCGAAAGGCTGTTGGGAAACGCACACGCTGCCGTAATAGAGGATTTAACATCATTAATACATTCCTTTTTTTTTTTTTTTTTTTTTTTTTTTTTTTTTCCTTGATGAAACGCAGCGAGAGGCGGCAGACGGGAGCGGAGTTTGGAGGGAGGGGGCGGCTCCGGCGCACCTGGGACGGGATCGGGACCGGGACCGGGCCGCCCGTTCGCCGCACTCACCTTAGGTTCGATCTTCTTGAAGGCCGGGTCATCTTCGTCAACCTCGAAGTAGATTTCTGTGGTGGTGATGGAGAGCGTCCCCTTGGCCACCACCACGGGGGCGATGAGCTGTGCCGGCGTGCTGAGGACCACGGGGCCTGCAAGGCAAGGGCAGCGGCGTCAGGTTGGAGGCGCCCGGCTGGCCCATCCCCGATAGCCCTTCCCCTTCCCTCCGCCAAGCCAGCGCCCGGCGAGCCCCCTAATAAACTCTGTTTGTAAACCGCTGTGTTTATCCCCCTCCTGCCCTCGGTCACCGCTTTGAACTCCGCAGTCAGGACAGAAGCCAGTTTGGGAGCTCCGGAGTTGCGAGATAAATCAGCCAGCAGCGAAATTCAGAGGGGTTAGGGTGAAAAAATAGCTGCCTCTTAGAAGCAGGTCCCCCCTCTTTTCATGCCCTTTTGCTCCTCGTTAACACTATCGCTGTTTATGTGCGATAGCGGCCACTCGTTACATCTCGGACCTGGCAGCGAGGGGTCCCCGCGGCGGCCGGGCCGGGCGGGCGGGCGACAGAACAGCCGGTAGCCCCTGCCCGCCACACCGACCCTACGAAGCCTGGGGACATTATTCTTAATTCTGGGTCCAGATCTCAACTCCGAAAGTATAAGGAAAAGATTTTGTTTATTTATTTATTTATTTATTTACCTACTTCAATACCACACGCACGCAAAGGGCCAGCCTCGTTAAATATATTTACGGCAAGATCGTTTTTATTTCAACTTGCTGTCACTTAATCCTTTTAAAATTGCTGTAAAAACATTCCCCTCAGATATATTCTTTAACAAGACTCTTGCACGGGCACTGAAGAGATGGAACAGGGAAAACCTACTGTAAAAGGCAGCTTTCTCTACACAAATTAAGTGTTAATTCAGCAAGAAAACACTTGCGCTTTAATGTGAAATATAACAGGGGATCCCTTTTTCATCATCTTCAGTATGAACGCAACCTACTGTTAAAGCTGACGGTGTCGGTGTTTAGGAAGGTCCTTTGCTCTAATTATAAGAAAAGCTTAACTATGAAATACTCTCCTAGGTTTATCCACTAAAGTTCGTGGGGTAATTTGTATACACGTATATAAACACAGGCAGCCACACGCGTGCACAAACACACGCCTGACATACCAGTAAATAAAAGCCTGAGAAACTGGGTGCAGCATCCGAACTGACGGACCTTTTTAGAACCTGGCAAACCTATCATCTCAGTGAATGCTCACAAGGCTTTGGTTGCTTGGTGCAGTTAAAGATCTTCCATGCGATGGGGAAGACCTTGCTGGGAGGGCAGAAAAGTGCCTGCGCTCGCTTTCAGCTGCCGTCCCCAGGCGCTCGCCTCCCTGGGGAGGAAGGCAGCGCAGGAGGCAGCAGGGCCTGGCGCGGCCGAGGCAAGCCCTAGGCTGCAGGTCGCACTAAGGCTAACAGGGGTGGATGCAACCTCTCCTCCTCCTCCTCCAGCGCCGCACGCACACTTCACTACCAGGTCTTGCAAGCAACACTTCAAATTACTCACTTAGTCCAAATTAGTCCTGTATCGGCGCATCTAACTGTCATGTTGTTAATGTTTTACTTTACTGTAATACCCGATTTGAGACCATATTGCACAATGTTTTGTCATTTACTCTGCAAAATAAATAAAAGAGGAAGGCACGGATTACTGTGTGTATAAGAGGAAGCTAAACCGCAGTTTCAGTGACAGCTTTCAGCAGCCCAGCGTGGCAGGCTGGATAGTATTGATACAAACTCTATTTTCTTTCATTTTATTGTTTTCCATCTCCTAATAAACCAGGGTAGCCTCTTGACCCCAGTCAGCTGATCGGAATCACATGCGCCTGGGCTTGCTTTGCTGATCTCCCCGTCTCGCCTCCATCTTCTCTCCCTCCCTTCTCGGTGAGAAAAGAACCGAGCCGGGGAAGCCCGACTGCAGGCTCCAAAGGGCAGGGTGATCGATCCGAAACGCCGCTTCAAAGCCTCATCAATCTTCATCTAGGTTGCTCGAGTAATTACGCCCGACTCTCTTGTACGATTACAAGTGGATTTGGGTTTCTATTCCCCAGGCCCCCTTTCTTTGTGTTTACAGAAGGGGGGTCTGGGCAGGCAGCGGCTCCCTGCCCTGCAGAAGCACTTGGCCTCTCAAGCAGAGCGTCCCAGCCCTCCTCCCCTTCGCCCTCCCGGGCAGCGCGGCTGGGAGCCGCCGCTTGGCCCGGCGCACGGTGATGGGCTCCGGGCCTTTGTGCGGAAAGAAAAGCCCTTTCGGAAGATGCGTCCTAGAAACGACCCGGTATTCTGTCATTTTAAGGAGGCGTTTTGTGGGCTGTGAGGAATCCCAGAAGGAAGACCATCAATTTAATCCAATTACCGCTTTTCCCTGGTGTTGTGTGGCTAAAATAAAAATAAAGTAACCGCTATTTAATGGTCAAAAGGCCAAAACCTATCATGTGACACCCAGACAATAGGTGCACCCCGGCTATCGGCTGTGCTAGCGAAATGCACTCGTCCTGGAGGAGGGGGCAGAGCTGTAGAGGCAGGGAAGAGATGTTGCTTAGAAGGGGACGTTCACTTCTTAGCCCGTTACTGAATACAGGGGAAATGAGGGATTTCTGGTTTCCTCCTCGAGAAAAGGCTCCGAGCTCCCAGACCAGTGACACCCTAGGTTTGTTGCAATATAAACATGTCAGAGGTATCCAAATGCGACAAGGAAGAAAAAATGTTTTCTGGTTGTTTTTCGTTTGTTTGTTTGCTTGTTTGTTTTTTATCTTCTTGGTGAAATAAGAATGGAAAGCATAATAAGCAGTATCAAATTATGGGAGCTCGTGAGAGGGGATGTTCTGAGTTAAAACACATCTTTGCAGACTTTTTTCCCCAAATCACGGGGAAAAAAAAAAAAAAAGTGTATTACCAGTGTGTCATTTTTACACTTGTCCTTTGGAAATCTCCAATTACAACTTCCAATTCCATAGCATGTTTAAGGAGCACTGAGTCTTTTTGTTGTAGCCTTCAGGGAGCAAGCCAGCCACTGAGAGAATATGAAATTAATCCACTGCAGCTACAGAGAGAGAGGATTATGTTTTAATCCCCTTTGGGATAGTTTCTGGGTTTTAAGAATCCGATATTAAAATGTTTACATAGAGCATAATCAAAATACAGCAGATTTTCCATATGGCACCGAGCTATCGGCAAGCTTTGGGTCTCCTTCCCGAACCCAAATTGATAATGTAATGAAACAAAAGCCGGGCACACCTGAGCCAAGAGCCGCGGGACGGGCTCATTCGCATGCGGGGAAGATAACGAGCTGCGGCTGCCAGCCTCGCCCCAGCCCCTCTGCGGTGGCGGCGACGAGTTTGCGTTTTTGCCGGGGATGTAAATATTCAACATCCCCAGAGCGGCTGCAGGCACCGGGAAGCGCAGCGGCTCCGGGCTGCGCTGCTCCTGGCACCGGCACACGGGGACGGCGGCTGCCGGGCAAGGGCCGCCGGCCACACCGCGGGAGCTTCCCTTCCAGCTCCGGGGAAAAAACAACCTGTGGCTGCTCCGCTTCACCGAACAGCTCGGGGGTTGTGGAGAGGACACGCGTCTAGAGGTGGCTGTCAGCTGTTGGGACTCGAAGCAAGAGCATCTCATTGGTTTTAATAATTTTTTAATTTTTTTTTTCTTCAAGGTTCGTTTCGTTGCCTCTCTGAGGCTGCCGGGGCGGCCCATGGCAAAGAGGCAGCGACCTCAAGGAAGTCGTTCTGGCCGTAAAACCAGACCAGGACTAACTTCAGATCCACATGTCTTGTAATCTGTTCAAATGGGGAATTTTCCGCTTTTGCCTGATCCCTGTGGTCGGCACATGTGATTTACATTTCTAAAATAAACGCTACCGCGCATATACATTTTAAAAAAATAGTATTTCCTTTCCAAAAGTAAATAACTGTGGGATTAGAAGATCCTAGTGAATAAATTCAGAATATAATCTCTCTCCTTCCCTCTGTTAATTTTTGTTGGACAGAGTTCAGTTCTTGCATTTACCTCTTGTACTTGGATTTTAGCTCTAATACTTCTGAAATTCGAGTAAAGAAAGTCAATGCAAATGAAAAGTTCTACCAGGTGAAAGAGTTTTCTAACTGCTGAAGCAGTACCAGTAAAATTACACCTCTTAAGGAAAACTCCAAAAGGGTGGCATGTTAAACTTGTTATATCAAACCTTTTAATTCCATAAACTGCCATTTTGAACTGTAAGAGCTAAAGACGTGCCACATTTATGAGCCTGAAAATTACAACAGAGGTGTATGTGCTAAGATGTTTGGATATAATTTCTCCTAAGTAGGATAAGAAACATGTTTTTAAATGCTTAATTATGAAAACAAGCAGTTTACCTGCTGCAGCCTATATTTTTAAATATTTTGTTGAAAAAATACTAGCTTGGATAAATACTTTCAAAACATCCAATTAGCTGAACCAATTTAATTTAAAAATCTACTGGTAACTATTCTAAAAAAAAATATATATATAATCTGATTATCATCCCATTTAATTTATGGATGGCACAGTTTTAAAAGAAAAAAAAAACCAATCTTTTTCATATACTCCTTAACATCGCCAATACAAAACAAATTAGCTGAAACTAATAGATTTACTGTGTAAAATAGTTTGTATAAACTACATTTCGTAATTTGATATACTTAAGTATTTTCAATACTAAGAATGATTCTTAAAAATCACTTAAAAGGTACCTGAAATAAGACAACTGATATTACATCAGTATTTTAACTCAAAAGCCAAGAGTATCTGATGCTGACTTGCATTTAAAGTGACTACAAATCCTCATACTTCAAACAATTTAAGCATAACACACACACTCACAAACCTCAGTTTCTTGTAATATAAATTACATAGCATACAAACAGAACCAAGTATAGCCACCAGAAGCTTTTGGGAAAAGCTCTACAGCTCTATAGTCAGAAAAATACTTCAGCTAATTAATATCATTGGTATTATACATGCACTGCCATGTAAATAACAAGTAAACAACGCAAGATTGCTAGAAAAAAAAGGATTCACAGATTTCAGTCTATTTATTTTTTGTTCCTATTGTCATAAATCTGATGCAAACCACCCTTTAAAAAGACTTCTGCAATAAATACGTTGAACTTACATGAGTATGGTTGCCCTCAATTTGTTCTCCACTATAGCAGATACAGGGAGTAACTCCTTCACTCAATCCAAGGCTTTTATAAGAGTGTATATACACAGCTCCCTTTGTGTATCACTTTCAATAGTTTCAATAAAGAGAATAATTTGCACAACTTTTTGATTGCAAAAAACATCTAAGTCTAAACACAACTATAACATTGTTTTTCCTCTGTTGAATAAGTACTCCAATTCCTTTCCTGTTTTCAGAGATATTCCAGCTTACTTTGTTGCTTTTTTACTCTTGAACAATCATATGTTTCATATTGTGAGGGAGGGATAGATTTTTATTGTTTGTTTAAATGTCATTGCCATTGTAGATAGGTCCTGATATAAAAAATTTTGCTTACTTTTCCCCGCCTTTTCTCTATAAAGTATGTAACACTACTACTAAACATCAAAGATCAACTTCAATGGTCTATTTCAACAACAATAACTAAACAACTACAGCAACTCAATTCTCTTAAGTGGTGCCATAACAGCAAACAAATGTGTTCAATTAAAAAGAAAATTTAAATAAAAAATAATCCTATATATGTATTACAGCTGTGGATAAAATAGCAAGAAATAAATATATATTTTTTGATGAGATTGTGAAACCAGTTAGTGCTGCTTAAGAAAAGAAGCAAATTTTCTCTCAGACACCTACATACCTTCTGTATCTTTGAATTAAGCAATGTACACCTCCACAGGTATATTTATTATTATAATTCTATACCTCACTGGTCACATTGAAAGAAAAAAAAAAAAAAAAGAGTACTTTTTTCTGAGGAAAAATGTGTTTTACAATATTCCTAGGAACAAGTATCTCTTTATATTGCTCAAAGTGTGATAAAAAGCAATCACTTAATAGAATGGCTACAGAATATGCAGACAAGCTCTGTACCAAAGTCAGACTTACTAGATATCTTCTCACTGGAGGTACCATGGAACAATAAGCTGTGTGTCAGCCAAAAGCATCTCAGAAAATCAACTTTTGTCCCCTTTTGCAGGTAGAGTCTGATTTACTCTGTGGCATAAATGAGAACCTGAACTGTTCTCAAGCTCTGAGTGGTTTACAAGAGTCTAGTGTTGTTCCAGGATGTGTTAGAGTGCCAACCTGCCAGATAATCAGGTATTAATAATAATCAAGACTCCCCTTAATGATTTACAGCTGGACAGAAACCTAAACATTTGGGATAGGGACCTCACTACTGCAATGCATACATTTGCCACTTCCAAATTGGATTCATAGAGTGTGCTCTGCCTGAAGCTATACCTTGGAAAGACTAATTTAAGCTGGTGGAGAAACTAAGAAGTTGATTATTAAGCAGTGCATCCAGATGTGAGTATAGGACACTAATGCACTATGACCCACACCACCTTCCTCATTTGCAGGTAAAATTTAAGGTACTTCTTTTCAACCTAGAAAACATTAAGTGATGCTGAACATGCCCAGATAATTGCTAGTTTTTCTCTCTGAGAGAGCCACTATAGCTCCTATTTAATTAAAAAGCAGCAGAAAAACCATGCCTAAGAAAATTGTATTTAATGTTGGAAGAAGAAAGGAGAAAGCAGAGATAGGATCCTGCTGTAGCAGTGTAGCACTGGAACAGGAGCCCATTGTCATGAGTCAGGAACATGAGGGATCAAATTCCAGTTTCAAGTACAAATGAACCAAACTTGACAGGTATCTTACACCATCCAGCTTGTGTACCTTGTCATGCCAATAAAGCTCAATTGATAAGAATTGAAATGAAAGATGAGAGCCTTCAGCTTTCATTTCTTCTGGCCTCTATTCTGGAAAAACTCTTGAGGATAAACTGTAAGCCTTAAACTTCTTGAGTATGTAGTGAAGGGAAATGTTATAGGAAGTATAAGTACTTAAAATTAATTTATTTGGTTAGCTACTCCTATATCCATGTCAGATGAAATAAACAAATTGCTGAATTAGCATGTAACTTGCTAGGTTTTTTGGAAGAATCATCTAAGATGCCATAGTTACAACAAAAAAATTTCTGAAAATATGAGTATCCCTAAATAAGACCATCAGAATGAATAAGGAATGCTTTCTAGTGTAACTGTGTCTACTGGTTGATTGCATATTTTGCTTTACCATAGTTGACTCTCCCAACAAAGATTCTCTGGCACCTAATGAAAGGAGAACTGATGCAAGCTCTGTCCTGTAGGTTTTTTTTTTCTTAACAACTGAATTTTATTGCTTCTGAAATCCTTACTTCACTGTTAAAGTTTGTTCAAAATGTGTTCCAGGTTCAGAAGTTACAAAGATACAGGCTGAGAGAGGATGCCCACATTAAACTTTTTTCTGTAGAAAGCCAAGCTAAAAGCACTTGCATAAGAGGCTGACAATAAGGACTGTCCAAATCCACTGGATGAGGCTGCATCTTGTATAATTTCTTGCCAATAATTACAAAGAATCAAAAGCTTATCTTCTTGATTGATTTCTTAGCTTGCTTCTGTATCACCAGTGCCAAACTAATGACAAAAAAAAGAAAAAAAAGCAACCCCAAACTGTCCATAGGTCTGTGAAAGTTCTGGATACATTCCTATCAGTATCTAGATAGGTCTGCTTCTATGGGGTCTTGTGAAAAATGGGGATTTTCTTATGGAATTCAACATAGTGAAGATGAAATAAGGTGCAGAACTGTGGAGTTTGGCTTCCTACATCTAGGCCTTTATTTTTGGAGTCTCTCTGTGTCAAATAACTAATCAGCCTGAGCTTTGATCACCTACCAGTTCCCTCCAAGGGCTGGGAACTTGGGACAAGGAGAAGCACCAGACCTATGCATTTGGTGGGTGCAGTCGTGGGCTCTTGCAGTCTCATTCTGCATCATGAGAAGTTTCAAATAGAAAAGCGTTTTCCAAGTTAAGGGGACAAAAGAAAAGTAAGGAGACTGGAACAAATGGACAGTAAGAGCACAGGAAGCACTCTCAGAACCTCCTGTAAATACAAACCAATGAAGTTTGATCTGATTTAATATTAAAGCTTGAAACTCAGGAAATGCAGCTGCCATTTTAAAAGTCAAAGAAAATTCAGATTTAGAATGGGGTGTGTTGAGAGCACTTTAAAAGCTGTGTCTAGGAGCACTATCATTTGTGACTGACAACCACCTTATAAAATATTAAGCTGTTTTGGATAGTAATGTGGAAAAAATTATTAGAATAAACACTGAGATGTTTAAAAATAGTATTTTATAGAAACCGTAGGGCTTTTTTTGGTTTTGTTTTCAATCTGAAAGCCAACTACTTATCAAAAATATAACTGTTTTCAGCTTATGCCTGAATTGATACTCTATATAAAACTCATACAAGTATGTTTTTCTTTTTTATACTTAGACTTGAGGATCAAAATCTGAATATATAATAAGCAGAAACTATGGAAATCTGGCTGAAGTAAATTTCCGTGTTTGGAAGTACAAGGTCTGGGTGGTTACACATCTGCCATAGAAAGAGAAAAAGAATAACTCTTCTTACACATCCCCCAAACAAGCAACCACACCCTAATGAAATTCCTACATTTTCCTGTTAATTTGCGGGAAAACTGGAGCTTGAGGGGAGAAATCTACTCAGCAATGCATGCTCATTTAGTGAATATTTTCCATTGAGAGGCTTGAAAAATAGGAGACACAATGAGACTTTTTTTTGCTGTTTTCTGATGAAATGTTGATATTTGCTATTTAACTAAAGTATTTGGGTGTGCACATATACATACATACATACTTTCTTAAAGAAAAAGACCATAAAACATGGAAGAGCTTGAGATACCGTGGCCACTTACAGACAGGGAGAAAAAGTGTGAAAGTCAGTGACTGTGAGAGTGGAAAGGAAGAGAAGATGGGGAAAAAAAAAAAGATTAACTACCACCTCTAAGCCTGGAAGACCCAGAGGTGCAAACTTTATCTGCTGTGCCCCTAACAAATTATGGGGTGTTTTTTGTCTGCAAAATTTAGTAATTTGAAAAATTGCCTTCTCAATAGAGGCTCAAGTCTTTTCTTTAATTAGAACATCTATTGTTTGTCTATAACTAATTAAAAAAAAATTACCCTACGCACTTTAAAATAATTTTGAGATGGCAACATAAGGAAAACCAAGAAAATATGCCCCTTCATTACTCCTTAAGAATAGGTAAGGGAAAGTTGAATAAAGCTTTGCTTACCAGAGATTGTCTACACTGGTCAACTTTTGTAAAGAAAATTCAGTGTCATATTTTTGCAATAAAATATGTTACTGTAACTAAATATGCAAATGTAGAAATATTTAATGTATTATATGTAAATCTAAATATGTAAATGCATAATACATTCAGAGAAGTCAATGCTATTTAAGTTTTCCATCCAAAATCCTTAATTTCTGAGCTTTTTGTGGCTTTAGATGCAGTTCCTTGGTGTGTCAGTGTTTTTATTACTGCATCTGGACCAATGCAAGTCTTCAAAATAATAATTTCAGAAATGTAAATGAGTCCTTTGTTAGAACTTGGAATAGAAAATTTCCCCAAGGGCTAAATTATTTACTTTTTTTTTTTTTTTTTTTTTTTTTTTTTTCCTGCTATACAATTTTAACTGTAACTCCATGTATACAATTTTTGGCATTATTCCAATTTCCCCTAATGACAGCATAAAATATTTTTCCAATTGGAAATTGCTCAAAATCTTGATGATTTCTGTTAGCTTGTCTGAAAACGAGACAAAAGGCTTATTTTGCATAGGCCACAAAACAGATGTTGATAATGTTTGGTTACCAGCAGTCTTGTCTGGACTTCAAACAGATGACCTGGAAGTGAAAGGTCTTATATCTCATTAATAATAATACAAGCTGTCAAATCCTCATGACCCAGTGTGTTCCTTAGCACGGGGCAGTAAGTCAATACACTCAGCACACCACTGAGAAGTCTGGATAGAGGGCTTATCACATTCAGTCCTCAAGCCAATGCCGACTGAGTACCCATGCTGGCTTGGATGGAAAAGCTGATCTTATTTAGCAGTAGTAATGCTGCTTTCTAAAAATATTCCTAGGCTGAACTTCAGAGTTGCTAAATGCTAGGGCAGTGCTGGGATGCTGTGTCCCACTCAGACGTTTCGGGCACGTTTGCATTGGGGGGGGTTTCCTCCCTCCTAAAGACAGATGTCCAAGAAGGGAAAATTCGTAGCGAAGGTCAAGATATGCTAAGGCTACAATGTGTTAAGGGCAGTTAGAAGCTTTCCTTGGGTTTATCTGCATGATTTGTTCAATCTCCTTGTATAATGGACCAAATAACACAGATTTATTCTTGCAAGACTGTTGCGAGGCTGCAATTCACCATGGCTCATGAAGGAGGCAGATTCTGATTGAGCCCATGCAAGGAATGAGACAGATGCTTGCCAAAACCTTTTCTTTTCCTAAAATAACCCAAAGCTTCATATCCTCCTATCTTTGTTTCTTTTTTTCCAGAAATTATTCTTTAGAGAGTAGCCAAAGACTTCATCAGGGATGCTTTGCTTGGTGGGGGCCTATCTGCTGCTGCCACCAGCCAAATGACAAAATAGGTGAAACATGCTCCAGTTACAAAACATGTATCTTTCAAAAATGCCATTAAAGATAAATTCTGCTCTCAGATGTGCACAAACCATTCCCAACAAATCAACAGCAACTTTACGACCAAGAGAATCTCATTTCTAAAAGGTAAAATTCATAAAACCTTATTGGTTCAAGATTTATTCTTTTTTTTTGTTTGAATGATTTATTCAAACATTTAATGCCAGATCAAGGCTTTAAAACAAAAAAGTTTGGTGAGAGAATATTAATTATCTATTAAAATATGCTTTCCTTTGAGAATTCCATCTTACAATATTAGAATACATCCACATATTTTTAATTTTGAAAAAATCACCTACGAAGCAGAAGTCAATCTGTTAGCAAATTTGCATTCTCAGGCTCTTAAGAGAAAGGTGAGTATTTAAGAGCCCTACTGCAGCATTAGAAAAAGCAGGAAATGAAAAGTTAGTAATATCAACTCACTAGAGTAGATTTGTTTGTATCACCCACAGATTCACAATATATTAGAAAACTGTTAAAATTAATGAGACTATCTCAGTCATTAGTTCTAACAGAGATGTGACTTGCCTCTTGAAGTGAACAGTCTGGGAAGAAAAGGAGCTAAAACTGAAACAGAAAATGTAAAATGTTTTAATATGTAAATGCTTAATGAAGAAAAACATCTTTTGATATCTCATACTGTAAGGCAGTTAAAATACTACTTTAACAAAAACTTAGAAATCATAATGGAATCTGATTTTTATATTTTATTAAAATGCTACTAAATATAATGAAATCTGACCAACTGCCATTGCAACATATGGAATACTAAGATTATATAATAAAAATATTCAGACCATAATTATATAAAAAAAATTCTCCATCCCATATGTAATTTATCAAAGTGAACTTTACATTGATTTGTGCCACATGGTTGATGAAAAACTATAAAGAGCCTCTGGAACCAAAGGTATGTACAGATAACTTTGTACCAACAGTCTCAATCTGTTTTAAACTTTCCCCTTTTTTAGTTTTAACTTCACAAATCAAGATATTGTAGTATTTATATTCTCTTAGTTAGGAGTTTTAACAAACTTGAGGACTTGTCTTTTAAAAAGACCAGCCTTAGTTTCATGGTATAAACAATGTTAAATTGTTTTAGTTAAATGTGGACAATCTTAAATCAATTTAAATCTGGTTTATAATGATTCTGTGTAATTCCTGTCCCTTACTGAGACAATCCAAATCATTGTAAATCAGGTTTAAATTGATTTAAACTTTAAAGTTAAATTGGAGGTATAACTGAATATAGAATTTCCTATGTGTCATTCCACTCTGAACAGTAACAAGATATAAATGATGCTGTGATATACCATAACGTGATGCAGCCCCGAGATGTCCAGACCACTTACACAGAATCTACATAACTCTTTAAAATTAGACAAGAATGTAAAGCTTTACTGTGATCTCTGCTTTTCATAGATGTCAGAGGTTGCTCTAACCTTTTTAGGCTTAAAACCCACTTTTCTTGCCTACTCTTTTTCTTGATTTCATTTACTGGACTAAAGTTTCAGAGCCACAGAGCATATACTGAAAACCATAGAAAACAGTGGTATTATATGCAAAATCATGCAGTGAAGAAGATGGTGTGGAGGGCTTCAGGTTTTGGGGTTTTTTTTCACTGACTGATAAAATTTATAGAAGACATAGGCAATATGGTGTGTGACTAATCACTCAGAATCAGCTCAGCTCCAAAAATGAGAAAGAGTTGAGTAGCTAAAGGCTGTGGTTAATCTGATAGTAAAAAGGAGGTAATAGAATGTGGGTTTGTTTGGAGAAGTTCACAGCTTTTGGTACACACAGAGCACCATTCTTGGACTTGCCTTGCTTGCCTTGTTAGCGTTGATAGGGGACAGAAAATCTAACTTCTGACCCTGTTAGGACAAACTTCCTTGTCATAGTTTCAAAATTATTTTGCTTCAATTTCTAGAATTTCTGTATTTCCAACACTGACAACATCTCCCAATTTCTACAAGCTGTGAAAGGAAAGGACTAGAATCACTGTGCCATATCCTGATGGAGCAGGGGATGTCAGGTATGCAGTGATCACTAATAGAGGGTGTGTTGTGCAGAAATACTTAAGGACACATGAAAATATCAGGTTTTTGCAGAGGGATGTAACTATAGGGGTTGTTTCCCACCAATGTGTTTGAACAAAATGGCAGTGTTGAGGCATGCATAAGAATTTCATAAGAGATTGTGAGATTTTATGAAACGGGCAAGAATTTTTCGTGTGCACATTGAAGTTCTTATCAATATTTCAATGTAATTGCATACTGCAGCATTAAAACTATTGCTATTAGATGCAGATTCAGTTGGAACCACTGTTCTCAGACGTAAGAACTTTGTCAAAGCAGTACTGAGTTTTCCTTCTAAAGGAGAAATGGACATCAATCAAATTATCCCTCTAATGATCCCACTTTATTGACTTGAGACAACAGTGTCCCAGCAATGGTTAGCTGCAGATTGAGGAAGGAAGCAGACTGACATATTAACTGTGATAATCATATACTGAAGGCTGCTCCCAAATAAAAGCATTTATTTCTCCTCTCTGGTATGCTCTGATTTCAAAGCATGAGACAAACATTTTGTGCTTTTTTTTGTTTTCTTTCCTTCTGTTTTTACCATCAATTTCTGATCTTATCTTTGCTACAAATTTCCACTTTTTCATCAGAAGAAAGTGCAGTAGCAAAGGTCTCTATTTTAGAAATTCAGTTGTGCAGATAAACCCCCCATCCCTGAGACAGCACAAAACTTCCCCTTAGTAGATTAATTTAATAAAGGTATTTTTAAATATAAAAATTTCATGCTGCACCTCATAGTTTTCACATTTTTATGCTGCCTGAGAGGAGAGAGCATTTTTGAATATCTACATGCCTTTCTTTCCAAACTACATTCCCAGGAAAGGTAGGATTGCAGACAGAACTGTAACAGAAGCTGTGAGAAGGATAAAATTGACACCTCACTGCATACCTTCACCCAGGGAGAATGGATCAGAAATGATCTCAAGTACATTTTTACAGAGTATTTATTCCCAGCTCATCTGCTAACTAAGTTCATAGCTTGGTTATGGTTTCATTCCTTCTTAGATCCTGTTCACAACAGGCAACTTTTGCCTTTGCTGTGACAGATGGGTTGAAATACTGCAGGTACCCCTTAACTTTATCAGTGAGAGAAGTGGGTGCCAGAAGGAGTGCAGGTGCCTCTCCACAAGCTGAGTGGCACTTGGGATCAGGTCATCAAGCTGCACAACCACACGTTGACTCACAACCCCCTGAGTTACAGAATTTGTCCACATTTCCATTTTAACCAGAGAAACAGACATTCTTACTGAATGGTTTTACAGAATTTTCAGTAAGAAGTTAGAAACAGTAATAAAAGCTCTTGAGGTACCACTATTTCTCATATTTCTGCTGAAAGACTGTGCAATGGGCATGTGATTTGTTATCAGTTCCCTTAGCTGATGTAAGGAGAATATACCAGCAGGACTATATTAAAACTAGAACAATGAAGAATCTGTACTGTAATTGCATGCTTAGCTGTGAATATTAAAGGACTATCCACAAAGGTTATGAGCTAACAAGTTTAAAAAAGGCTTTTGGATCATATCTTAGTTGGAATGAAAAATATAATTACCTGCAAGGTTGTCAATCTCCTTCTCTTGGAGCAGGCTAACAGCATCATCATCTCCTTCAAGCATAAGCTCTGTTTCTGCATTCTGATTTACCACAGCTTGACTTCGGAAAGCTTTCTTTGACTTTACTACATCCTCTTCAGTGCCTAAAAAAAGTTACAAATGTTGTCAATTTACCTGAATAACACTTTACATAGAAAACAACCACAGTTAAGTTGTAGAAAAAACATGATATAAAGTATCTTTACCAATAAAGAGAGGCATGTTTTCAAGAACTTTATCAAGGTTTACAAAATAAGCAGCCTTACTCTGTCAGAATATACTTCGAATAAAATACAGAGACTCTCATTCTTTTAATAATAGCTATTTGCTTTACATTCAGTGTTGTTCCATTAGTTTTCCACCTGCTAGAAATTCTGCAGGAGTTTCTCTTGGGTTCCTCGTGTAGTTGCTCTGACTGACCCCTGGGAGCTCAGACCACCTACTCTTACTAAAGAAGCTGCTTTTGGGTATTCAAAATCTGTCATGATTTTAATCTTAGAGATAGGAGGGACAGAACAGTGCAGAAGGAGATGGGTAATCTCAGTATAGAGTGTAGAAAAACAAGGTAGGCTATGCAGAAGTTCAAAAGGGCTAGAAAAGGACAAGCATGGTGAGGGAACTCTGGTATGCATCTGTGTGTATATTTTTAAGAAGCACAATAAAACTGTTGGTGAATGGACAAGTCCCAGTTACCTCAAAGGACTTCACACCCATGTCACCATTTCCTCTTGCCTACAACTGGCTTCTATTCAGACTGATGCTTCCTTATGGCAGGAGATACACCATCTTATATTTTGGGAAGGTCCTGCTAGTGCTTGCTAGTTTATTCACATGATGTAAGGAATTAATCACAGTGTGGTCAGATGATATTAACTTTTCATATCATAAATAGCTTTCATGTACTGTTGTGACATTCACATAGTGTTTCTCTCCTAGATGGGGAGAGGTCATTAGTTTGGTTGCAACACTACAGCCTCATAGTACCCTTAGGAGAGAGAGCTTTTTGGGTTTTTTCCTAAACAGAAACCCTGACTATTCACTTTGGACTAAACAAGATATGGGCATTTCAAAGAAATAAACCCCAAATCTAACCTCTCTGTATGATAATTTGAACTTTTGCTTACTAAGATTCGTAACAATGAGTTACATCTGAGCAAAACCAGGCATGTGTGGATTTTTTTTGTCTTCCACAATGTCTCAATTTCCCATGATGAATACTATTATGGCAGATGTAAAATCATGAAGTAAAGCTCAATATGACTCATGGCCTCATATTAATACAGGACAACAAAGAGGAGTATGGTAAGCACATCAGTGCAGAGAGGTGCATGGAATGGAACTGATGTGTCAGGCAATTTTTTATTACAAACAGTGGGGAAAGTGTTATGATTTTATCTTCTCCTCTTATAAGCCTTTTAATTAGCTATTGAACAGAGGAGTCACACCATATAAATAAATGAAAATGCTGGAGGCATGTTCTGTTAGTGTCTTTACTCTTAAGATCACTGAAGATCACTGTTAGCATACCACTTGATATTGGACACCTCCACAGGCTGAGAAAATCTCATGTTTTACATTGCCTAATGTTAACCTTTTGCTATTGCTCCTAACTACTCCTATTATCCCAATTGCTATTTCCATAAGTACAGAGCAGGTAAAGACAACTAAGTAAGTAAAACCCATTTTTTTTTCCCAAGCCCCAAAATAAGGGCAGCATCTCTAATCTTCCTCTTTGTTGCTCTGTCCACTAGGACCATAATGATAATGGCAGCAATTAAGATAATATTGATGCCAATACATCCTAATACACTGTGTTCTGCTGTGTCTAGTTATTAGCTTGTGATTCCTACCTCACTTGTGTAGGTTACTGAGCACAACTAATTGTAATTATTCATCTAATTTAAAAGTAAATCAAGTAAATAATGGCTTGAAAATATTTCAGTCTTATGACCGATTTTAAAATTTTTATTATTTTTTAATTTGGTTTGAGTTTTTTATTTATTTGGTATCCTCTTTGTTGGAATCAGGTTCTGTAGGTTTTTTTGTTTTGTTTTATTTTGTTTTCATGAAAAGGAGTAATGATTGTAGAAGTCTGGAAAAACACAAAGGGGTAATATGCTGTAATAGACCTTCAGTCTTATTACACCATAATTGTCCTGAGTATTTAATCACTAGATCAGGATCTTGTTACACTTGTGTTTATTACAAGGGAGTTCAGCATCATTTGACACAAGTAATAGCTCCTGTGGTGAAGTGTTTGACACAGGGAGACCAGGCCTGGCATGAACTAACATGGTGGAGGAAGGAAGCATGAAAATACTCTTCCTTTTTGCTCGTTGTAGGGAGGGTTACAAAAGTTTCTGAGCATTATGAAAAGTGATAATCTTCAAATTAATAACTTTAAAAGCACTAATCTGGAATAATCCTAGTCAACCATTTCTGTAGTAACTGATTAGATTAGTGACAGTCCTTTAAAATTATTTATGCATGAAGATATATTTTTAAAGTTAAAAGGAAAAAAGTTCAAAACCCAAATTATTACTAATACTTAAAATGCACCAGAAGTATCTGAAATGTAGTGTATTTTTAATCCTTTGTGATGAGAGTTCCATTTACCAGATTAGTGAAATATTGCCATACACATGAGTAAGAGACATAGTAGAATAGAGGGCAGTAAATTAGTTTGGCAAATTTGGAGCTCAGCAAGAAGACAAATGTTTCTGAAATCCATTCTGGTTTATAATATTAAACATACATTTATCTAAAAGAAATGTAGCAAATGGAGCTTCTTTGCCTTGATGGGAAAAAAAGCTCTGGTTTGGCTGTTGTTTAAATTTATCACTTTGTTGAGTGCACCTCAGTTTTGCTGTACTGAGGTGTACATTTATCTAAATGAAAGTGTACGAGACCCAGAGTTGCCCTTCAATCACTATATCCTTTATGAATTAGAGTTCCATTTATCAAAATTACAGCAAGAAGAGTAAGGTCTCACAGGGCTGTCTCATTACAAGGCTTGTAAACACTGTCCTTACAAAGAAATGGTTTAACACCTAACAAATCAAAAACTGATTGGGAATAGAATTTATTTGAGATCATCTATCTTTGGAAGACGTGCTGTACTGAGTGCACTTCGTGGCCTTTCTACCCATTCATCAAAAAATTAACAAGCGAATACCACAGACCACCAGATCTCCTTGGATCCTGAAATGTGAAATATGTTCAAAACAGATCTGTCACAGATGTTCTATTTTTATATTTCAAGACAACTTCAAAAAGCTTTTAAAATAAGACAACCTCTCCAAAGAAGAGGAAAAAGAAAAAAACTTGTCTCTTTAAAACCAGACAACAAACTGAATAAAAAATTATATGACATAAAACTACGTCTAATATTGTTAACAATGATATAAAAAGGAGAGATGAATAAATGAATACTCGATGCTTCAGCACAGTTGAAAAAAATCAAACCTCAAAATTATTTTTTAAAGGCCCAGCAAAATTACTGTGAAATAAAATTAGTTTCCAGATACCAAGTTTAAAACTCTTTTTAGGACATAAAGACTCTGTATTTCAAAGATACTGTATGGAATTGTATTAATGTCACTTTAAGTACAATTAGAAAATGTTTCAAATCTATTAAAATAGGAAAAAAAAAGAAACTAGATATAATTTCAAGAAAGCAACATTCTGACACAACTGCACAGAACTGGAACTGGCAGATGACATCAGTTCTTATCCATATCAAACTCCTTCTAGGGGATATTTTTCTAGACTGGGATTGGAAGAAAGCCTTGAAATAAGCAGCTTAGTATTTCTTACAGTTACAGTTTGCAAATAAGTTTAAGGAAATAAATAACTCTGCTCACACTGAAGTCCAGCTGAAGTTTGTGCCTTAATTTTTTTAAGCTTGAAGGCTCTGTACTAAAGATATTTCAAGAGAATATATAAGACAAGTGATTTTTAAAAAATCCATCTCTTGTTACATCTCTTATAATCTGGATAATTTTTTTAAATGTCCATTTTAAAAACTGGCTTTCTACAGCAGCATCAGGACAACTGAAAAGAGCTCAACTTTAAAAGAAAATAAAGAAATAACCAGCAGTCCTCTACAAAACCCCAACTTCCACCAAAAGGAGTGTATTTTATATGTCTGAAAGGTTATACGAGATGCACACTAAACTTGGGCAGTATTGCCAAAAATTCACTAATCTCTCTTCCAGTAGCATTACTTTTCCTTAAACATAATTTAGCAGACAGAAAGATACCATACAACCCCCCACCCCAAATCCTTAATAATTATTTCCCAAGCACAGAAGAATCTCATGTTATTTTGCAGCTACAGAAGTATTTAACACAAGCAATATTAAAACTTTTTTTTCCTCTCTATTTTCAGGTAAAACGATACATCACTTGTTGGGTTCTGCAGGTCACAACAGGTTCTAGAGATATAGTCTAAATTTCAAAGATACTGTTAAGTGTCCAAACCCACAAAACCATCCCTAAATAAAATCTTTAAATTAGCCATATAAACATAGCATGTTGATTACATTTATATTCATGGATGTTTATTTTATTAGACATAATACTAATTGCTCTGATTTAGCTGAACACAGAGAGGGAGTTTTCAGTTCTCTCTTAACTTCTATTCCTTTATTATATATTCAAATAGAGTGTTTTAAATTTTTCTCTTTGTATTTAGCATAAAAGGAGGTAAAAATATGTCTCGTTTTAAGGCAAATTTACTTGGTCATACTGTAACCAACAAAAGGAGACTACTGCTTCTTATAAAGTTGTTTCCATAGTTTACTTCAACGAATTACCGATAAGGCAATTTATGCAGTGAGGGCTCTTTGATCTTTGAAGAGAGATGGCAGAATGGAAAGTTAACCTCATTTTAATGTTACCTAAATATACTGACAGGAAATTCTAATGTTTCCAAACATCTGGAAATCTGCTTCATGGGATGGTATTCTTCTTTTCTATAAGAAAGCTTTTTCATATATTGTCTTTTACAGTTTTATGTGGCTTCTAAAGGAGCGTTTTGACATAAGTAAAGTCCGTTCTCTTTGTAGCAAAATGCTGCATTTAATTAAAAACTCTCTTTTATAGCAGCTAAAGTACAGTTTTTCTGAAGCTTAGCTCTCCTCAGAAACTTTTAAGGGTAAAGTTGCTTTTTCTTCTTACAGATCACTGGTATGTATGTACTGCTCTGTAGAACACTGCTTTTGTTGCCAGATTTTAATAACATAAGTTAGGGGTTTTTTTGTATTTTATTAAATAAAGGGATTGAGAATTAGTTCCTCAGAAGAGGATGCCTGATAGGTAATGATGGGAACCATGAAATTGCATCACAGCTACCTGTAATATAATTTATGAACTATATATCAACAATACAATTTATGAACAGAGTTTGAAAGAGCTAAGCTTTTTCTTGGAAAATTATTTGGGTTTGTTGTACAAACTGCAACTTTTCAAGAAATAATCAAGCTCATGTGTGCACAGAATTAAAATACAACACTATTATCTACCTCTGCTGTTCATTCAACACTGTTAAGATTTGAAAATATTTATAAAAAGTTTCATGAGATCATCTTCCTCTTTATACACTCTTACAGTATAAACCTCTACTTTCATTGCTAATCTTAACTTGGAAGTCTGCAAACTGACCTTGACAAAACCCACTCAGATTAAATCATCAGCATAGTGACCACTCCACCCCAAACTAGCATCCTTCTGCATGGCTTTAGGACTGTGTTCATCCCATGGGAAACATGCACCAGGTATTCTTGGGGCTCCTCAAGAGGGGACCTTCTGGCTTTGAGAAGCCAGACAGTGCTGGCACCCCGTGATGAACTGTGCCCACCTGTGTCTGCTGGAGCTGATATTTAAATTGCAATGTAGCAGCTTTGACTGGCACATAATTTAGGTCCTCCAGAGAATCAGAGAAGTGACTGTTATTAAGGGAAGGATGGTTTTAATAGGTCTAATAAAAGCCAGAAGAATCTAAATCGGATTTTCGTTATTAAGGGGCCTTTGAAGAAACAAGGGAGAAAAACTACGAAAATTGCATAGAAATTAAAAATTGCATGCATTTGTAGTGGAAATTGCTTCTACCAAAAGGAAAAGCAAATCAGATTTTTGGTTTCTAAAATACATAAGTGCCTGAAAATTTAATCATAGACATTCCATACATTTTCTTCCAATTTTTATACCTAGTATCCAGCCAAACTATCTTCTTCATGTGTCATTTGTAAAGAAATACTTTACATTTGTAGACATTTTCCTCTTAAAAAATTTCAGATGTTTTGCATTGTAAAAATGAAGCTGATGCAAGCTATACCAAGAGATTTTCAGCTTCTAAAACAATAACTACTTGGATTTAAGTATTGTATATTAATACAAAAGGTCCTACACAAAATATAATTAAAATTACCATGTTGGGCACTAATTATTTTTGTTGTCTATAGATAGGAAAATTGAAGTTCATAGTGGTTATGAAACACTTTTTTATAAGACAACAATATTACCAATCTATTTATCAGATATTTCAGGCATCCTGAGCATATGAGAAAGGATCCTGCACTGCTGATTGATTCAACATCAATCATAAACAGCTAGTAGGGGATGGAGCTGGATATACCCAGTCCAGCAAACGTTACAAGGCATTTCATGCTCCTGAAGGACAGTTTCCATTCCGACTGGAACCAGAAGAAGTCTTTCTAAAGGGAACTTAAACCAGTCAAATGTTTATATTTGGATTAAGATGTAGTTTGTCACTGTAACTTGTACACACGTGAATGGATTCATATTTCATGACTGATGACCTTTACAAATCCCTGTCAGTTTGAAATGCAGCCTCTCAGTATATACTGTAGTTTGATAAATTGCAGAAAGAAACTGCATTTTCTGGTGTGCTCTGGATTACTTAAACAGGCAAAGATGATACGCAAGAAAAATAATTAAGAGCAATGAAATTTTCCTAACTGCATTTGCAGAAGTACAGTAACAGCTGAGAGGAAAATAACCACATCACACCAACAGTTATTGCTCAGTGTAAAGGACATCAAGGACACTTGCAAGTAAGAGAATTGGATCAATATTAACGCGATTTTCATTTCATGCTTCCCCAACTCCAGTAAGCTGACAATATACTCTGATTATGTGCACTGCCTCTGAGTAACATAGAAAAGGTTATTAGAGCAAGAGGTGGAAATGGAATGCACTTTTTATATTGACAGGTCTGCTAATAGAGTGTACTGATTTTCAAAGCCATGCAGAGCATTTTCACAATTTGGTTTTGACAGCAAAAAGGAATTTCATTTCTCCTTAATTCAAAGTATTTGCATGTAAGCAAAGGTTTCTTAAGACAGGGCACTAAAGAGGATAATCAAACTATTTTAACAGGAAAATGTAATTAATAAAGTAATAAGCAGAAAATGATTGAATTTAACTCTGTCTGACATAATAATGAAATAATTCTGCCAAATAAGGCTTTCTATGCTTTTGAATCAAATCTGATAAAACATTTTTAAGAAAAGTGAAAAGTAAGACAGCATGTCACGCCATTCAGGTCTGGATTTTGTCCTGAAAGTTTTAGATTAGTTTTGAGTTTGCAGTACCTAATCCAAGCACACATTCTGCAGGAAAAACCATGTTCTGACTCTGCTTGTAAAGCCTTGAAGACAGGACCAAACCTGTGGGACTTGTAAAGAGGCATTCCCTGCACTGAGGAATTGCACCCATGTATTCCAGCCTCAATTTTGCTTCCTGCTCACAAAAAATTTCAATGGCTAATAATTATAAAGCCTTGAAGAAGGAAGAAATGAAATTTTCTTTAGAAATACAAGCACTTGGTGTATGCCAGCAGCCAAATGTAATGCACTGATATGTAAGAAATATGATCTCACCTCCCAAACTGGAGTATTCTAAACCTTACTTAGCTTTAAAAAACTAGAGCCTTCAAACCATGAGACTGGTCCAAACCCCAGTATTTAATAAATAAATAAATAAATAAATAAATAAAAAGAGCTATATAGATGTGGTATGATAGTCTGTCTTCTATCTTTTGAATTTTTCCTCTCTGTGGCCAAAATATGGGTGGTTATTTCTACCAGAAGGCAGCTTTGTCCCTCACCATTTAATCTGTTGCTACGAGATCCAAACAAGATCACTTCTTTGGAAACAGGAACTCTACAGAGACATAAGAGAACAGCTAAAAAGTTCATTCTCTAGTGCAGAGAATGAAGGTATACAAGTGAAGTTTAAAATTATTTTATAGTAGCTATCATAATTCCAGTGGTTAGGTAATTCTTGCAATGTCTATTGAGAATACTTACATAGAGGGGAAAGCCCCAACAGCTCATGATCAGTGCACTGAGAAACCCATTTGTCCAACATGTCTGAAATGATTTTTGCTTTCTGGAATGATAATAATTTCTAATGCAGTTCTGTTCTTTGAGACATGTAGAAGGAACATCTTATGAAGCCTTTACACAGGTAAAATCTCCTGTATATGACATGTCTCCTGTAACTGTTTCTCAACAGGATTGTTCCTGTTTCCTGTTATATATAAATTTGTCAGTATAATAATTAGAACATCTAGACTAATTTTCGATTACATTGTCTTTGTGCAATTCCAACTGGTTCAGTGTGATGCACTGTTGTTTTTTGTCTGTGCAAATTCTGTTTCATTCTCACATAGATCACCACATCTTTAGAATTGGCATCCATCATTTTCACTTCAGCAGCAACAGTAACTGGTGGGAGGAACTGTTTCTATTTCTGCATAGATCAATGCCTACAGCAACAGCAGACAAAGGGCAGCACCCACAGGATACACACATTTGTGAGACAGCAGTGGCCCTAATGCTGGGATATTTGTGTTTAACTTTTAGCTCTACTAAAGGATTACTCTTTGGTAGCAACAGACAGCACTTCTGCTTGGGCCAGGCAGTTGTAAAAACATGAGCTTCTAGTTCTTGGACCTAAAATGCATCCATTTATTGAACTAAAATCAAAGCTTTGCTATTTGCTTGACTGGGCTCTAATTTTCATCTGTTGTTTTTGGTTTACTTTATTTTTTTTTTAAAATAAAAATTACTGCAGTTCTAAAATATCCTTGTTTTATACAGTCTAGCAGATGAAAAGTAAAATAGTGGCAGTATACAAAATATCACTGAGATAAAGCAGAGTCTGAGGGTCTAACACTGAAATAGCTTGATGAGATCATCTACAAGATTTTCACTATTTTGCCTCTGAAACTGGTGAATGGTAATCACTTTCCTAGGCAGAAAGTCTATTGTGGGTATTAAAAAGAGTTAACTCACAGAAAACTTAGCAGCAGTTGAAAAAGAAAAAAGGAGACTGATTTTTTTATTCACTTTCCATTAAGCTGCCTCATGGGGTCTATGGCATCCTTTGTTTTGCTTTGCAAAGATCACAAGATAGAGCAAACCTTCCACATAACTGCTGTGATACTTGAAAAATTTCTACATTCATGTTAAACTTGCGAGCACTGACAATACTATTTACCATTCAGACTGGACCCAAGATGCTACTTAGCCAACACGATCAGCTTTTTTGAAAGCATGGGACTGAATGACTTGTCCTATATTGCAAAAGAGACACCGATAGATCAGCCTTCAAGCTTTACGTGTAGCCTTTTCAGATGGGAAAATACATCTGCTGTAGACAACATTCAGGCTTTTTTGCACAAAAGTACTAGGAAACATATTCTTTAGTCATACAAAGAATAAGAGAAAAGTCATGTCATGATGTAGCATACACGATATGAAAAAAAAAAAACCCACAACTGGAAACATGCATAATACACTGGCTGACAGAATCCTTAACAAGATCTCTTCCTTGTTGTGCTGGTTAGTGGTATATTTGAGAACCTCCTATTCAATGTATTTGGCTTTTAATACTGTGATTTCATTAAGTTTTTCTGCATCCCTGGCTGTACCTTGCACAATGCAGGAACTCATAAAATATTCTAGAGTTTGACTATACTAGGACTTTTTGTGTGTATTTCAAAGCTAAAGTTATAAAATGAGGAACTCATAAAATAAGTGGCATTGAAGAACTCAATGTTTGTAGGGATATGTAACAGCCAGTGCACATGTACACATCCTTCTTTCTTTTGTGCCAATCTTACTGTTTACAGAAATCCTCTATAGTTTTAACACAATATAATTGAAATATATTTTCTGTGATAAATGTAAAGTAGTGCAAAGTAAAAGGATGAGTAAAAATACTTTGGTATATGAAAAGATATATTGTCTCTTACAGTGACAATTCCTTTAGTTTGTAATCTATACAATAGCAATTCTGTTTGCTTTGTGAAAGGCAAGGAATCACCTATATCTAACAGATTTCAGCAATCTGCTTCTGCTGGTTTATCTTACCTTTACTCTGCAAGTACTCCAGGGGCTCTCAGAAACTTAAGCCCATTGCCTGAAAGCCTCCCATGCCTCCTACTGGCTGTCAGAAAGAGTGGGAGAGTAAAGGCTTTTAAAATTTATTATCTAAATCTAGATCTATGAGCTTCTAATTCTAGGTTGCAATGGTTGCAGCACTACTGAAATATTGGTCCTCCATTTCAGACATACACAAGGTCAACTGTCCTCTCCAGGACTTCAAAAGCCATCTGCCTCCATACAGCCAGATGTGGAACTTCACCTTGCTTTTTAGACCCATTTGGTTCATCTTTGGCTTTTTTTTTTTCAGTTATTGATGTTATTAAACACCTTCTCCCCTTAAAACACTGTCCATATTTCTACTTGTATACAAAGTGGAGAACTAAGTCCTGCAGTCAAGAAGCCATCAAGAATGAGAAGAGTGGAGAACTGTAAACGTGGAATATTTTGTGCTTTTAATTATAACTGAAGAAGATTTAAAGAGCTTTTATTCCTTAAAGCATGAAAAATAGGGCTTAAGAAAACCATACGATAAAACCTGATTCCCAAGAGTTACATTTACCCAGCTGTGAAAGCTGTCCTGAAGGACTGTTATTAGACTTTCATTGATAGAATGTCCTTCCAAAATGTTTCTATGAGATCTGATGAATATACATGGGTCAATAACTTCTATTTCTTTGTCAAGTAGCAGCAGAACTGAATTCATAGAACAAATACAGCCTTCAAAAAGGTTTGGAAATATTTCTCTTCACAGTAATTTACTGTGTTTGGTAAATTTTGGTAAGTAAATGACCCTCATTTGGCAGAAGAGACAGATACTGTGTATTCTTTTCACATTAAAATATAATGATGGAAGGGAGAAAAATGCAAGTAGAATTCTAAAATAAATGGTTGCAATTTTTAGGTCTTAGGAATGGTTTTGTAGGGCAATTTGATTACTTCAAGAATTTTCCAGAGTCATACACTTTCAGATGAAGAAGTGAGAAACAGAAGTAGTTATGTCAACTGCTGGTAAAAAGACAGAAAGTTCTGCAGTAAAATCTATTAGCTCAGACCTGTAACAGCAGCTAAAACCCAGGCCATGCCTGATAACCTGAAAATCTCAGAGGAAAGGTATTTGGAACCAAACACAGGGGTTTTGAGGAAAAAAAATATGCTTTCTTGACCTATTTGGATCAGTGAAAAGCTTGAATTAGGGTCAATGTAGATATTCTGATACTGAAGATTTGAGAACTATTCTATGGATCTGTACTTAAAACTTACAAAACCACTATAAAAATTCCTGTGTTAGAAATAGTAGGTAAGAAGTAGAGGACATTTAGAGACTGCAAAGGAATGCTGGGATGCTATTGCAACTCATAGACGTTTCTTAGGCCTCAGAAGCTGTATTCAGTACCCTGAGTATTCAATACAATTCAGCACAATTCAGTTCTCTACCCAAGCAAATTCCATTACAGTTTGGCACCTTGAACACGTCTTTAGTTACATTACAGTGGGTTATAAGGATGAGGATAATCATAACAGTAGATATATTTAATAAGAAGATATTTATTATCTGGGGGGGAAGGCTAAGAAAGAAGACTAGGTTAAGTCTAGTATTTCAGATTTAATTATTCACACAACTAGGATTTTGCTCTGCAGACCCTTCTAGTAATATTAATGTAAGCTCTTATTCCTTGACTTTCTTAAAACAAATTTCATTTTCATCTCTATCTGTCAGCTACCATGTAAAATATTAAGATGTTGTATTTTCTCTAGAGATCTATAAGGATGAAATATTTGGAATTTTATTTGGAGAAGCAGTGGATGGCACTGTTGGGCTATAATTATAAGGCTGTAGATGCAAATCATAAATTACTACGCTTAAAAAATACACAGATTCTTGTGATTCCTTCAGGCACACAATTTGGATGTAAACTCATTTGTAGTATGTTGGTGATTTCACAATCAGATCTGAAAGGATATCGTGTAATAGCATCATTATTTTAGGTGCTCCAAGTGAAACAGAATGCTTTACACTCTTGTCTCACATGGCAGAATGATCCTATTTAGACTAAAGAACAAAAAGGACTTCCTTGATGACACATGGAAGTATTTTTATGGATTGATTTAATGACTGTATACACATTCTTAGAATGTTCAGCTCTGAGCATCAAGTAACATCCCTGTGGGATTTTTTCTACATAAAGTGGATGCTATTTCTTAAAACTGCTCACACTTAATTGCCAGCTTGTGTTTACTTATAGACTAAAATTAAGTGTGCACAAGTGGAATGACTGAACAGGGTTCCTTTTTAGTCAAGGGCTTTGTTTTATTAGTTTCTCTTCTATATTCATACTTAGATGTTATTTAAATATTAGTTTGGGAAGTTACCTTAGATAAGGATCATCACTTGCATTTCCTTAAAGCAATGTATTTGATGATATTCTGTGTATTACTTTCAGGATAGTACATTAACTAAGTACAAAATCAAACAAACAAACAAAAAAACCTAGGAAAACAATTTTTGTGGCTCAGGTAGGCACGAAAAACTCAATTTAGGTGATAATAAATATCATACTGTCCATGAACATATCGATAGTAGAATTGCTTCGTGACTGTTTTATACCTGTTCAACATCATTAACAATCTGGGTGATGGGGCAGAGCACACCCTCAGCAAATTTGCACATGACATGAAACTTGGAGGAGTGGCTTATATGGCAGAGGGTCATGCTGCCACCCAGAGGGACCTCAGCAGATTGGAGAAATGGACTGACAGGAAATTCATGAAGTTCAACAAGGGGAACTGCAAAATCCTGCACCTGGGGAGGACCAATCAGTAGATGCTGGGGGCCACCCAGCTGGACAGCAGCTCTTCAAATAAAAGACATGAGGGACACCAAGTTGAACATAAGCCAGTACTACATGTACCTGAAGGGAAAGTGCAAATAGGATGGAGCCAGACTCCTTCTAGTAACAGGTCAAGAAGCAATGGGCAAAAGCTGAAGCAGAGGAAATTCCCTCTGAACACTGGGAAACACTCTTTGGCTCTGATGCTGGCCGACCATTGGCACAGGTGGCCCAGGAAGGCTGTGGTTGGAGATAGTCCTGAGCCATCTGCTCTAGGTCACCTTGTTTGAGTATGTCCCTTCCAACCACAACTATTCTGTGCTTCTGATATGTGAATCTGCATTTCCTCAAAAAAAAGTTTTGTGAAGATTAAAGTAACCTGGTGAGGATTGCATTTCTAGTATCAATAAAATGTTGCTTCTCTGTTTTGATTTCAAGTCCATAAGAACTTACATGAGAATATGAGTCTTGAACATTACAATATAAGTAATCTAGGGTTTTAAAAATCTTACTGAAGATAAAGTTCTGACAACTGTTTGCTTTAAGGTCTGGCTCCTTTATAAGAATTACAGAATCTTAGAGGCTGGAAGGCATGTCTGGAGATTGTATAGTCCAAACTCTGCCTGAAGCAGGGTCAGATAAAGCTCCCAAAAAGAGAGATACAAAACTGCACACAACTTGAGCCTTCTCCCCCATGGGCTAAACAAATATCTAAAGAATACTTGGATCAGTTTAGAAGCAAAAGTAAATGTAAAAGAAGCCTACAAAAAGATCTACAAACTCAATAGTAAACAGTAAAACTGTTACAAACAGATATAGTATAGAAAGCAATATTTCATAGACAAATCTGAAAGCATAATTTGGTACATATAGAATGCTCTTGATGCAGATACACCTAGAAAAGTAGCTGGCTTTTATGCATCTAGTGGGAGGGCCAATAAAATTTTGATAAGTGGTTATTTTCAAATTACTTTCAGTTTTGCACTAGCTACTAATAAAACATTGATTCCTTAAAGGTAGTTCTGAAATTTGTATTGTTGAAACTGTTCTGAAAATACAGTAGACATTTTCAGGAGATTCGGACATGAAGATAAGGAAGTCAGAGGACTTTACAAAGCTGAGAAAAAGTAAATTAATGCTTTTAGATATATATAATTTAAGCAGTGACTTTGAGAGATTGTATTTATTGTATAAAAATGATGGTAGTTTCACCAATGAAAGACACATCTAGGTTGTTAGCAATGTCATTAGTGTCAACAACCTAATATACCAAAGTGTAGAACCAAAAATGCAGGATATTTGGAAATGACAACTAGATTTTAGGTGGGAATTCAGTCTTCCTGGAATAAGGCAATTGATTTTAAAGCAAAGTTTATGAATGGTGATGATGAAATTGATCATCTATATAGATCATGATCTATATAGATCATGAAGCATTTTGATTCCTTCAAATGTCTTATTACCTGAAGTCAAGGTAAGTTTTTTCATATAACACTGATTTATCTTTCTGGAACAACATTTGGCACATGCCGAATAAAGCCCTCTCTTGACCAGTTTCTCTGGAGTCTCCTCCCCTTCTTGTTCTAACACTGATTGCAGAAGGCAGGGAACACAGCAGTTCAGGACATGAAAGTCAGGAGCTGTGGGAATCAACTGCTCTGGACTTCTCGGCACTGAGAGTTTGCTCTAGAACTACAGTTACTGAAAGTTCATTTTGGTACATTTTTCCTTACCATTCTGCACCCTCAAGTCAGGGAATATTCCTTTGGAGTCCATGGGAAACTCAGAATCCTTGTTCTGAAGACAGTCTCTGGTTTGAGTGGATTTAGACTCCCAGGATTTCAGACTCCATGGATTTCAGACTCCCAGTTTTCTAGCAGGGAACCCATCCAGCCTTCCTTTTAGGGAAGATCACCTGAAGCTAAATGTTCTGGGAATGGAACTCCTTCAGCAGGAATCCTGCCCCCAATCCTCTGAAAGTCTATCAATATCCAGCTGCTTCATGGAAGCAGGTATCAGATTTGAACATTTCAGTTTTCAAAACCTAATGCTTTTAAAAATCCGTGTAATGAAACTGTACTTCTGATGAGGAGCACACACGGTGTTTGCTGAAGCTTTGAGTACTCACAAGAAGTCCCTGGAGGAGCTGCATACAGACTGCTTCATCTAGAACCACTTTTAAATAAGTTTGCTAATTAGATGCCCAAATACAGAACAGAATGAGTAAATTAAAATAAGCAAATTCAAAAGCAACTGATGTATTGCACATATAAACCAAATCTGTAGCTTTGTTTGAAAACCTGAATATATTACGTATCACATTATGGAGGCTTTTTTTCAGTTGTTTTGTTGTTTTTTTCTTTCTTTTTCATTCTAACCATTTAGAGCCTGTCAGATAATCAGCTAAACAGGTCAGACACTGTTGACTCTAGATACTCGAAATATTTGACTACTTATCTGCTTAAAACATGGGCTCTGAGTTATTCATGGCTGCTGCCTCCCAGTGCAGACTAAAAATGCCCTTTCTTGGACCCCCTCTATGTGCAAATTTGTGGACCACAATCTTTAAAGACTGAAGGATCACAGCTTGATAAATTAACCATTTTGCTCTTAAGATGACCTTTGTGGAGCAGTAGCCTGTCTCACTGGCAGGGTGGTACAGTAGTGTCTCATCCATTCTAATCTCCAGTGACTGTAAACTGTTAAGGTGATTAACTGGAAGAGACAGTTCTTTCACCACATGTACAGAATCACTGTTAATTGGGTAATATCTGCATATTTAATGCATTTATTTGTAGTAAAATTTGGAGGAGTAGAGTTTACATAATCTTTTTCTTTTTCTTCCTTTCTTTTAAGTCTACAATTTAATCAATTACATTGAAACTCCATCTCATCTTAAAAGAAGAATTGTTAAAAATCTATAAGCACCCTGAAATTAAAACTCCACTAAAAGTTCCAGGGTAGTTCAAGACCCCATTATAGTTTGCACTTTCATACTACAGTAAGTAGTACTCCTTCAGCTTCAAGAAAGGGAGAAAAAAAAATCTATATTCCAGTGAGAATGCAACAGAAACAAAAGCAAATGCAATACTGGAATAATTTGCTTGAATTTTAAATCCAGTTCACACTAGTGCCTAATGACAAAAATGTTAAAATGAAGGAGACTAACCCAAAGGGAAAAATCCTCCAGTCCATCTTCAGTAAATGCTGCTATGACTCCAACATAACTACAGTTTCAAAGGAGGACTAGATATATAGACATAGGAAGCAGTTATAATTTTTTACATAGCTGCACATAGTCATAGAAACATGTTATAATTTCTCATTGCAGTTTTTTTTAACTTACTGGGTACTTCAGACATATATATATGTACATATATGCACACACACATATATATGTGTATGTATATTATATTTTATCAAAATCAGACATCTGAATATCCATACAGTGACCAACAGACTGTAGTTAAAGAGTTCTGCTACTTGCCTTGTAGCAGAATTTTTTTGAGAAAATACTACATTTCAGTAGCAGATGATATCTATATTTCCTACAGGAAGAAGTCACTTATCAGCTAAAACTAATACTTTTTTTTTTTTTTTTTTGCTCTTGAAGGAAGAATTTAACATTTGTTGTTAGTTTCCTAAAATAAACATACAGATCAAGACACTATTTGCTGCCAAGACTCTTCTGTTCCTTGATGACTGCAAGTATTATATAATTACAGCATCCATCCATACAACATCCACTTTGATTTCATACTAGAGTAGCTGTAGAGCACTTTTTTATTTATCAAGGTCATATCTTGATGGCTGCACAAGCTTAGATAAATCAGGTGTTAAGCAGGAACATCTCCAAGGAATCTGGAAATTCTCTCATCTGTAGTCCTCAGCATATCTTATTATTTACTGCCAAAGAAATGACTGATTAATTTTGTCATCTTTGCTCTGTGATTTTTGCTCAGCTGAAACTGCCTGCCCTCTTCTGCAATGCCTGATCAGACCTATTTAAGTTGATGCCTTTGATCGTAGACACTGAGGAGCTTGCTGACTTAGGCTTTGACTAAACATTCCTTCCCCACAATATTTATGCAGAGAATCCTAAATGATAACTGACAGTCAATGTAGATAACAAAAACTTGTAAGATGTTTCCACTATTTTACTGATGCTCAAAATAGCCTTCCTTGTGCTAGAGGTATCAGTCAAAATGAAAAATTGCTATTAATACAACAAAAGCACAACAAATTTTGCTTTGATGAATAGTTTATATTTCACAGACAAAATATCTGAGGTCAGTAAAAAATACTTTACTAGAAAATTATGCAGCATATTTGTTTTGGTTTTGTTTTTTTTTTAAATGTCTTAAATTCTATCTGTGGTGTGATATCATGCTTAGCTTGAGAAGCTAGGGGCATTTTACTATCAAACTGTTCCAAACAAAATTACCAAAACAAAGCTAATAAAATATAGTACAATGAAAGTTAAGCCCTATGGAAAAAAAATCTGCCTCCAGCTCTTTATTAATCACATTCCAATACCAGAGGCTAAAAGTACATCAAACTGCACCAAATCCTTTTCACATGACAACCTCATAAATTATTCAACTCATTACTAACACCAAGAGGCATAGAAATAACATCAGTGTTAAGGATGTTTTCTTACAGAGAAAGGTCAGCTGAAAGTTTCAGTATAATAATCCAAAGGTTTAAGCCTCTGAAAAGTAAGTACATCTAGATAGATTCCATTAATAACATTACATACTTTAATGTATGCTGTTCTAAAATTCCATACACTAATTTTTAATATCTACATGAAAAGTAAAACTTAACTTATTTTAATTCTACAAATAAGACTTCAATCTACTGGAATTTTTATGCAACCACTGAGTTGGATGCATACACACCTGAGTTCTAGTTTAGCTGTGTACTGAATTCACTAACAGGTGGTAGCATGAAATTATATAGAAATTATACAGAAACTACCCAACATGAAAGTGCAACTACTTCAGTTTTACTGCTTATTTTGATTGTTGCTTTGCCTTGCAGGCTTGCTCTGCTACCAGGCAGCTGTCTTGTGCACTAAAACACTTGAACACAGAAATTACAGAAATGGAGGCAATCTCTGCAACATGCTGAAACTGTTTAAGTATTATATTATATTGTATTAGACTTCACATAAAAAAACCAAAACCCCCCAAAAAGGAAAACAAAACCATTTCCAGCATCCTCTGAGTACAATCTTATCCCAAAGATATAACATGCCTGCTATAATGGCATGAAAAAAAGTCTAAGTAAAAGGAAAGCTCCTATTATTTTAAAACCAGGATAATATTGAGGCTTAAAACCTTTAGTTTGTATGTAATATTTCTTCCTGTTTTAAGGCTAGTTTATGAACCAAAATTAAACGTATTAATCAATAAGACTATTTTAGAGGGTTCATATGCCTGCATAACAGATAAAGCCTAGAGTTTTGATGATTATTTGCCTTATAAAAGCAACATAGCAATTAGCAGAGTTTTGCATCTGCCCCTCATTTTGATGCTTTGCAAGACTGTGTAGAAAATAACCCTTGTCAAATATGCAGTCCTATATCCTACCAGGGGAAATGTCTTCCTTAAACCAACTTATGAACAGTTTATGACCTTAAGTCCTGCACACAATAGGCTTCACATTTCAGTAAGTATTAAAGTGCACTAGTGCACTAGGACTACACACAGGGATATTAATTTATGTCTAACCTTGTTTGAATCCCAGCTATTTGCTTCAACACTCAGCAAGGCTGATGAACTGTGTAGGTCACACAGTTTTATATCTATTGAATTCAGAACTTCTAGAAACATTAGCTGTCACTAAACATATGAAACTTTTAGATGATATAAAGGAAGTTGTAATCACATTCACCCTTCCTTTTTTATACTCCAGCTATTCCCATGAAAATGAAACATCATCGAATCCTTAAAGTTCCTAGACTGAAGCTCATATTTAGTCATTTCACTACTCAAATCACAAGTATTCTTTAAAAATTACTGAAAAGTTCTTATGTGCTTCGTGATTTCCAGAAAATTTGACCGAGATTGCACATATCAGGATAAAACAGGATCTTTTTTGATTCCTCATTCATGTAAAGTCTCCAGTGGAACCATTATGGCATATTAGTGTGACAGCCTAAGAGTTAGTTTTCTCCCTCTAGAGAAGTGAGTCCAGTTACTTTTCGCCAGTGTCTCAAAATTAGTGTCTGGGAATGCTAGAGAGTTATAATGTGAATCCCTTGGGGATCAGAGAATTTAACAGTCCACGAGCTCAAGTCTTCTGGTGCATTATAGTGTAAAAATTGAAAGAATTCCTTCTAAGAACATGTCGTGCTAGGAATTTTCGGCACTGCCCTCATGAAAGAAGGGACCCTATCCTCAGGGATTCGCAGACACAAAAAGAAAACACCATAGGATATATTTTGAAAGCAGGGGTTAGTACTGACCATATTCCACAGCAGCTTTAAGGAGAGCATCAGCATGAGTAGACCCAAAAGCATTGCGAACAAATCGCCTCCGACGGCGCAAATCATCCTCCCAGTAATCCAAGCGCCAGAAGTCATGCAGTTGGCTAGGAAATAAAGAACACACACATCAGCACCTACCACAGCTTGAACTCTATTTACATACATTATAGTATAATTTCACTACTGCTTTTCTATCTCAGGAAAACCAGCTTGTAAAAACATATACTACGAAAACATACGTTAATTATATTTATATTCTATAAACCAATATTCTAATGTTTCTTTACGCGCATTTATATATTATAAACCTCAGCACTGCCTGTCTCAAAATGTTCTTCCTGCTGCTAAAAACATTAATCACACTGAGCCCATTAGCAAATCCAGCATCAAATTACAAGTATTAATGGCACAGCTTGCTTTCTTTTACAGTGTTTTTAACAAGGCTTGTAAATCATAGAATGGACCTCAGTGCAAACAGTTTGCAGTTTAATGACTATGGTCCCTTAGCAGACTGAACTTAGAAGTATAAAATATTGCTCACTTGAATTTTGTGGAACTATGATTAAACTAATGTGCTGAAATATTCATTGAAATAATTCCCTACTGCCCCTAGCAACCTGAGAAAATTGCAATTTTATTCATTATTAATAACACTGAATTAGAGCAGCAAAAAAATTCCACCGCGTGGTAATTGTCTTGGTAAATTATTATTCCAGCACTAACAGAGTACTAGGATGATTTTATAGCTTCCAGCTAATACAAGCCATTAACAACCATGGCCCTCTTTGCCTTACGTTGCCTTTTTACATCCAAAAGCAATATTAAAGTTCTGTAGAATGATATAAGCCAGTGTTAATCTATATTCAGATCAAAACATGCACATATATAATCACTTTGTATTCAAACTCTGTTCTAAAGAAATTACCAGCTCCACTTGCAGACAGCTTCTTGACCTTATCAACACAAACATATCCCACATCAATTTTATAAGTATGCTGGGAGAAATTTGGACAAAGACCTATTTTAAGCTAAGATTTTAAGCACACTTTGGATCACTATAAATACCCAAAATGCTTCTAGATGCATCCTTATCATCAAACTCAGAACTGAACACGTGATACACTGAAAATGCAGATCATGACCTTGCAGACCGTAACTAGGGAACCACTGCTTTAAACCAGGCATTTTCAATCTATCTGCAGAACCCTGGAGGTGCATGGACGAAATGCAGATAATAAATAAAATAAAATAAAATAAAATAAAATAAAATAAAATAAAATAAAATAAAATAAAATAATAAAAGCAGTTTTCATGAGTATGAGCTTCACCTCTGCTGGATTTTCCTAGGTGTTAGCTTAGCCACTGTTTTCTATATTGCCTTCACCTTGAGAAGCAATATGATAGTAACAATTTCCAGAGAAAATTAGAAATATGTTAATGTAGAGCAGAGCTTTTAATTTTTTACAGTCCACTTAACTACTTTTTTTTATGCATGCATGAGTTCTTGTCCAACTTTACTAACTGCTGTCATGAGACCTGGATAGGTTCTAAAGGGCAAAGCACCAAGGGGGGTGGATGTAACAGCATACCTTCTAGCCACTTACAAATATTCAGAAGCAGCACAACATCATTCTTAGTAACCCTGGGGTTTTTTTGCACTTTGAATGAAATTTTTTACTATGTGCTTAAGGCTGCATAAAGGTCCTCACTGCTGTCTTGCAGAATAGGCGTTTGACTTTTCTACAAGCAGTGAGGAAACTTCAGGAGTTTAGTGGGAGATGCTTCCTCTCTTCCAGCTGTTCAGAGCATCTTGCATGAAGGTTGGGCAGTGACTGAGCTCAGACAGTGGGAAGATGCAGCATTAATGGCAGGGCTTGCATGCTATGAGACAGAAATATCTTGCTATCTTGAGTGACAATTATCTTTTGCTAATTAAAATTGCCTATTTTGGTTTTGTACTGTGATACAAAGTTTGCTCACAGATGTTGTGTTAGCTTGAAGTAACAGTCCATCATTTCTTCCTCTACACTGAGTCACAATTTTATTGTGACTGCTAAATCCCCTTGACCCTTATGTAATATGAATGCAAAAATGGGCAGACAACTGTCCCATGTTTAAAAGACAAATCTTAAAGTCTTCTTGCACACTCCTAGGCTTAGACCTGGTTATAAACTGATGGTATTAAAGACAATTCTAAAGGCTTTTTAATGAAAGTTATATTGCTGAAAGAAACCTCCCCTTTTACTTCTAGGAGTAAGTAATAATGAACCTGGAGTAGAGATATTAATGAAAACTCTTTTTTAATTACAACAGTTCTCAGAAATAAAATTTATCATTACAATAATAATAATAAGACTGTTACACTTAGAAGAATGACAGAATTATGTCAGAATTTAAAACTTTTTATGAAACCAAGAAATATTAAAAGACTAAAAAACCATGGTTTTAATTTTTCCTTTGTAAATCTGATAATTCATTAACTTCATTAATCAGTTTGAAGAATTCTGTATTCTCAGGGGAAAGTAAACCAGCTTTTAAAGTCACTTTTTAAAATTAAGTGCTAAGTAAAGCAGTGATGAAATTGCCAAAGGATAAAGTCTAATCTGGTCATCCAAAAAAGGGTTACAAGTTCATCAGGGTCTGAAGCCTGAAACACACAGTAATGTTGCAAAATAAAAAAACCCTTCAAATAGCAGAACACAAACCTTATTCGTAATCACAAGATGTATGGCCAGGAATCTATCCAACAGTGTTATATACTTCCAGATACTGGAAGATGGTATCTGAAACCTAAAGACAAGGCTTCTGAATCTTGATCAGTTATTCTCAGATGACTCTCTGAACATCTTGAACAATAAGTAAGAAAGCAGATGCCTCAAAAGCTTAGGGCTATACTTAGAAGAAGCTTTGAATGGTTGCTTTATAAACAGATAATTTGTGGGATTTTTCTAAAAAGTTATAATATTGTATCTCTGTCTTAGATTTAAAATACTGGTAAGCAGAAGACTGTAGTCACAAGCTCCAGCCTAAGATTTAGAATTTAACCTGCTTTGAAAGTCCAGAGCTATGGACTGAATTATTATCAAGGTGCCCAGCTCCTGGATTACAGCACATTAGAAATACTTATTATTCAGGCTTTAAGATTTTTCAGGAATTTAGGTAGCTGTTACGTGGCTCTAAATTATGGCTGTAAATAAAGCAGAACTACACTTTCTGACACTACTGGGAACAAGTCAGTCCTAGAAGAAAGTGTGCCTGCAAAATCTACACATCTCTTTCTGCTACAATCCTTTTTCCCTAGAAGTAACTTGAATAAGCCAAGTCATTTTAGTAATTTATTTCTGCAGTAAGGACAATATTTCAATAAGCTGTGCTTTTCTTAATAATGTATATTATTAATAATCCTTATTTCCACAGACAATTTGATAACATGTAATTTCTCATTCCCCTGTATCTTATACCAGTTAAATGACATTTTGAATCAGGCTTGTTTGAATGAAAAAGTGAATATTAAGCCTACAGTAATGAATTTATTTTTTTTTAAGAACTGGAAGTTCATAGTATCATTCATGAGCTACTCCTGCACACTTCAAAAGAGAAGAATATATATGTGTAGAATATATGTGTATCACTTGAAATGAACAGTTATTTGAAATGCACCCTAAACCACATGACCCAAAGAAGTCTGCACCATGAGTTTAGATGTCAAGGTAATTCCCTTACAAACTGTAATATAATCTAATATAAACCTTTATCATCCTTATCATAATGAGGGGTGATATGAAACTAGTGATATCACAAGGTTACTTAGCAATGAGAAATTTTATTTCGAGTGCTGTGCTTGTTGTAAACTTAATCCCAAATTTCAGATGTGCAATATTTTATAGTTTATAAAGACAGAATTAACACGGTCTAATGCAACAAGCCCTATTTTACTAGAGATTACAAATTCTATTTCACTGTCATCACTAGTGCCTGCTTAGGAGCTTACTGTGTACATTCCCCTAATTTAAACAGTATTTTATTTTGTTAAAGGTCAGCATGGGGTGGAGAGGTAAAGTGGTTTTATGCTATCCCAGATAGCCAATGTGGACTTATATAAGTTAGAGGAAACAGCTTTGAAGTCTCCCAAGGGCAGTTTGCTCTAAAACTTGGAAATGCACAAAATTCTGTATAATACTCTCTGGTACCATACCCCACACACCTTCCATATATTTGTGGACAAAGATTACTGAGATGAATCTAAATATTTCAGGTAGCCTGCTCTATTTCCCTCCTGGAGGAGAAATTGTGCTGCTCTCTGCCACCAAAACCATTTAGAGGAATATCAAGCCATCCTGAACTGCCAAGTTCTCTCTGCCTTTTCACAACATCCCTTATAGCTCAGAGTTTTTAAAGACAACTTTTGAGACAGTTTTCTATTAACTCCTTCAGCCACTGCAGCAAAGAAGTGTATGGGAAGGGTTTTTTTCTTTTACTTATGAATATTAGATGTCCTGAACAGCAAACCTTTGTCCACCCTATGTCAGCATGAAGGTCATCAGCTCCATGGCTGTGCAAAGCAGTCCCTGCTCAAATACAAACACATTTTGCTGTGTGTCACCTCAAGCCACAGCAACTCCAGGCAAATGCAAACAGTGGAGAGTAGCCTTGCACACACGTCCATAAAAGATCCTCAGACTGCAGCCCAAAGGATGGGCTGCCAGATGGAAGAGATTAAGTTCGAATATGTTAATGAAGAGGAAAAAGCCTGCAGGCATGGGGGGAAGGGGACAAAGTTGTTCGGAAAAAAGAGGTGGGTCACAGAACTGGAAGGATGTCAAAGAATCTGCAGGCTTTGTAATCCTGGGAAACTGAATAGAAAAGGCAAGGAACTGATGATCTATAATTTCAAAAATTAGTCCCGGTTGTTTTTCTGTAACATATTTCAAGAAGGAAAAACAATTATTTTCACTGTGTGGAATTTTGACTATGTTCTGAGGGAACAAAAAAAAAAAAAAGTACACCAGAAAAATATAAAGCATTTACCTAAGATCAAATGAAGAATAGAAAAATTGTAACATTTTTAAAAAGTAGAAAAAACTTTCAATGCAAAAGTACAAGTTATTATTTATGTAATATATATTCCATTTTAAAAAGTAAAAGCCAAAATTTAAAACTATTTGCCAGAAGATATAAGTAGTAAACATCTTCTGTAACAATGAAAAAGCAAATACTGTTCAGAAGTGGTAGAGAAACACATACAGTGATGGCATTACAGTGAAGGTTTTTCTGACTGGGCTTGAAACACTGACTGCTGTTTTTTATCAAGATGGTGAGACAGGTATTCCAAAATCACATCCCACATTATGCTGGCTAAAATAAAACAATGCCTTGTTGTATATGAACAGAAACAGATATCAGAAGCCTAATTACCATAACTAGGATGGTTATTCTATGTAAAGATTTTGTTAGTTATAAAAATCACAAAGATCCATTAGGTTTCTTCCAAAAAGCATACTAGAGATTACCAGAAATAAACCCAGAAATCCTGAAAACTGAAAATAATACCAAACAAACCCCACAAATTTAATACTAAAAACTAGAAAGACTAACACAGAGGATGAAGATGACAATGAATGTGAGAAACACCTAATGCAATGAAAATTGAAAAAGGTGGTAAAAATATTACTAATTCATGTTTAAAATCTTTCAGCTTTCTTATAAAATGAAACATATTTTTTTCTCATAAGTACACAAGCACAAGAATAGTTATAGTTAAACAACAGGAGTATTATTGGCAGAATTTCAGGGCAGAAGGGAAAAAGTCTCAGAAAAAGAGCTTAGCATTTAAATAGAAAGATGCTAATTACTCAGGGGAATTTAGGTAATATTTAAGATCTTAAAGGTTTTTTTAAATTAATATGATGTTGAGTGACTCAATTCTTATGTGAGAAGCTTCATACTGTAATTTTTGAAAGAAGGTAGGCTGATGTGTCCTAGGGAAGTCAAGTGGATGATACGTGGATGCTGGAGGCAGGGCTCCAATGCTGAGGACATCAGCACAATAAAATGAAGTTATGTCCACAGACTGGGAAGGTGACATAAAAGCTGGAAGACAGGCCATAAAGAAGAACATAAGAAGCAGATGGAGGTGGCACTGGCAGCAAATATTGGAGGATGGAGATGAAGGCAAGGTTGTGGCAGTGGGTGAAGAAGGGATGCCTGGGCTGTTGGTTCAGGATAGGATGTTGGTTCACTGAGGGATGGCTGGATGGTCAGTGACCTGATTTTTCACCATGTTTATTTGTCATCAGTGCAGCAAATGATCATGGGCAGAAGTGAGTGAGAAAGGAAAGGAGTTCTCTGTGAATTTGGTTCAGCAGTCAGTGCCCTGGTGACTGAGAGCTGGAGGAGGTGATGTGGAGAGCAGAGCAGTCCAGGTAGACGTCTTATATCCCAGCCCCATGGTTGGAATCCAGGCATGCCAGCACTGATGTACTCAGGAGTGTCACCAGAGATGAGAGGTATTTTTGTGCCTCCCATGTGGGGCTGCCAAAATGTGAAGAATTAAAATGAGAAGAGACATGAGATAGGAATGATTGGTGAAATTTGAAGAGAATTGTAGACAAAGTCAGAGCCCTAAAAATTAAAAAAGGCTTAAAAGAAAAGTCTAGAATTAAAGAATTAAAGAAAGGAATTAAAGAAGAAAAGTAATAGGCTCTAACAAATACATAATATTAATTGGAATATATTTACTGGAGCAGGAGTGAAACAGAAGGAGGAATTAGAAAGGTTTTTTTGCAGCAATATTTTCCATGATATTGGGAAATGGGAAACAATAAAGCCAAGAGATTGGAAGATAAAGAAATTGAAAAGCAGAGATGAAATGTTTGAAATGTAATCACTGATTGGTAAAGGAAAAGCAACATTCAGTTGGAAAGATGTAAGGGAAGAGTTTTCATATGGACTTTGAAACAGAGATGAAGCAGAGCACAGAGGAACTCAAACTAACACAAAATACTGCCAGTGATCATCAGAAAAACAGCACAGGAGTCACCTTTGAAAACCAAAAAGAAAACTGCCTAGACAGTTTCTCTCCTATTATCGTGTTACTAATGGTCTTGCATTAATAATGAAGGACAAAGCTGAGAGGAACAGAGAATTGGCTACAAGAGAAAAGAGAGCAGAGTTCATCAGAAGATGACTAAGAATCCCAGAGAAGAATTTTCTAAGAATTGTTTTAAAGAGTAGCACCCTTGTCAGAAGAGAGGGGTGATTTATGTGGCTTTTATTCTCTTCTTAAGGCACTGGAAAAATGTATACTTAATACAAATTCCTAAGGAAACTGTCCAACTCTTGAAAGTTCTATGACTTAATTTCAGTGAAAAAAATGAGGACACTGAAGTTCAAGAGATGAAAAATAGAAAGGGAAAGCCAAAAACTAGAAATTCCTCCAGATTGTGACTATAGAGATGCTCCTTTTAGCTATGGTAGTACCTGAAACCCAAACTTCTGATGCATTTTAATTCCTACATTATATTTTATGGTCTGATAACTTGCTCTGAACATCAGAAAAAAAATATGTAAAACACGGACAATTTCTAAAGGGATTGGGGCTTTTAGCAGGTCACAGAGTCTGAAGGAAAAAGCTGGTAACTAACACACACACAAAGGACTAACAATTATTCTGATTGTCTAAATATTTTTATAAAGTTCAGATCCCAGAGTGAGCTGTCATTTTGTGATTCCTGTACATAATTAAACAGTAGTAAACCTATATCAAGAAGCAGTAGTAAGGCCAACAATGCATATAGCTACATGGGAAAAACAAAAAATAAATAAAAAAATCACATAATCACATAGCTCTTAAAAAACTTGCAACAGAAAAGACAATAAATCAAATGTCTACAAAGTAAAACTAAAGGTAAGCAAAATTTTTTAAATTATCAAAATTATTTAATATAAAACATAAATTTAATGTGAGATAACTTTGGCAAACCTTTAAAAATATATGAAGTAGTAGGACACTACATGTAGGGCAGCTAAATGAAAGAATACAATTTCATGAAATTTTGTATTCAGTTTGTTCTGATCCAGTGACATCATAAGAACAACTGAGGCAAAATAAAAACTGAATACAGAAATTGTCAGTGTTTGACTCACCAGAATCACAATGGGCTTTTTTAGTAATAAAACACAATTGTGCCACATTCTAGAAACAATAAATTGTACCCCTAGAAATGCTAAAATGCAATACATTTTTAGATTAAGGCATATACTAATACTATTTTTGAAGAATAGGAAAAGAAAGTGGTTTGAACAATGCTCTGTGGTTTAACTTCGACATCTTGTTTGGAGCCTTTCTTCTATTTCAGAATGCGTTGTCATCATTCTGAACAAAGAAGAAATGAAACCCCCCAAATGTCTTTTAGAACTTTCAAATAAAGAAAAAAAAAATGGGTAAAATTCACTTTTGGAGAATATATTGAAATATATTGTATATTGAAAACATATACAGTGTTTTAGGGCATTCTTAATTTTAATGCATTTTTTGTCATGTCATGACATCTCAGCACAGTGTTGTACTTAATAAGATTTTGTAAGTACTACCATGAACTCCAAGATGGAATAAATGGTGTATTCAAGTGGCCTCTCTCTTCCCTGACAGCAAAAAGAGACAGACAGAATGGCTTAGACTAGAATCATAACTGTATGTGGATGAGATCAAGTAAAATGCATTCCATACTATATGTGCAACTTATTAAAAATGTAGTAACGCTTCAAAAATTGAACTATCTAGCAAGTTATCTTCCAATTTCAAGAAAAAAATACTTACTTTACATTGTGGCTACTATGTTTCTATAATCATCACATCAGAAATAGGTACCATGATATCAGCCTACCCACCCTTACCACATGAAAATAAAATAAAATTTCAAAATGATGAATTTCGAAGACTTTTATTAAGTTAAAAAAATGAAAGGGAAAAAATCAGAAATTTTCATAGCATTTCATACCATCAGAATTTTTCACCAAAAGATTTAACCAAAATACTGTTTTCTGATTTTAAAATAGTTTTAAATAAAAATTTCCACTTAACTCTTCTTCCATTTGTACAAGTATACCACCTGCTGGTAGCAATATTATTTTGCTTCTTAAGCACATCGTGCGTCAAATTAAAAGGATAATAAAAGTGGGTGCCCTCTGAACACCACAAACAGGAGTCCTCATGAAATAGCACCACCTTTTGGAAAAATCTTATGGAACATATTTTGCTGTTTATAGCTATAATCCATGAGTAATCAGAAAAACAACTCATAAATTATTTGCTTATCTCAATTTTAACAAACTAAAACACTGATTTAATAAATCAAATGGAAAATGGTTTAGGACAACTACTAGTTTTTTATAAAGATGCTGGTTTTTGTTTATGGTAAATTTTTATAAAGTTCTTATGCTACCTAAGGTATTTATGGAATTAAAGTTAATTAAAAAAAAGAAAGAAATCAGGTATTCAGTGTAGGTCATCTCTTGGATCTTCAAACATGAAATACACTTTCAGCAACAATTCTGTAGACAGCATTTATCTGATAAGAGAACTTGTTACTTCTATTTAGTTTTTCAACCAAGAAAATTAAAGTGTATTTGAGGCAGAGGCATAGTGACCCAGTTCTACCTTGGAAAGGTGAGCAATTGGTTGAAGAAAACACCCATAATCTGGTATTAAAACAAGTAGAAAGTAAAAGAACTCTCTCTTGCAGTTATGCTTTGGCTCTAGTATGGCATCTTATTGTCTGACTCACTTGCACAGAAACTACTTAAAAACTACCCAACAAAACCCAACTTCCCCCAAACCAAACCTTGCCCATCTAAATGGTATTTGCTCAGTTCAGCTGCAGTACTGAAAATGGAAAAGAGAGAGAGAATGATTTATTCTAACTTCACAGAGACACCCTTCCTCCTTTGCCTCTGCACAAGTGCTATCTTCTCACATAAATGGTTGGATGTTTTGCTCCTGAGTGAAATAAACACTGCTGCTAGGTTCAGGAAGTTTTTTCTAACTTTTCTGAAAAGAAACTGAATTCTGAACAGCGATAACACCACTGCATTAAGAAAGTCAGATAAGCAAAGCTGGACGTTATGGGCTCTCCTCAGCTTTTTGTAAATTCCACTTCCATGCTGTCTGCACAAGCACATCACAGAAGTTCTGGGATTTTGCAGATGTTATGATGAAGCAGACACCTTTTACATGAAAACCAATTTACTCTGTAGTTCAAGATTATTATCTAGAACATTAAATATATAGCTACTCACAACAGGGTTCTGGCTTTACAAATCTAGGCTTTTTGTGACTTAAACAGTAGCTGGGCATTGCTTCAGTTAGGGTTACTGTGCTTGAAAAATTGGAAAAAGAAAAAAAAAAGAGTCCCAAGTTTTCAAAGTAAGCATTGTGGAAGCCCTTGAAAGTTTTGCTGCATCCCTGTCTTACTTATAAGGTCAAACAGTAAAGGCTCAGACTTGTAAGTAGGGATAACACATGTGACTGTGGATGAGGATCTGCTCTGTTCCAGATGCACAGATTAAGCTGTCTGAATTTCTTGTGAGAGAATTACTGAAGAAGTTCATGAGCATATAAACTGCAGTCCAGTTTTAAGGCAAACCAGCAACGACTTGTAAAAAAATCCAGACCTGTACTTTGAACATAAATAGCAGAGTTGAGGCAGACAGCTCAGCTCAGAGGTGGGACTCATTTTATCATCAATTACTCCCATTGTTAGGGCACAGCTCAAAGGCTCTGGCATCCAGGAACAGAAATTTTGTCTCTCAAAACTTTTAATTAGAATAAAGAAAAAATGTTTTATCTAAATACTTTTGAAGTGTTATTCTTAAACTAAGACATACAGGTTTGGGTTTTTTTAATACTATTTCTTACTATTTCAAACCTTTACAAATGATACAAGCTGCAACTGGAACTGAGATGAAATAATTAGTTCTTTGAAACCTATCAGCAAACAGCAACAATAATAAAAAAACTAATAAATAGAGTTTTACCTAGATAATTAAATTCCATCATGCAGAGCTGTTTATTAAAATGTAAGTCTAATAATACATTATTTTAAAAGAATGATTATTTTTTAAAGTTGGGTACTTGAAAATCTTTTAATTTAAAATTTATAGAGGTGAAGATTCACAATTTCTACAAGCTCTTTTATCTTTTTTTCCTACAAGTTCTTTCATTAATCACTATCTAGAATAGAGCATAAGTTAGACAAAGTACACATCTTGCTTTGGTGCTAATATTGTTATTAAGAACTGAAAGAAAAACATGCTGCCCCAATTAGTGGATATGTTTTGATTGATGTATGAACTATCCATAAGTAGAACTTATATTTTCAAAATAGCATGGCATGAGTGCTACAGAATACTTAATAGAGACTATGTCTACACAATGCAATCAAACAAATGCTGAAGTAATCTTATCTGATTTTTTTTTTTCTTTTTTTTTGGTTCCTGGGAATTTTTGTAACAGCTAAGAAACTATCTTGGCAAGTAAATCAAAACTGTTCTATTTATATTTTATTTCTGACATTCAAGAGGTTCTTTAGAAGTATAGAAACAGTCTTCTATAAAAAATCCTAAAATATATCAGCATGACCTAATTATTTATTTTTGGGTCAGCAAATCTTGTGGGAGAAGCAGCAGACATGACAGTAAAAAAAAAAAAAAAGACAATACAATTAAAAAACTTTCTTCGTTCTCAGTCTCGAAAAAAATCTCCATTTTTGTGGGTTTTTAAAAACAAGCAGCATAGGCTTCAAAGAATTTTTGTGTACAAAGTATTTGACAATCCATTATTCTGGAGATATTTTATAATGTTTTCTTTCCTTTTAGCTACTTAATCTGTTAAGGAATTCTGTGTGACAACCATGAGACGCAGCTGATTTTGCTTTGTAGCACAGATCTATGAGATGACCTCGTGTATCTTTTGCATTTTCCATGTACTTTCATAGTTCAGTTGATATTGTAGAGTACTATTTCCTACAGGTATATGCTTTACAAATATAATATAGAACATATATTTGGCTACATTTGTGTATGTTTTTAGTTAAATGAATACCACAGTAAAGAAAAATCAGGAGCAGTAGTTTAATAATTTACACAAAACCCCACTGCTTTTCTGTGTAAAGTTGCTCTCCATGAGGAATTACAATCCCAAACCTTCCTAATTAAGCTGATTTAATCCTTCAGGTTTGCAGGTTCACTGCAGCTTTTTTGCTTGTTTGTTTGCTTGTTTGCTGACTTCGTTTTCATGAAAGATGGGAAAGTAGAACAGGAGTTCAAACTTGTCTATTATTTCACCAGAAAGGAAAGCTTGCTGACTGTTCAGTCAGTAGGAGACAACTGATGGGGAAGAAACCAAAAATCTGGAAGCAGAAGCATGTGCTGCTCTCCCTTCAGAGCATGGGTGAAGTGAATCTCCAAATTTCCTGACCCAAGAAAGCAAAAATGAAAAACTTCATGTGACTGTGAAATAGAAAATCTGAGCAAAGAGACAACACTGTGGTAGTTCAAAACCAGGAGAAAGAGAGACAAAACGGATCTAGAATCAGACCCTGTACCTGGGTTCAAAGGTAATTCGGTGATGGTATTTTTGGCTTACTGTCTCTGAGCTGTGAGTCTGGATTATCCAGAATAATTTCTGTTAAAGCTCCTTGTGACACAGGCAAAGAGATTCTCCTGAAGTACAGAAAACGCACACGTGGCTTAAGGGCCCTGGAGCAGGTCACACCAGTGCTAGAGGTTCTCCAGTTTCTAATGACTAACTTGGAGAAAAATAAAGTCTTCTCTCTCCCTTATTCACCAACTTCTTTTTTCAACTTTTTGTTTTTGTTGTTGCTTTTTTTTGTTTGTTTGTTTTGGTTTTTATCCTTTTGCTTCATTTAGCTGCTCCAGTTCTCCTCCATGAAGCTCAACAGAAATTATGTTTCAAGATGCTGCAAGGTTGACTCTCACCTTAGTTTTGTTTTCCTTTCTTGCTATCTGGGAGGCATGGCTCAGTTATTGGGAAGTTAATACTAGCATCAACAGTTGTAATTTACTGGAAGATTAAGGTTGTCAAATTATGCCAACTGATAGCTGAGTTGAGTGCCTTTTATCTGACTTTAGATGTCAACATTATTGGCATTTAACTAATCAACCCAAGCTCATTTCATAGGTTTTGGAGAAAACTATTTGCACTCTTGGGAAAAGTTGGGTGATAGGAATCCTACTGCTCTTGTCTCAAGTAACAAAGGTCTCAACAGTAGTAAGAAAAAGTAAAAACCTGGGGTTCTTACAAAAGAATCTGGCATTTAAGACTTGCATTGAATTGTCAAGGGAAGGATCAGGTCAGAGATTTCACATGACTGAGTGAAATCCAAGAGACAGGATAGTGAAAAAGAGAATTATAGGCTGTATGGATCCTGTTAAGAGAGAGAACTGGAGAAAGTGGTTGATTGACTTTTTCCAGTCTTGCATTACTACAAGGAAAAGTTACACAGAGGGGTCTTATCATCTGACTTGCTAAAGGCAATCCTGAGATGCAAAACTGATAAAGATCACAGAAATAATCTCCAATAAATCAAACTTCCTCTTTTATAGCATGGGCTTATTATTAGGTTTGTTTGTTCTTATTGATTTTGTATTTTTTTTTCTATAAAAAAACAATGGAGAATCGGATAGACAGCATACAAAATAAAAAATAAATAAAAAAAATCCTGAGATTCAGATTTTGTAAATACCCTAGTGGAAACACAGTTGTTTTGAACAAAAATAATGAACATAAAATTATATGCATTGAGGAAACAAAAGCTATATAAATGTAAGCAATGGAAAAAAGAGCTGACATTCTCCAAAATCAAAAGTAATGAGATAGCCTAGTTTAATACTTAAAACCAGAATAGTCTTTATTGTGCACAATATGAAGGTAAAAAATCAGTAACATTATTCTCGAGATCTGAATTTGTGGTGTAGTATATACTTTTTGAAGAAAAAATACAGTTTAGGCCAAATTCTAGAAAGAACTAAGTTTGTTTAAAGTATAAGCCTATGAGAAATCCCATTGAAGTCAATAGCATATGTAAAATGAGACATATTTCAGCTCATGTTTTCTGTTGAGCTTAATTCCACCAAAATTTGAGATAACGCTTTAAGCTACTGGTAGAACATCAAAGTATTTCTTATACTACAGATTGAACACTGGTAGGCAAAGAGATATAGGAATTACTATTTATTACAAAAAAGCAGGACTTAAACTGAGGTTATTTTCTTTTTTTTTCTGCTTTCTAAACCCCTTTGGGTTTTTTTAAGAAGGAAACAAAAAAACCAAAAAGCTTCCAGCATGCCTAGAAAGAAATTAGTTGAATTGACATCAGTGTGAAAAACTGCTAAATCACTCTGAAAGATTATTAATCTTTCATACAGAAAATTAATATAGATTCTATTCTCATCTCATGCTTTGTAGGAATTTTCATTAAATAAGTAACACTAATAAAGTTCTGGAATAGCTTTTTCTCCAGTATCTCATGCTTTATTTAAGCAACCAAAGCAACACAAAACTAGGTAGGTGAATATATGTGTCAGGCCTGTACTCTGTGCTGTTCAATGGCTGTGGTATTTTTTCCCTAATGTTCAAATGAACTAGAATAAGGCTCTTGTCCTACTAGCAGAAGACCACACTTCTTTCCTCTATATTGTTCTCCTGACAGATATTTATAAATTAAGACCTTATGTGAGTATTTTTTCCCCAAAACCATCATAGTCGTAACTGACTTGAAGCATCCTTGTCTTTATGTAAATGTTCTGTAACCTCTGCAGATTGTGATATGGTTTCAAACTGCACATACCAACCAAGGCACAATATCTAACAGATCTACTGTTGTTTTACTAGCAATATCCTTTTTCTATCCCTTTAGTAGCAATATCCATAGCTGAATGTAAAGCTGAACTATGAACCAAGAAGCCAGTTGCTCTTTCTAGTTTAACACTGAATCTGTCTAAAGTTGCTTGTGTGGTTTTGGGATACCCCTCCAAATCTGTTTTTGTTCACAGTAAAAAAAGCATTCTACTTCAATGTGTGTATATATGTGTCTCTGTGTACATAAATAAGTAATAATTCCATTATTTAACTTCTGGGAGAGGTTAGGAAAATGACACTGTATCATGATATCTACATACAAGTGGTATGAAAACACACTTGCTCTAACCCTTCACCACACTTACAAAATTGTGTTAAGAATTAAGTCCTGATACCAGCAGTATTATCTTCCAAAGAGGCAGGATAACTCAACAGATTTATAATGAAATAAAACCCCAACATTAATGGCAACTGCAGCACGTTAATGACTGCAGTGATTTGGTGACCACTGAGAAGGCAGGAAGTATGATTTAGAACTTATTCCCTTGCTAAATTGTCACTTGATGGTCTTTCTGCTGTCTGAGTAGCCTTTGGTCAGCAGCAGCCCAGTCAGTACTTGCATAATGAAAGTCCCTTTGCTGATAACTCATAAATGTCTGTGCAGCCTTCAGCATGGCTTATGTGACAGAAAACAAACACTAACAATCTCGCAGTCTGCTGTAGTGAAATGAGGCAACCAGGTGCCACTAATTGCCAGGGAGTGGGCATGAGCTTGTGTTAAGCCCACCTGTGCCTGATTAAGGCGGGCCCTAACTGCACATGAGCAGGATCAGGGGGCCAATAAAAGGTAAGGCCTGATACACAGCCTCGGCTCACTCCTGAGCACACCTGCAGAGAGATTAGCTTCTTCTCTCAGCACCGCACTAACTTCGATGCTCCATCAGAGCTCTTCACCTCTAGGGTGAGGCTTGAGTGGCGTACCTTTTATTGGCCCCCTGATCCTGCTCCTGCGCAGTTAGGGCCCGCCTTAATCAGGCACAGGTGGGCTTAACACAAGCTCATGCCCACTCCCTGGCAATTAGTGGCACCTGGTTGCCTCATTTCACTACAGTCCACTCTCAAGAAAAAGCTCAGAACTTACTTTCATTAATACACTCTTCTCAAATATTAATTTGCTAAAGGATTATCAGTCACCAGTTACTAGTCACAAACACACATACTTCATTCATCAAGAGGAGGCTCCAAAGTGACCTTTTAGTGACTTTCCAATATCTGAAAGAGGCCTACAAGAAAGCTGGGCTTTTTACACAGGTGTGTAATGAGAGGACAAGGGGCAATGGTTTAAAACTTGAGGAGGAGAAATTTAGGTTAGACATTAGGAAAAAATTATTTCCTGTGAGGGTGGTAAGATGCTAGAACAGGTTGCCCAAGGAAGTTGTGGTTGCCCCCTCCCAGGTTGGATGGGGTCTTGAGCAACACAATCTAGTGGAAGGTGACCCTGCCCATGCAGGGGGGTTGGAACTAAATGATCTTTAGGGGCCCTTCCAAGCTTAGACATTCTATGATTCTATGATTTCTTAAGTCCTACTCTGCCACTACAAAAATGGCTGATGGCATGGAACCAATCAGAGTTTGCTTTTAGAGCAGACAGGCTTATAAGAAACTCATTTAAAGTAGAGGAAAAACAGAGGAAAGATTACAGAAGACTGTTGGATGTGCTGGTAATAGCTCATTTATTTGTAATACTTGGTGCTTTCACTACAAAGGTTTAAAAAGAGTATTTAGTGAATATCTCCAAAACCTTCATTTGCCTGCAGCAGGCCTTTGAAATTAAGCAGGAAGGAAGCAATGCTTTTCTGCATAAGTGAGATAAACTCTTGAAAAAAATCTGTGTTCTACTTCTATTCCACAGGACAATATTGGCAGCATACCAAAACAAAACAAGCATAATACAGCCATAACGCTCCAGTGATCCTGAGGCAGCACTAGAACTATATGGAAACTTTTAGAAAAATGAAGAGGAACTTCTCCCTACTTCATGAGGTCTCAACACATAAATTTGTTGCCCATGAGTTGCCCATTCAGAGCTCAAGGTGTATGCAATGGGGTAGAGCAATGGGTGTTCTACCTAATTTTCAAATTAACGCATAAGTCAAGTATTTTTATTTTCACATTGCATGTAAATAAACACATGAACAGCAGTATGAAATATGCATATGCTTTAACTTCCCCAACATCCAAAGGCACCAGAATGCAATTCACAACCTAGCATTATGCTGGCAGTCTTCCAGAGGTTGTGACAGCAAATCAAAATAATTTTTTCTGACTTAGTCAACAAAATGTTTCTCTCTGAAACACATGCACCAATAATAACTTGTGCCTAGACTGCTACAGCTGATTCTACCTGGAAGTAAATAAAATTATACAGGAAAAGCTATGATGGAAGCAACACGCTTTCCCCATAAATCAAGAATTTTGTGGAATGGAACATTGTCAGGTTTTTCTGATGATGCTATCTCAATTTATACTTGTAAAACATTAATTGGAATGGGGAATGAAACAACTACAACCACTTGGTTGAGGCTCAGGCACATCTCTTACTGCATTTCTCCAATTCAGAATCCAAGTCTTATTTTTCCATTTTGCAAAATATTGAGTCAGTGTAGATGTGTAGATTTGGTTGAGAGAGCTTTAGTCATTCCTGGTTAGCTTCCTAATGGCAATAAAGCTGCAGACTGGCACATTGTAGATGTGGGTGGTGAAGGAGACAGAAGAAAGTACCTATGTATGTCATTCTCTTCTCTCTGACTATTAAACAAATTAAAATAGCTCCAGCTGGAAAGATTTATGGATACCTACACTACAATAAGCTACAGTCTGCTAGAGGAGCCTCTGGGAAGGTGGACAAGGCCTTTTAAGATGTCCCCAGCTAAAGAGCAGAGTCATAACTGAGAGGAATATGATGGCAATCTTTAATATTATGGATGGCATCAAAATGGGGAAGAGACCACAAGGACTGTTCCTTGTAAGAAAAGACCTAGGTAGAACATAGAGTTATTAAGCAACAAGTTCAAAACAAAACAAAGTTCACTTTGTTTGACTTTCTCACACAACGTACTCAAGGTGTGGAACTCAACACTTTATCATATTGTGGGCAGCATAAGTTTACATATGATCTTAAAGGAATTAGACATTTCCTTTCACAGGGGAAAAAAAAAAAGCCCACCAAAAGTTATTAAACTCAAGGATATCACTTCTGGCACAGGAAGCCCCTGAGGTACAATTTGCTGAAAGCCAGGAGGACCTGCTGGGGCAGTATCACAACAAAGTCACCAAGGGAAGTTGTGCATTCCTCCCTCAGCCTCCTCTGCTGGCAGCCAAAGGACGTCAGAGCAACACCCTTGTATTGTTGTTATGCCATTTTCCACTGTTCCCCAGTGCCATCAAAATAGCCCCATGTAAACCAGGTTTCAGCCAATTAACTTTAAGGTTCAGAGCAGTACTAGGTAAGTCATGGCACGACTCAGGTAACAAGCAGAGGACGAGTTCTCAGCAGGAGGACTGAGGCTCTGCAATTTCTCTTTAAAAGAATGTAGACTTGGCTCAAACCTTTGAAGGTGGTTAGACAAAGGATAAAACATATTTACAGTACTGTGAAATTCAGTCTTGAAACATAAGCTAATTTGTAGTATGAAAAAAACCCCTACATTTACAGGCTTTTAGTTTTTTTCAGTTCCATCTAGTACTTGCATTCATTTCCAGGTCACAAATAGTATTCTGTAACATTTGAATAAGATGATTGATTAATAATCTTAACATTTATTCTTTTGGGGTAAGTGCAGTAAATACAACTGTAAACTGTTATGTTGGGGGAATGAATATAAATGTGGAACAAATTCACCAAATTTCATCATTATTATGGCATTCTGTTAATATAGAAATCACCCAAGCTTCACTTCAGCTGATGAAATAGAGAATCTGCAATTTCTTTTCTATTATTTTCAATCAATTCTACTTTTTTTGTCTCTATTTTTAAAGACAGGGATATTAAGAAAACCACAAAGCAGTTGCATGAGATAGTACTCATTTTATGATATATATAGTTTAAGAATTTGAAATAAGTGAGTGACTTGCATAGTTTGTTACTGAAAACTGTGAAACTAGAAGAAATGTGAAGTTAAACAAAAGAAAAAAATCGGTATGCTTAGGGCAACAGTTGATCCATTTAAAAAAACCCCACTTTATCTGTTCTCTTTTCCTTTGCAAAATCCAATAAAGTGCCATTATATTCCTTTTAAATGGTTCCATTACAAGGATTCTATAACAACAGACTAATCTCTTGATAATTATAATAAATGTCTGTAATCAAAGCAGGAACCATTTAAAATAAGGAGAAAGGCTGTTTTCCATCAAACTCATTGTAATTCCGTGACCTTTGGAGCATTAAGCTACATCATACCCTGCCACCTCTAACTGCAACGCAGCTTTCCTACCAATCTCGCTCAAATAAAAACAAAAAGGATGAGAGATCAATGGCAATGTGGACTGGCACATGGTAAGAGTTCTTACTTTCCAGCTCTGAGCCTTGTAGAACATAAAAAACCTCAATTTGCAAGATTCCAAAGGCTCAAAGCCGGGAGGATTCAGGCAGCAGCTCCTTGAGAGCCTTTAATACAGAGTTTCCTTCCCTTCAGGGACAGACAGGGGGAAGGAGCAGATTTTAAAAAGTCAATGGCAATGTGAGCTGTATATCACTACTAATGCTTAAGAAAAGTATTACTTTTCAGAAAGACAGGACATTTTATCACAAAATTCGATATTGTATTCACATGAGCAAACAATGATTTCCAGAGATCATTTAAGAAACTGAAGGCTGATAAAATTACGGGAAATGACTATATATGATCAGAATGGCTTTCATCTGCATTTTGTTAGACCCAGCATTGATTTCACTTTTCAGCTGTGAACAGCAAGAGGCCAGCTGTGGCCAAGGGAGAGAGCAAGCAATGAACCAGGGTCACAATAGAGGCTGAGTTGTCAGAAAATTTAACACTTTTAATGACTAAATCTCAGCAAAAAATCTTCAAGTTACAAGCATTTGAAAATTATATCCAGCAGGTCCCACAAACTGTCAAGAGAACAGAAGATTAAATTTATGACAAAGTGAAACCTTTGAACTCTAGTTATGTGAATAAACAGCATTATAAGGGGAAAACAAACAAAGCAAGGAAAATATAAAATACGTTGCCTTCGAGGCAGAAACAGCTACATTTTACTTTGTATTCCCAGATGTGTTAAAGGGAAATTTATGACAGCATACTGAAAAGCAAGATTCCCATTGTGAGACCCTTCACATTTATTTAACTAAGCCCAATCATTGAAAATGACCTTTATCCAAACCCTTCACAGCTGTCTTAAAATGATCTAAAACTATTGCCAGATTTTCTTTAACTAACATTACTTAACAAAAAGTCATTACCCCAGGGCCATATTACACTACTGGCAAGTAAACACAAATCCATTTTCAACAACATGCTATGAAGTTTTAATGAAATATTGACAGCAAACAGAAAACTCCCCATTAAAAATATGCCAAACAATACAAATCATAGTTTTCTGTTCTAGCAATAAATACAATTTCCTTAGTTCTGATAACATTTGTCACCTATCAGACATACATGCAAACAGAAAAATGGCTAAGACTTAAAAAAAACCCCTTCCATTTAAAATTGTTATTAAATGAAGTGTCAAAATTATTATAAATGAAGCTGTTCTATCAGCCTATTGTGAAAAGATATCCTCATCTGTTCTCAAAAGACAGAACATCCACAGTGAACATTACTCTATAAAATTAAAGGGCTACTGACAATTCATCCAGCACTTTTCATTGCAGTACACTAATAATTTACCAGTGCTTTAATAATGCTTGGCTCTAAGATTTAAGAAGCAGTGCATCAAAACTACTAACACTCTAATGTTTCTCTTATTTCTACATAAACACTAAACATAAAAAGATTGTTGCAAGAGCTGTCCACCTGCAGCTCTAGGTTGACTGATAGGGGTTAAGGGAAAAAATCAAACGTATGGATTCAGAACAGTACAGTTTTTAAAATAACAGCATAAAGCCACAACTAAAGTGGGGGCATATTGTGGGGTACGGGGAAAGGACTTTATTAAGGGGCAGCTTAGTTCAGTAAATCATAGCTTTCAGATAGAGATGATTATGGTGGTTCCTTGGTGTGAGAGGCAGAAAGGTACAGGAGGTTCATTTCACCACCAAGTAATTATGCTGACCCAGAGTGTTACCATTTATCATGGCTGAAAGATGACACTCACTGTTAGCCAAGGGAAACTGCTAGTCAAATGCTTCCATCTAGATCAATACACACCACATTTTTCTACAGCCAAAAGTAATTATATGACAGCAAACTTCACAATCAATACCCACTCGAGCCAACTTATATTCTGCTGTGCAGACATGAAGGTATGGCACTGTCAACTGTCACTGAAAACTACTGCATTTTACTCAGATTAAAGGATTTACCCACACCAAACATATTTTCTTGATGATTAAAACCAATGAGCAACCATGCAAGTTTTCAGGACACATTGCAACCTGCAGCTGAAATTGATGTTTTTGTTATAGTTTCATAAAATCTCGCTTAACACAAAATAAAAGGAGAAAATCAGTCCATTAAAGAAAAATCAATCTTCCTAACCACTGAAAACTAAAATAGTTTCTGGAGCATTAATTTCTAAAAGCTGCAGTTGAAGACCTGACCTTTTCTGAACTCCAGAGATCAGAAAAGAGAGGGACATATATACTTGATGTATTAAATCAATGTCATTTTCAGTTTTAAGCATATATTCATATTTCTTTAGGTAGGGTTGCACACATACAATTACCAAGAAGCCATCTAGCACTCAAAATTAGGCTTTGACTTTAGGTTTTGTTTCAAAATGTATCTAAACATCAGTTTTGACAACTGCCTTCAAAAAGGCAGAGCTTAGTCTTATAAACCAATCTAACACATCAAGAAAGGTTAGAGGGCATAAAAAAATCACTACTTCAGTAAAAAAAAAAAAAAAAATTGACATCCAATTTTCAAGCTGATTTATCAGTGGAAAGCTAAAATTGATAGTTTGCCATTACTGGGTAGCAGGCTGTCTAAGAAAGCTGTTACAAAGCCTTTCATTTTGATTTAGCCACATGGATCAATACAAACCTATACTGTTTCAATTTTACAAATATTGATTTTCTGATATAACCTCTGTGGGAGAACATTCATCACCTGTCATACTACAAAATATTGAAATTTATTTTGTAAACTTCCATTTTCAAAGAAATAAAGTGTTCTACTGAGTGAAGCAAAATCTATTTTTTCCAGGTAACAGCTAATCCCTGTTAAAATATTTTGAACAACATTTTATTCCCTTTTCATTTTAGAGTCCTACTTACACTGTTAATCCTTTAGCTAGATTCATACCAAGAAAGACCACAAAAGTTACCTTTGTTTTTTCATCAAGTACCTAGGTACTTCATCAAGTACCTAGAACCACCTAATTGCTTCAGAGAGGAGGATTTTTTTTCCAGGTGGCAAAGAGAAAAAAGATTCCTTAAGCAGGAACAGCTATTTTATGAATCAAAATCTCTATCCCTTTTTATGCAATAGTATTATTAACACAAGCACCTTGGGTTTTATATACTTAGACTTTTCTAATCTGCTGTTTGTTATATCTAAGAGCTCTGCTGTTCCTCAGCATTTAAACCACTGCATTTTTATATGCTACTTCACTCAAATGTAGTTATTGAGATTTATGACAGGACATTCGAACATACAAAAATAATAGATTCACTAAAAAAATGTGTGATTTTGTTATAGAATTCTTATTTGTACAGCTTTACTGGTCCTCAATTATTTCATTAATCTCTATTATCTTATTCCATTAAAAAGTTGAATGGTAATGGCTACATGCAGCTAGAAAGGACTCTATAAGAGCCATAATGCAAACTCATCCTGTTATTCAGATGCTGATAGAGATGCTGATCATTTTAACCATCCAAACAGTGCACACAGAATCTGAGGCATAGCAAAAATTCACTGAAGTTCTACAGGACTAGGGCATGTATAAAAATGTATAAAAATTAAACAAAGTAGCACTAAATATTTAAAATGTTTATTTCAAAATAAGATATTAATTAAGTACTATTTTTTAGGTTTTTTTTTTCCATCAAGAGATCTCAAGTCACTCTGCTAACAAAGTGCCATAATTCACATATTACAGATGAGGAAAACAAGGCAGACAGATAAAGACTGAAATGATTGATTCGGTGTTGAGGTGTCGCCTCACTGGCACCACCAAGATTATAACTTCATTATTTAGGGCATAAAGTGACTGCTTTAATAGCTGAAGAAAGAATCTTGCTTTCCCATCGGACCTGTACTGGGAATTCTAGAGGGGAGAGTGTGTAGAACAGTTCAGCATATGCTGGTTAGAAGTGCCATGAATTGCTGCTCTGATTTTTTTAGCACTTATTAAATCCACTATTTCCATACCTATGCATATTTTCAGCAAAGATTTAAATGCTACAAGTAATTTTAATAATCCAATTTAATTTTAATTCTAATCTTCATATATTATAGAGGGTTTTTTTAAGTTCTGGTGTTTTGAAAATATAATTATGCTTATTAAATAAAAAGTTTAACTCAATGCAAAATGACATTTAATAATTTATGAAAAATTAAAATTCACCCTGATAGGACTGGTTTGGGTTTTTTGAGGGGGGGAAAGACAGGTCTTTCTTGGTCTTTAGGATGTGGAAGGAAGGAAGGAAGGAAGGAAGGAAGGAAGGAAGGAAGGAAGGAAGGAAGGAAGGAGACAGCAAAATATCTTATTGACATAGTAGCTAACAACTGAAAAGACAGCATTCGCAGTGAATATGTTTAAGGACCCTTTCTTCTCTTGAGGCTTTTCTGTAGATAACTATACTCAGAACAAGAAAGAAATGACCTTCTAAAAAGTAATGATGGTCATTACCCACATAATGGATCTAACATGCAAATATACAGCAGCCATGTAAAAGAACTAACATCAGAGAGCAACTTCACAATGCTTAAGGGCTTCATATTTTACAGCCCCAGCATTAATGGAAAAGTTAATGTAGCATTGAATAACAGTGAGCTGCTCAGCTGCTGCTACTGCTGCAGAACATTTAGATCATGGAAATTACATATCATATTTTCACTCCCATTGCTTTTTTGACCCTCAGAAAAAATAACACTAACCTACCCCCAAAAGCACACGCAAAATATTCCTGCATTACTCAGTTGCTTATGAATTACGACTAAGCAGATAATTCATTAGACTGAAAATTCAAAAAATTAATTAAACCACAGAACTCAAAGTAATTAAGCAACAGTGCTGAAGAATATCTCAAAAAATATACTCTGTGACTTTATGCACATTATGGCACAAATGCATGCATTAGCACAATCACTTAATGCAGCACACAACACAAGACAGCCTTTTACAGTGCTTCTGTATCTTAATTTCTGATCTCAGTACAAGAAATATCCGGACAAATTATGCACATTAAATTCCCTTGTTTTCAATATACTATAGAGTAAAAATTACTGACCTCATGCAGTACTATGCCATTTAAAAGCTTTTCATTTATCCAAGTCTACAGGAAAGTTTCAAAAGGTGGACAACACCTAGATGATCTAAATGGAGGCACAAAGCTGGCTCTAAATTGCACTGACAGTTGTGTTTAGTGAGAAAACTGAGGAAGGGGCCATAGACCCATAACTGTAAATCCTGTAAACCATGTAAACCATGTTTGTCCTTCATTGTTGCTGTCTAGTTTAGAAAAGAAAAAGAAAGGAAGTTGTTAAGCAAATACAGAGTAAACATTGGAATAAACAAGCAATCTTTTCCTCCTTCATTAATTCAGGCAATGAGTTTTGCTTCTTCTTTATCCAAACTGTAAAACGTGAAGACAGAGTTTAAAATTTCCATTAAGGAAATTAGTCTTTCCTGGAATTCCTGAAAACCATTCCAGGTCATAAAGGACTTCAAACTTTAACGTTTCTGCACTGATGTTGGACAAGTAAAACTTTTAGATTTGGTTGCTGATTGCCTGCTTTTTACCATCAGAAAGAGAAAAAAGTGAAGAGTGGTGAGCATGGCTATGGAAAGGAAAAAGATTTACCCCCTTCTTTTCTGTTCTCAAAATAATAAAAAAAAGGTGCTCCTATTGTGAAATTCAGGTAGCTCAAAAAGTAACACAGGTGCTCAACTGATACGTTATAGTTTGACTGTTCATGTCAGGCATGAGAAAAAAAAAAATTAAAAGTAAGGACCACCGCTTCCAGATCCTTCCAAATTGGGTCTAAACTGGTCTAAAGCCTTCAGTTAGACCTGTAGCTGTTTCTCAGTCAGACAGTATTTGTCAGGTAGTATGAAAATCTTATGCTCCCCATATTAATTCATCTACTCTAGGGGTTCAAGTGACTGCAATCATATGTCAATTATACCTTTATGCATCTCTAATGTCTGTGATAAAATTGGCTATGAATTTCTAATAGAGTTGAAAAAGTCCCAGCAGAAGGTATCTCTCTGACCTTTACAACTTCTAATACCAACTGGTATGCTGAGAAAAACAACAAAAACTTGTGAGTATTATAGGCAATGGAGAACCTAAGAAGCCAGCAGCAAGGAAACCAGTTATTAACTAAAGCTACCTCAAAACTTGCTAGTGATTTAACATCTTTAAAATGTTTTGGAAACCAGAAATGGCAACAGGAATCTGTAGTTCTTTTGTAAGGGAAAGTTCATTGTGGCATTTTCATTATTACAGATGAGATTTCTCCTAAGGAAAGGAAGTCTTTCAGAAAACAGCAGCATTGCAGCTTTACTGTATCGATTGTGGAAAGTTAAATGTTCAAAAAAAGGGGAAAAGTAAATATATGTTCTTCACCCTAGTACTCGATGATAGAATTTAAATTTAATTGTTTTTGTTCTTTTATTGTACACAAATTGACAATTTGTTGGTTCCTTTAAAAGAACTAGAATCCTCTAAATATACATCACCAAATAAGAGCAGCAAAGTATAGTGTTTTTAGCCCTAAAATAAGTTGATAACTAATTCTCTCTGATATGAAAAGAGAAGAAAATAATTTGTACATAAAAAGCAATTCCTTTGTTTTTAAAGACAATCAGTAATATTCCTCTAAAACTACTGAACTGTAAGAAACTTTTAATCTATCTTTTATACAAATTCTAATAGTTTGGTCTTATACCATCAGGCCACAAACCTTTAGAACATCTTCTTCGTTAAAATTTAATAGACTAGAGTTTTCATTGAGGTCACTATGAGATAAATTAGTGGCCATCCCCCCAAGTTTTCAATCACATTTTGTCTACATTTTTAATTGCAAGACTTAAAAATGAAAAATAATGTATACTACATATACTTGGGGAGCAATTAAGCAGTTTATCTGTCTAGGTTCTCTAAGAGTATAGAGAGGCTTTCATTAACTCATCATGATGGAAAGACTATCACAAAACTATTTTTTCTTATTCAAGCTCACCTGGCACTTATCCAGATAATGTGGGGCTTGGGGGTTGTTTTTGTTTTTTTTTTTCCTCTCATGCTTCTCAGTGGTACATAACTAAGGTCAAACCAGAAAGGACAGCAGATTCCATTTTGTTCTGGTGGATACATATCACATCCTGCTCCTGCTTCTGGCTGCTCTTCTTTCCTGACAGGTTTCACTCAATTAATTTTCATAGATTTTTAGCTCAACAGTTCAGTATGAAAGTCTACCACTGAAAGTACTGTCTGAAGTTCACTAAATAAATTTCCTCTACTATTAAGCTGTCATCAAGTTTGAAAACATCACTTTTATTCAAGAAAACACTAGAGGCTGGGGTATTATTTGGTGCAAAAGACTACTTTGTGTCTGAAAAGAATGCATTTTTAGCTAACAGAAACTGGAAACTGGAATGTCTGATTATTAAAAAAGTTTACATTTTTTTAGTAATACCAAAATAACACATCCATGCACCCTAAGGCAAATATATCACTCTTTCCTCAATTTTTTCACCAAGATACATTACACATAAAAATCAAGGCCCTCTTACAGCAAAATATCCCAAAGATTTCAGGACTATTTCTAAATTGGGCCTAAGAGATGCCAAATTTACTTCCTCTTTATGCACATTTTTATTGCTTCCAACCATTAGTACAAACTAATAACTTCCAGTAACTTCCAGTAAAACTTCAAAAGAAATTCCAAACACATTAATCTTTCCTAAATTCAGATTGTGACTGTAACACAATCAAAAAAGCACTCACTGAACATAATTTGCTATCAGGAAAGAAAAAAAAAACAAAACAAACCCCATATGAATCTGAAGAAATAGGTAACTTTAAATTTTAAGAAATAATTTTAATTTCAGTGTATTATGCATACAACATATTTTTAAAAACAATATTTAGCATTCTCAAACTGAACAGCAGAAGTACATGTGGTTTATACATCTTTCTGTGGATTTTCTAATAATACAGACAATTGGCTAGTTTGCTACACTATTGGGTTTTAAAATGGTTCAGCACTATTGAATGTTTAAGAAATATTTATGGCATAAGGCATTATATTCCTGAAGCTGAAGCAATCATTAGACTTTGATGTTCATCTCTTTTATTGAACTACCCGCAGGGAGCTTTATGGGCACACTATCATGTCAAGGTCACAGGATTAAGTGAGCAGTGATGACAGTAAACAAACCTTTTCTGTATATTCTAAGGGGTTTTACTGAGTTACTTAAAATGCCATAAACATAAATAGTCTCCTATCTCTACACATACATGACAGATGACTTCAAAATATAATACTCTTGAGCAATGTAGCTCTACAACCAAACCAGCACCCTATATTATTGACACCCTATATTATTGACAGCACATATCAATATATTTTGGGGCACAAATATTGGGAGAAGCTTGCAGTCTGTCATTGTTAGATATTTGTTCTCTAAATGTACAAGAAATACATCTATATATATGTCAAACTTCTATGTGAACAGATATTACTGCTGAAAAAACCCAAGAGCTTACAGTTTAAGAAAAAACCCCAGTTTTAGAGAAGAAGTAAATGCTATAACAAATGTACCAAATCAATACAAGCCATGTAAAAACAGATAATAAAGCCAAACCTAAATGGTGCTTCCAATATAATCTTGAATGATTTAGTTACTCTTTAGAAGTACAAAGTGCATTAACATATCTACTTGAGGAAAGCAGTATTATAGAGTACAGCAACCTCCCTTAAACTGTGTGAAGTCTATGACAGACCTGGTGTTCCTGCATCAGTCAAAACAAACCTGTGTATACTTATTTTTTCACTGTTTTAAAAAAACAAAATCAAACAAAAAAGTCCCAGCAATGCTCAACTGAAAGAAAAGAGTTTGCAGGGAGTATTTTTCAGAAATTAGCTCAGTGAATTCTGTAGAGATGAATGGAATGATGGAGATGAGATAAAAATGAATGGAATCAGGAATGTTCCTGATCAAGGTCAGAAGGAAAGGAAAAGGCTCTGGTTGCTGGCCTCGTTGTTCAACAAAACACATTCCTCCTGTACACCTGAAAACAGGACCTCTTTTATGCAGCTTTTGGGGAAAGCAGTTGCTGATTGTCAATCACTCCCCTATAGGAATACTGCAAGATATGACTCCAATCCAGTGCCCAGATTGCAGTACATCTTCCTAAGGGAAACATAAGCAAACTGCAAGGAATCTAAAGCAAGAGACCAACATTACACAAGACACAGATAATTTAATCAGTAAAGGAAGACTGAAAAAAATTAGTATGTCTAGTCTGGAGTAAACAGCCTGAAAGGACAGCATCAGCTTCCAAGACTGTGAAGAACTAGATTTAAAACCAGATACAATTAGCCTAATATATAGCAATTAAAATGATCTCATACTGTCCTTGCAACTTCAGCTACCATAGAACACTTTTTCTAAGGTGTTTGTAGTATTCTACTTTCACTTCCTCAAAGGGAGGGGGAGATGTTAAGTGTGTGACAGGGATGTACAAGACTAAGCCTGCCTCAGAGCCTGAAGATGATTTAATCTTTCTAGACCCTACTCTGAATATCTCAAATTATTTTAAGAACATGTGATTGGACATAAATGTATTTAAAATAAAAAGGTACAAGGCACATTAAGGTTTTGAGAGGTTGGGAAGCTTTCTGAGTCCTCAGCATTCACTTACATTTTAAGATAGGTCACAGGGCTAGATTGACCACTGGTCTGAACCATTAGGGCTGTTCTTATCCTAGAAGCTCAGTATCTGTTTATGGATGTCTTAGCTCTATGGCTAGACTTAAGCAGGAGCAGAAGTCCCAGTGTTCTGTTGTCCTTCCTCCTAAATTTATGTATACTTTAAAATTGCTTTGTTCCTGCTATAACAAAAACACATATAGTAAGTTGACACTATACAGTTCGGATATAAATTCTAATTGCTGTTGCAGTTGAGGACTCTACTAACATCTAAAGATCTACTGCTTCTAAAGCTAAAAGACTGTTCGCTGTGAAGCAGAATGGAACAAAAAATTTAGGCAGAAATAGAGAATATATTGAAGAGAAGTGGAAAAAAAAAGCAAAGAACAGAAGAAAAAAACAGTTCTCTTATTGCAGAAGTAATAAGATGAAAGAAAATGCAGAAGTCTTCCTTCTTTTATACAAAATAATATGAAATATTGTGCTTTCCAGAGATATAGAAGTCTTTCCATAGAGCTGAACAAGACTTCCCTGGCTACCACACCTTTCCTAACACTGGAAAATACTACCTATTTATAAGTAGCTATTGTCTTCAGAGGCTTCTTCCAGCTGTGGGTAAAAATCCTGTGCACAAAAGTGTATGACAGTTCAGAACAACTGAGTAACCTTGCACAAATGCAGAACTGAATAAATCTCACATAAGCAAACTGTGCACTCACTCCTACACCCCATCCCTGGTCAGTAATCCTGTCTTGGCAGGTTTCTCTATACTGCAAACAGCATCCTGCATCTAACTTCCTCTTATTCAAAAATGATCCAGAACTCTTCTGTTCCCCTTTTTCGATCCTGTTTGTCAAATTCTTTGCCACCACTAGGAAAAGCTCCTTCAAATAGTCTCTGCTTTCCATAACTGAAACAGTAAAATACTACAAAAGAGTGATCAGATTAGAAAGAATAGCTTCATTTCATGTTTATGTTTAAAACTGCTGCAGAATTCTGCTACTGAAGGATGGATAATACTGGATCCAAAATGTGAATAATGCTGACACGTGCTGATCTCAAGTAGTGCAGTTAAGTAAAAACAAGAGAACACAGAAAAACATTTCCTTAATGTTTTGTTGTTGTGAAATAATTTCAGAACTTTTTGGAACTTGTAATCAGGACAGCTCATGAATGAGCTGAAAAGTGTGAGGGTTCTATCAGATCAATCTGGAAGAATCTGTTCAGCAAAGAAAAATAGATGCCACCATTTCCAGAAAATTCATAGTTCTTACAGACTAACTGTGGAAAAATGCAGAACCTTAGCAGGCCCTCTAACAACAGGCATCTCAAACACACTGATAGATCCAGTAGACAGGATCTGGTCCTACATCTTTTCCACTCTTCTAATGCTCCTTTTGTAATTAATGTCTAGCATTTAAAATGAGCCAGGAGTGAGTGAATAGCTAAAGCAGATGAAGATAATTTGCAGTGGGGCACATCATAGGTCCTGTGTCTCTCTGAACTCCTAAGCAGCCAAAATAGTGAGGGGGGCAGAGCATGCCAAAGACTGGCTGTAAGGGAAATGCCTTTTTACCACATTCCTGTGTTCTGGTCTCCCTTGCTGTGAACTGGAAACATTTGGTTTAGAAGCAGTGTCATCCCAGAATCAACCTCTTTGATTGCCAAGCCCCATAAGCTCAAAAAAGGGGAGTTATCCTTTCCATATCCTTTCCAGTTATCCTTTCCACCCCATTCCCCATCAGAACCCAGTCTCTGCAGAAGCACATGCTGCAGTGAGAGGCAGAACTAGATGTCTGCCAAGAAACTTTTTATTTCCAGCTTGTCTACACAGACGAATTTGGTCTTCACCACAGAATGAGTTTGACAGTTCTGCCCTCCACCATGGATGATTAATTTGTTATGGGTGTCTAGTTTAACCAAAGATGGATTTGAACAGAAGAAGTCCTTGTATACTTGCTTTTTGGTAAAGCTGCTTTAATGCAGGTGGAACCTCCTTCAAATCACAGAATGCAAGTCTTGTTTTTAAATGTCATTTTTCTCATTCTAGTAATCCTCCTGTGTATATCAAAACTGCTCATGTGGAAATATCTATGACAAGCACTTAATATTGAGAGTTAGAACACAAACTAGAACTTAGAACTCTTGTATTGCCCTAGATTGCCTTAAACTTACAGAAATGGGTAGGTAGAGTTCGCTATTGAATAGTCTTCAATAAAAGCTTTTGAAAAGTTGAGATATCTGATGAAACAAAGAAGCTGAAATAAGAGAACATTCCAAACAAGCACAGTAACAGATTATGGCCCAGAACACAGGCATGCATATGGCTGATAAGGAATTTGAACTGTGTGTACAGATAGGTTTCACTGAACTTTTTTTTTCTTTTTTTTTTTTCTTTTTTTTTTTTTTTTTTTTTTTTTTTTTCTTTTTTTTTTTCTTTTTAATGAAAGATGTGTATGGGGAGAGAAGCAGATGGGGAGGAAGAGAAGCACCATATGAAGCTGACAGAGAAGACAGAAGGAAGCATATGTTGTGACATGAAGACTATAACCCTGAAAAAAGCTAACGGTAAGTAAAAGCTTAAAGAAGCTTTGAACGCTAAGCTATAAAACACCCTGCTTGATTCTTCCTGAGCTCAAGGAAATGGAATGTTGCATATTCACTCTGAATCAAATGCATCAAAGAAATAACCAACTCATTAATTTCTCCTCTAAATAGGAAAAATCTGCAGAATTCTAACTTTGGTATAATGCTGTTGTTAAAAAAGGAAAAGCGTTTTTTTAGTAGTAAGCTCTTCAGAAAATACCTGAAAGTGTCAAATTCCAAAATGACAAACACAGAATTAGTTTGGTTTAAGGACACAAAGAGGATTTATAGCAAACTAATGGGATTTATGCTGAAATCTATTATTCTTTGTCTGAGATACATAGGAGAAAATAAGATTATTAAATAATTTTCTTTTATTGTAGACGAGCTGATGCTCACACCTGCAAGGAACTGAGAAAAAGAACTTTGGTTTTCACTTTAAGATGTGAAGGGAAAAATATTTGTGAAGGGGGAAAGAAGTGAATACTGACAGGCAGTACAAATAAAGGGGTTTTTTCCATTTTTAGACAAGGAGATGACAGAATAAACAGGTTCTCAGACCAACTCAAAGTTGAGTAATTTATGGACAGGGAGAGGCTGCACAATGTTATTGTGCTTGTAGGAAGTAATTGAAGTAGTAAAGTGCTTGCAAGTACTTAATTTCTCCTTCATAAATTCTTAGCTAATTAAGAAGGTAACAGAAATTCAAGTCACCCATGATTTTGTTATTTTAAATGCCACTATCTTTATGTAACTACAGTCTTATAATTGAAAGTTTCATATGCTATTTTGTTGACTCACAACATTCAATTTAATTCTTGTTTCTTCCAACATTTTGAGAAGAGCTCATAATAACCTATTTAAAATTCATAATTTACAAAGACTATAGAATTTCACTCATCAGACCTTGTGTTTTTCCTCTCAGTGCTAATTTTCTCTGTTAATAGTCTCTTTGTTTCTTAATGGACAAAGAGTAAAGTTTGTGGCACCTACAGATTGAACACAGTAAATGCTTGTTGCTGCTTTCTGTGAAAACACTGCAGGCAGAAACAAAAGCTTACAAGCTCATTGCATTGAACCACAAACAAGGAAAAGCTTTCTCTATAGCTGGATCATATTGTAAAAAAATGAGATCTTAATATTTTACAACATGAAGATATTTGTCAAAGATCTTAAAAATTGTTTTTGGGAGATAAAAACCCCATATAAATAAGTGCTATGTGCTACAGTTATCAGTATATAAGTAGTTACTGATAGTATATGTGATAGTGAAGATTTTAAGAATCACACTCATCCATCACAGATAGTTTCTTTTCCATTTTGGATGTAAAAAGGCATTGCTGTTGCCCAAGCACTTATTATGCAGAGACACTCATGTATTTCTTTCTCTGCTCTTCCTGGGCCTGAGATCAACCTTTCTAATTCACTGCTTCAACAAATAGTCTCCAGCACAAGAGCTGGAGAGGAGACCATCAGTGTGCCTTCAGAACTGGGAATGCTCTCCCTGACAGAAAGGATGGAGCCACTGCAAAGGTCTAGAGCTCTGGAGTGTCAACCTGCTCCTTTTCTAAAGTAGCTCTGTATTCCAGTCAGACTGTATCTCCTGGGGCACACAGAAACTGTTTATAAAGTGACTAACTGATGCTGTAGCTGTTTGTCAGGAATTAAAAATGGAGACTTGAAGATGGTTGTGTCTCCTGCTGGCCAAGACCAGAAGTATGTACAATTTTGGAACACATCTCAATTTTCATCGTATAAAGAGTATTGGAGGAACTACCTAATTAACAACAGGTTTTGTTTTCTGTACCTACAAAGTTTAATGAAACGCCATTCTACTTTCTGAACTTGAAGCCTTTTAAATCTGTCCACCGGGAACCAGCAACCTTGGCTCTTAACAAGGCTCAGAGTCTCTGTCCCCCTACCTTCTGCCATCCTTGGCTTTTCCATTCACAGTCCAACAAGTCTCATGACAGGAGGTGACCCCACATGCTGGATCACACAGCTGCCATGGGACACATGGCAAGACCTGCAGTGCAGACTCATTTGCCTCCTGGTCAGCTCCTGCAGGTGGGGAACCCCACTTGGAGACCTTGTGCTGTCACCATATCTCCCTTCTCCAGGTTAAGCAGCAAACTGCAGCTAAAATACAACCAGGCCCAATGGCTGCACCCAGCACAGGGAGCACTGAAATGGGAAAGCAGCACTGCAAGTAATTGAGAAGCAGGCACACCAGGGAAGTGGCATGACAGGAATAAAATACGAGTTTCTTTTGCTTGATGCAAGAAAGCTGATAGGTTTGTCACAGGTGTCAAGCTGCTTCATGGTCCATCAAAAACTATCATGGACTGAAGAGCAAAAAAGGCTGCAGCAGTCATCTGTTGCCATTTAGGATGCCATCAACAATCCAGGAGGGGAAAGTTATCTGGCCCAAACATGAGATGGTGTCCTGAAAAAGTTATTGACCTGGAACTGGCTTAAGCCTGCAAAGTTTCTGCAACCAATCACAAACTCGAGCTACAACATTATTAAAAAAGTCAAGGACATTACAAGGACCTAAAATTGCACTTAAGTCAGGCTCAAGTCTCCTTTGAGCCTCAACTAGAGGCACCATGAGTGTCCAGTATGGACTCAGATTGTTTTTGAAGTAAACATATCACAATCTTCTACATGTCATTTCTGTAATTTCTACCAGAACATATCTGGCATTAAGACAACAAAATTTCCATCAGACTGAATTTCTACACTTTCTGCCACCTTGAAAGAATAAATACATCTCCATCATCACCCAGGAAACAGTGTTGGCTTTGGAAGACATAAGGATGTAAGGATGACAGGAAACAGGAAAAATTACATGCTTTTAACATTGTATAACTACAAGAATCAACTAGATAGAATGACAGAAAGAATGAACAGCATATGTGGTATTTATCAAACATTACTGATGTGTCAAACTTATTACTTGACACTTTTTCTAATAAACTTAGCCCTAGATATGCACTCAAGCTACATTAAAATACATTTTTTGAAAGAAAATATTTATCTAGATAGAAGTTTTCATATTAGTCTATCAGTTTTTACTAGATATTTACTGAAAAGATTTTTAGAGATGAAATAGAACTTTCTGATCTGCTCTCCCTGACTCAGAAGAGACAGAATTTAAGTTGAAAATTAAATTATCAAAATATAGATATATGGAAGCAGAACTTCCTTAATTTCCCTTGTCTCAGCTGTTCCACTTGGAATAAAAAAAATTAAGTGTTTGTGGCTAGAATGCACAAACAAGAGAGAGACTTAGTAGTCTCAAGTTTTGCAGACAGGGCACTCACATGGCAGACCCAGGTTCAAGGTCTTGCTCTGAATGAAGGAAAGGAGCAATTTGAGCTCAGGTTTTCCACATGAGGGTCAGCACCTTAGCCACTGGCTATTTTTGTTATTCAGAAGAGCAATGCTGGTTTTTAGCATGATATAAGAAAATGTTTAAATTGACTCTTGTGTTGGATAGAGTGAACTCTTAAAAACAGTATTTAACACAGCTCTGATTATAACGTTGAATATTGTTTTATGATTTTCATACAGTAACAGTATAACCATACAGTATGGTTATATATATATATATATATATATATAGTTAGGTTCAGCTTTGTGCATGCTAAATTTAAGTAAAACATAAGTTTTGCTTTAAGCATACAGTTTGTGCATGGCTGGCACTGACAACTGTTTTGCTGTAGGAGAGTTAAGATTTAGCAGTGGGCCTTACCAGTTCATTAGTTGCACAGAAAAATCTATAAACAGATGAAAGTATTAAACAGAGAATCACATGAGCTGGTTCTGCTGGTTATTCTAATACTGACTTATTCTCTAAGACTAGACCTTTCCAAGAGACAAGTATTTTTGTCTCTCTCTTCTTTATTTCAGGCTTCCTCTGTTGACTTCTACATGGAAGTCTCTACATCTATGACTACCTTATTCAGAGCACTTGGCTCAGATTCTAATACTGGTAGGAGCCTCAAAACCAACTGATACAGTAACAGTAAAACTGTATTATAATCATCAAATACCCATTAAAATTAATTTTAAATATGGTAAAATATTTTGTTTGCAGTCTATAAAGGAGCTTGACCTCTGAACAGTTAGCAACGAGGACTTTCCAAGAACCAGTTGAAGAAAAGACTAGCAGAGAAAATATATTTTAGCAATACTTGCTAATACATTCTTATTTCAGTGACTATTTTCCTAAATTCTGACGTATCTTTAAAAACTCATTTTTAAGATTTGCAGCTTACCTGTGAGAAACAGCTCCCCAGGCACCATGCTTATTTGTTAGGATATTGAGGATCTTCTGTTTCAGCTGGTTGGCTGTAACGTGATCTCGATGCTTAGCAGCACTGATAAGATGATCACACATCTTCTCCTCCTCTCTTCTGTCAGCAGCATACTGAGCACATTGTGACTAGGAAGGAAAGTACTTCATAAGAGATGGCTTTGACTTGTATGCTAGGCTTCAAAATTATTGTTTACTAAAACTCTTTAAATATGACAAGAATTCATTAAAATACTTTAATGAGGAATAGGAAACATCATTAATCCAAAAAGGTTATGCTACTAGATATTATCAATCAAAAAAACACTCAGACCATGTAAAAATTGAAATATCATTTCAATTAAAAACATTTAACTATACCTATTCATGTGTATATGTGTGATCAAGGATGTGCCTCAAAAGTTAAGTCTATTTCTAAAAGTTCAATGTGTTGTCAGGCTAAAAATAAAGTAACATAAACAGTATAATACACAGGAAAAAATTATGCACACAGGCCTCAATGTTTTAAGTGCAATAAAACTTACAATTAAAAAGGCATTTGATACTTTCATTATTACAGATGCTAAAGAGAAAGCCCTTTAACTATGGAATTAAGGTGTATATTTCCACTTCAAATCACAACATGGACAATTTTCATAATCTGTTACCACTTCTAAAAAACCTTAATGCTTAAAAAGTCACTCATCTATTAAATAGAAAAGGATCTGACATTTTCATCATGTTTCCTTGAAGGGGTAACTACATCTAAAATACCTGCTGTGGTTATTTACCTTCATGAGAATGTGTTTCTAAAACTTTCAAATTCCATTGTTAATTTTAGGTTTGATATATGTAATAGGAAAAATACAATTGATTTTCATTTATTTTCTTAAAATCATGCTAGGTCCAAATTTAATTTCTCTTCCTTGTAAAGATAATTTCAAAATTTATAGAAAAAGCAAATTTGTAGCCATACTTACTAAAATAAATCTATTATATGTATCATTTTCTATGTGTGAATCACAAAAGCTTATTATTTTCAAAATGGAAAAAATTTTAAGATTTCCTTCTAAGAGACATTTTTGCATGCACAGATATTGTGCACAATTTTATAATGTTTAACCAACACTCAATGCTGTGTTGAATAGTAATACAGTGATGAATAGTATTCTATTTTCTAATATCAAAAAGAAAAGTAAAATTAAGTTAAATTAATGTGAAAATCTAGTTTATCCCTCATATTTTTGTGCACTACCCTTATTAAGATTTTAACAGTGGTTTCCCCACTGTGTTACAGCCTTTATTTCAAGTAATCTCTCTGGAAGCAGAACAATCATTACACTACTTCATAAAGGGTTAATTCATTTTTCAATTTATCTTCTTGTACAGAGAAGCACCAATTAGTACAATGATCTGCCTTAGTAATGAGGTTAATATTTCACCAGCTCATTGGACAGTAAAATTAAATTTTCATTTTTCTTCCTGAACAATTACACAGGTTAACAAAATGAAAGTTAACTGTGAAGCACCCATTCTAGGAGGAATTTCCCTGGTCCTGACTGGAGCCACAAGATAAAGCTTCTCTGCTGGTCCAGGGCCTCCCCACGACGTGGGCAATGCAGTAACTTGGTGCAGCTTGGGCCAGATCATTTCACTCATAATGATTCAATTATGGGTGAAATGGTAAAAAAGTTTAAAAGGTAAAAATAAAATAGCCACTCAGTTCTCTGGCTGAGGGCAATGATTAACATGTACTAAACCCCAGAACATAGACCGATACAGCTTATTAAAACAAAATGACAGGTTTACAATTATGCAACAGAAAACTACCAGAAATCTCTTTGTCCTACTTTGTACTGCTTTCAAGTAGGATGAATAATAAAATGTTCAGTTATATACCTACTATTATTAAAGACAATATATAAAACATTCTTTCATACTTTAAGCATCATTTTATTCAGGTACACCCGAGTTTCATATTTAACACAAGCTACATTTTATAATTTCCTTTTATGACTTGCAGATTTTATCTTAATCATCTGAAATGTGTTGCTGAGGTTTTTCATGTGACAAAGACAATGAAAATTTTCATATATGAAAAATGTGTTTGTTTTTTTACCAGACAACCAGACTGACTTCGAACTGTTCCTTCAGGGAATTTAGTTAATATTCTAAATAATATTTGCTAACAGAAGCTGGAAGTTAATTGAATATTCTCATTTTGTCTAGAGTTGTGACAGATCTTATACCTCAATGTATTCTTCAAAGAGCAGATAACTCAATCTTCTATTGTCATCTTAGGTTACTGCACGATGCTCTGATAAATATCAAATGTTATTTATTGTTGAGGCAATATGAAACTTCACTCTGACAGACACTTAATTGTAAATGTGATTTTATCTAAGGTCAGAATATCCCGTATACGCTTGGTAATAAAGTTGTTGCAATCCCATATGACAAGTGTCTACTGTCTGCTCTGACAAAATGAAGTAAAGGTTTTGTGTATTCAAAATGACAACAGATATCTCTGTGTCTCACACTTTTCAGCTAGGTCAAGGAGCACAAGAACTAGTACATCAAAGTACACATTTAAGAGAGCTGTTTCAAGGAGATAAAAACCTCATCAAAACTGAGATTGCTGGATCCTATTTCTAGCCATCAGGTGCTTTTGACATTTTCTGACAGATGAATAAATTGATATAGCTATTTATTATCATCAATACTAAGGCAGTCTATCTTAATTCTAGTGTTAAGTCACTTGAGCATTAAAATGTGGAATTGTATGTTTGTGCATATATACTTACATATACACAAACGTATGCAAGCATAGGCAGGCTTGGAAATAATGAAAACCACTGATGCTGAAATACTGTATAAAACACCATTAAAATGCTAAGACTTTTTGGATAAAGTCATGTCAAAACAAAAATTTTCACCTTAATCTATCACTTTTGCATGAAAAATTTAATAGGAAAAAAATAATCCTGAAGAAATAATAAAAAGCTGTTAAACTGAGCAGATGTTTTAAAGATTTTTCCAGATTTGTATCATTTTCAAGCAATGGAATTTAAATTGTACACTGTAATACTTAATGATGAAAAAAGGAATTGGATATTGACTCCTTTTAGGGCTAAGAATTATAGACATTAAAGAGTCTATAATAAGAGGGAATTGTCAGGTGCTTTGTTACTTCTACCAATACTTAAAAATAATAGACATTTTAATCACAATCTTCCTGGCAGTGATTCCTAACTAGCAAGAAAGATATGTAATATAGTATTTCAGAGTATAAATTATAGGAAGTAAATGTTTTAAAGTGCTACAAAATGCAAAGTGCAATAACAAAACTATCTCAAAATACTAATTCTATTTAACAAACATTTCTATTTCCTATTGTTCATGAAATGTCTTAAGCATAGTAATTGCTTTTCTTTCTTACTGAATTCTTACCTACTGCTGCTAATCTAAAAAAAATAATTATCAATGTGATTTGCATTAATATTTACAATAAATTAGAATTAAGTTCTTCATGAACCTAGGGGTCTGCCATATCAGTTTAGAATTCTGATTAAGGGATTTCTTCAAGCTGTAAACGTTTTCATGAATTTCAGTGAGGAGCTGAGAAATTAAACCCATTCCTTGTGTTTGACATTTACCAAAGCTTTTAAAAACTAGTTTTGAAATGCCTTCCATGTAAATTTCTTTCTCCAGAGAAAAAAAATCTTTATTGTGTGGGGTTACAGTCCAGGTGACAAGTGAGTGAAAACAGAGAAGCAGAAATTCACCAAGTCTCAGACTTACCTCAAACTCAGCGTGTTTATGGACATCTTCAGCTCTTTGTCGGTTCAAAATAAATTCGGCTTCGTTTGCAACACGCACTATATGGTCTTTCATTGCATGACACAGTAATCTAAAATAGGAAAAATAAAAATCAGCTGTTGACTCTGAGGTGCTTCAAATAGGCTATTTCAGCAGATTTCCTTAAAATGGGAAAAAAGCTGAAATTACCGAAACTAAAGCAATGCAATTGCCAAATCAGTTGAGATGAAAAAATTAATATTCTTCAAAATTTTCTGCTTTTGTGACAGCACAAAAAATGATTATATGGTAAAAAAATGGTCTTTATTAAAGGGAAAAATTTTTCATCATGTCTTTCATAGAAGTTTTTAACAGCAGACTCAATATGAATATAGTAATATAACTGAAAAAATCTAGACAATTCCTTAAACTCTTATCGCACACTTATATCAAATAAATAGAAATATGAAATTCCAAAGTCTTAAATAATAATGACATTACCAAAGACTCAAAATTCAGTTGAAATTGCAGAGTACCATAATTATGTCTTATATGTCTTTTTAAACCCCGGAATGAAAAGTGAATCATGTTTCCAAGCTTTCATAGCATCAGACCTGGACAAACCTCACTTTAAAAAGACAGAAAAAATAAATAAAGACTGCAGAAGTCAATTGGACACCTTAAATTAAGACTGTTGTAAAGGCCACCAAATGCCATGAGATGCATAAGAAAATTGCACAGTTATTAAAGCTGATCCCTTACTGGGCAGGAGGAATGGCAGCAACTGCTTTCTTGCCCCTATAGGCCATATCTAAGGTTGCCTGTTCTATTAAAAATTGCTTTGCTATTCTTATCAGCAGGGAGGAAATATCTTTCAGGATCCAAAGATCTGACAGGTCTGTTTAGGATCAGTAGGAACTGTTTCTCTTTGTGTCAAATTGGCACATGGTCTGGGATTTTCCTTCTTGCAGCATCAGGGAAACACACTTTAGTTCCGAGATTCTCATTTTAAGAATGTGAAATTTCTAGCAAATTCCACCCTATGATTGGTGCCTGGTGCTTAGAAGCACCACACATGAACATTGTGATTATTAGAAATGAAATCCATGATTCCTAGAACTTTTGCCTATAAGACAGAAAGCTCTGAACTCTATTCTTGCCTCCTTTGGTGTGTTCAACCATCTGTGAAGGAATGAAATCACTTACCCTGAGCTAATGTTTAATATGAGTGTGTGGCACTGGAAAGACAAACAAGCTTGGATCAAGGTTTCATGGTGGATATCCACACTTTCAATAACCCTTTCTATTATATCTAACCCTTAGCTATTCTTGAAAGCAAGAAGGTTTTGGCATACTGTAAGCTGAAAGATTAAAGTTGACTCCATTGTTTTCATCAAAATTTAACTTTATTTTTTAACTTATACACCCTGCTGGAAGATATGCTGTGGTATTTTATTACTGTTAAGTGTTCATATTTTTGTTAAGAGCCAAATGTAGACTTGCCCTCAACTATGGGTTAGGAGTAAGCATTTAACAAGGTCCTCTAAAATGTGAAAATACTTAAAGTGAGTGTTTAACTCCTCCAAACAAAGTTTGCATCACAGGTTTTCCTGAACTTTTCCATATGACATTAAAAACCTGGAAGCAACTAGCTAGGATTTCAAAACTGAACACACAGATTCCATGTGCCAATGGGAAGTCATCCTGTATTCTCAAACTGCATTTCTACCCAAGAAAAGATGGTGAAAATCTTGTTACTGTTATATCTGGATGAAATCATAGCCAGTTAGCTGCCTGAATATCAATATAGACACAACTATTCATATAGGCACAACTCAGCATGCTGTCCCAGCTGGGTTACACCTCATGAACATGCATGGTAAAACTCTCCTCCTTTGAATACTTACCAATTTATCTATATCCTCACTAACTCAATCACATGCAGGACATAAGACTTAACAAAAAGACTGTTCAGACTATTCTGGTATAAGCAAAAGTGCTTAAAACTATCTTTTGGATTCTCATTGAAAAAAAAACAAAAAAAACCCACAATAGAAATGATTCAGAAAGAGTCCCAAACTCAGAAAAATCTCACACTTAGTGTCAAAGGCTGTCAATACATCAAAAAACCCAAACCAAACCAAACCAAAACAACAAACTCCCTTCACATACTGCAAATAAGCGAAAGAAACAAGGACCTCGAGGTCAGCAAATTCACTCCTTTACTACTACATGCAGCCACATCATATAAATTGTTTCATAAACTACCTTTAGTTTATGAAACTAACATTAACTACCTTCAGTTTATGAAACTACCTTTAATTTATGAAAGGCATGTTCCTGAAATCTCATGAAAGATGTCTTCAGTTTATGAAAATGTGATCAAGTTGCTTGCCTCCAGCACAGCTTTGGAAAGTCCTTGGAAGGTTAAAGTCCTTTTACTTCCCAACCCAAATGTATTCTTCAGCAATTCTTACTGTTTCATTTTATGCATGTTTTGTCTTTAGGTTTACATAATTCTTTATCCTTCTGTTAACCTCCTGATAATCCATCTATCCCTATTTTACTAGGCTAAGTAAATCAGCTCTCTAATTTACTTGTATGGCAAAATATTAAGAGATTGCCTCTTGTGTTTTTACTATTTTCATACACTGGTTTTACCTTTTCTGCAAGTGCATAGCCAAAACTGTCAGCAGTATTCTAGGCAAATTCTAGTAACTATTTACATAGTATCATTAGTGCTGCCCTATTGCAGTGGGAAAAAACTTTTCTGATGTAATTCTAGAATTGTGTTTTCCTTTTTTTTACACCTATACTCTGCTAATTTGTATGACAACATTTCAGTGATAGGTTGGTGACTGATGTTTCGAGTGATGGATCAGATCTCCTAGCCATACTTATGAATCTCTGCACAAGTAGTCCTCCTAAAGGGCTAAAAAAATTGTATGAAAATTGTCACCACAGGCTTGCTGTGCTTTTTATACTGTTTTCCAGTAATTCATGATTTACCAAAAGAAAAAATTGATCTAGAGTGACTTTCAGTTTTATCCTGTGAGACCATTTGTTTCATTGCATCCCTGAAACTCCTAGCAGAAGTGAAGCCAAGTGTGCTGCTGTGTCCTCCAGTTGAGCTGATCTCAACCAGAAACTGATGAGCAGCAAAAATCTCATCCTCTATGAGTGGCAATTCTTACTGCATAAGGCAGAGATTAAACACTAAATTGGTAACTTACGGTTTCTCTTTACCAAGACAAGTTTGATTTCTATCAATGCCCATAAACATATGAACCACACTTAAAGCTCTTTAACTCAGAAATGGGTTTGATTTGGTTTTAGACTGAATCAAAGGACTTTCAGTAAGGAATCCACCAACAAAGCAGTCTGAAATCACTCATGACTTAAATCCCAGTACAATTCTATGGGAAATGAGCTTTCGGTACAGATAGCTGTGTAGTTTCTAGTTGAACATATGGGAAATGAAAGTAAAAACTAGAATTAAAACATGCTGGTACTTCAAAATAAGCATGACAGGGCTTAAGTATCAGTAAGAATAAAAGTAAATGGCAGACTCCCCTTTAGCTAAAAATCAAATCTTCACAGACTTATGAGTGAGAAATGGTCTGGGTCCCAGGATATGTCCATTCCATAAATACAAGTTATTTGAAAATATTGCTTAGGAGTAAGTAAGAGGTTATTTTAAATCTGTGTGGCTTCATGTCCTGAATTCTGTCCTCACCAGTGTTACTTAAGAAATCTAGAGTGTTTACAGGTTAAAGAGAGTTGTGAACAAGTACATTCAATCAACCAGACCCCCCTGTTTTGCAGCTACTGGAGTTTAAAAAGGCTGGATGGTGGAGTTCATTTTTCCAAGAAGTCATTTAGATGAATTGTCAGAGCTAGGGAGATTTTAATCACTAATTTGTTTAAAAAAATGTTGGTAATAGAGACAGTCGTAAGGCTATACCCAAACTGTCTTGGAAACGTAAAAACCATAAAATGTTTGCAATACATTGAGATGTGAATTAGAATGGGTTGTGACAAACAGCTACTTGTACATCTACCAGAATTGAATGAAAATTTGTATCTCACTAACTATTCTAAACTGACTGCTATCCTGCAGTGAGTTCTTCCTTGTAATAATCCAACACAGAGACAAAAAAGGCTCAGAGCTGCTACACTGCTTGATAAAACAATTGTTCTTGTTACCCAAACTTCCTTTCATTTGACATAAACTAAAAAAGCAGATCATTCTCAAGCAGCAATTTTCACTACAGATTACAAAATGAACATTTGTTATAATTTAGCTAAGGTCTTGCTTCCTCTACTCATTCCTGAAGTTCTGCCAACTCACATGTCCAGGGAAACAGATGTTTCTCTGAGTTACTTTCATCATATGCCCATAGCTTAATTTTTCCAAGAAGCAGCCTGGAAATATGCCACTTTTTCACCAAACACTTTTTTTTTGAGAGTTATTACTCTTAATGGCATTCATAAGAAATGAAACCTATCATTGCACTTGGTATCTCTAATAAGATTCATAAACTGGTCTGACTTGAAGTCTGAAGTTCTATAAGATGCTGTACTGCTATACATACTTTGAAAGTAAATCCCTATAAACTTTAGAAGGTAATGTCATCTGATTTCTAGCAAAAGGGAAATTATGTAGAATCTACTAAAAAACAGTTGGAAATTATAGTGTGCAAAGACTGGCTACTGGACTACAACATGAGCAGCTTGGCAAGTTAAACTTCACTGAGGATAACTAATTATCAAAGTTTCATAAATGCCACAGAAGCTACAACCAGCTCAGTGAAATTCACAGCTCTCTACAAAGAATCTATTCCACTTCTCATAAAGATTTGCTATTTTGCATTAGAATTTTCTAAATCAAGAGAAATCCATCTCTTTGAAATAGGGACCATCCAGCAAACATCCAAGACCAACAGTCAACAAATGAGATGGCCTGTGTCTCAGACTCAGCCTCCCCTTTGAGATATGACTTGATCAGGCAAGGCTAGAAAGTGAGAGGATGCCTCAATACCTCTAACAGATACAACAACTCCAGCTGTACTGACCCCACAAGTCCAGAGATGGTTACCATAACAATGAATGCTTTGTCTAACACAAACTGACTTAGTTTGGAGAGAGAAAGGACAAAGGCATCTCTAGTAAAAAATATGAGATTATAAAAAAACATATTTAATAGGGAACTCAAACTCACACCTCATCTGGAACAGAAACACAGACACTCAGTGCCCAGTCTTATAGAAGTATCTATGACAGGAATCGGCTACCAAGGGAAGATGTGACTTAGGATGAATTTCCATAAAGCAGCCGCTCATGGGTGTTAAAGGATTCCTCCAATCAAAAGTTACACTTGGTCAGGGCAAAAATATAGCAATATGGTTACACATATTAAAAACAGAATAAGCAAACATGTTTATTCTTTATTATATATTGTATCTGAGTGCTACTGCTTCCACAGTGCTATTTTCTGCCTGGATTTCCATATAATGAATTTTGCACATCAGACTGGAATCCTTTCCAAGTTGTTCAGGTGGCCAAGAGGGCCAATGTCATCCTGGCCTGTATGAGGAGTAGTATGGCCAGCAGGACCGGGGATCTTACCCCTGTATTCGGCATTGGTGAGGCTGCACCTTGAGTACTGTGTGCAGTTTGGCCCCCTCACTACAGAAAGGACATTGAGGGATGGAGTGTGTCCAAAGAAGGGCAACAAAGCTGCTGCAGGGTTTGAAGCACAAGTCTTGCAAAGAGTGGCTGAGGGAGCTGGGGTTGTTTAGCCTGGAGAAGTGGAAACTGAGGGGAAACCTTATTGCTCTCTACAACTACTTTATAGGAGGTTGTAAAGATGTGGGGATTGGTCTGTTTTGGTCTGACTTTACAAGTGATAGGACAAGAGGTAATGGGCTCAAGTTGTGCCGGGGAGGTTTAGACTGAATGTTAGGAAGAATTTCTTCACTGCAAGAGTTATCAGACATTGGAACAGGCTGCCCAGTCACCATCCCCAAAGGTATATGAGTCATACAGACATAGTGCTTAGGGATATGGCTTAGTTAAGGTCTTGTCTGTGTTAGGCTATGGTTGGACTCAATGATCTTGAAGGTCTTTTCTAAGCAAGGGTAATTCTGCAGTTGTGTTCTTGTAGCCCTCAGCTACATAATAACAATGATGTCTCAAGACCAAGTATCTTGCATTCCTGGATGTCTCAGGTGAGCTCCCTATTCTGACCTCACTGTTCCTATGATCAAGATCATAGGCAAGGCATAAACAAGGAACAACATCCTTTCTCCATCCTTCTTGGATCCAACTAATCAGTGAGTTCTTCAGTGAGTATCTAGGGATCCAACTGTAAACACGTGTCATAAATCAAATAAGGGAAATGGCACCACAGATATACCTTTTAATACAGAGTTTGAACATTTAAGTAGTGCAGACAGTGAATAATGACCATGAGCTCATTTACCACAAACCAAACATATCAGGACTGCCAAACTGCAACAGAGGATGTCCAAAAGAAAATTTGCTGCAGTTACCCAACAATCCTAGTTTAAGTAACACGGAAAGAATGTAAGTTTTTATTAGCCTTCTTTCAGGGTTTAATCGGCAGTTCATCTAAATTTAAACAAACACAACTTCCAGTCTATTTAAACATTCTGATATTTTTCTAGGAAATTAGTGAAACTTCCCAACAAAACAAAGTTTAAAAGAAAAGAGTCTCCAGCGAATTTTAAGTATGTTTGGAGGTTTCGATAGGTGGATATGTAATGGCATGGGTGATTTAGTGACAAATAAGATAGATGCTCAGTGCCTTATTTCACTCAGTCTTCACCAAGGTTTCTCAAGACTTGCCCATTCAGCATCAGGCCACATTTTCCTTGTCAGTCTCTTACTACTAATGCACTGGTAGAACTCTTGCTGTCTTTGATCTCTCCCAAGTCTCATTTCCAGTTGAGTGTTGGCCTTTCTGACAACACTCCTTAGATGCTCACACATTTATAAATTCCTCTCTTCTATCCTGCTTCCACCTCCTGTGTATTCTCCTTTTTGCATCTTTTTACATCACCTTCTATGACTTCCCTATTAGCCAAACCAGTCTCTTGATACATCTACATTTTCCCTGGTTTTGCACTTGGACAATGCTGTGCTTGAAGGCTTTCCACCTTTCCAGTGCTCCCTTGAACCACATCTGCCTCCCATTGGATCCTACCTAGTGTTTCCTGAATAAGTTAAAATCTGCATTTACGAAATTTGTAATTTGCTGCTCTCCATCCTCACTTCCCTCAGGATCTTAAACTCCACTCCATGTAGTTCAAGGTAATTACAGCCAAAGGCATCATTAATTGCCACCAAAAGCAAACCACCATTCAAAAGTAATTCTTGCTTGCTAATGAATAGATCCAGCTGTGCGTTCCTCTTAGTTGGTTCATCCTGTATCAAGAAGTCATCCCCAGCATTCTCCAGAAATCTTCATGACTGCATGCAACCCATCTTGTTGCACTTCCAGTGAGTGTCAGGAAGGTTAAATATGCCCATGAGAACTGGGACTTGTGGGATTTGTGATCCAGATATTTCCTCAAGTTGTTTAAAGAATGCTTCTTACTTTCCCTTGCCCTGAATGGGTGGTCTGTAGCAAGGTATCACCATGATGTCACCCTTACTGGACTCTCCTCTCATCCTGTTCTGCATTTATCAATCACACTGTCATCTATCCCACTGAGCAGCTCCACACATCTAAGCTGCTCCTTCACAGAGAACACAACACTACCTCCTTGCTTTCCCTGCCTGTCTTTCCTCAGGAACTTGTATTTGCCCATTGCAGCACTTCTGTCATGCAGTGCAGGCTGTCCCATCAAACCTCATCCATTCCAGTGATGTCATAGTTTTGTAGTTGCACACAGAGTAATTCCTACTACTAGTTTCCTGTATGTATGCATTTGTGAACGTATTTACCTGAGATGGGTACTCCTGTCTTGTTCTTGTCACCCTGCACCCTTTTCTTTTCATCACCATCCCACTTAAATGTCGGCTGTAATCTTCCTCCCACATCATTCCTAAAGACCTCTTTTAATGTTTGCTTTTACAGCTAACAGTGCAAATGCATCCAGCTCTTAAATTAAGAAGCCTACTTGTGTGTATACCATAATGTAAATCAAAAATCCTAATTAAGCTGCTATCAGTGAAGCTATTGGCATATGTGATGCCCTCAAGATCACATAGCATGAGACTGATTAAAAAGAAGCGTAAAAGTCAAGATCATAACCAGGATGTCTCTGTGTCTTTCAGATACATTACAGACAGTGTTATTCTAAGCTTCCAAATTAATTATCTTTGTCTGGATTTTCCTTAAGAGGAATAATTTAAATCAATAGTCAAATACTCTATTATACTAAAAACTGTTATAACAGTTCCTATTCCTATTTTTAGAATGCTGTATCAGTGTTCACATGCTGAATTCTACCAGTGTGTGTCATTCAGACCTTCCTAACAAAACAGTATCTAAGAAAAGAAAAAGCAGAAACAAATACAATAAATCAGCAGATTTTAACTAAAAATGCAATTTATTAAAATTTACCGGAATATAACTGTCTTTTTTTTACTATAACTAAGCTGAAATATTTTATTTCAGAACATTTCTAACAAAGTCAGAAATCAGAAAAGCACTTGAATTATTTCAAGAAGAAGCAACAACAGTTTGGAATTCAGAAAATTACCTTGTGGCATACATATTGTAAACCAGATAGACTTCTACCTGCAGATATTAGAGCTATGATCCTCTGCATTAAATCCAAAACTTTTCTTTCATGCTCAGAAGAAAAAGGTTTCTTGAAACTGTTGATTTATTACCCAGGGTCTCAAAATCTTACCCAGAAAGTCCTTCAAAATATTCTTACTCTTCATTTTGCTTTTAATAATTTAAAATTCAATCATTATTGCACAGCAATTATATGCAATTTTACATCCCATTAACCCTGCTTTGTTTTAATTATAAAGATCCTTTGTTAGATTCCTTTAAATGATCCAGTTTATAATTTCAGGTTATCCTAGGGAGCACTTTAATTCAGCTGCACATTCATCAACTGTTTATGTCCTGTTAATTGTTGACAACTGCACAATTGCATTCTCTAGCTATGATTGATGAATTGCATTCACAACTTCAGCTATTAAGCAGAATAAATATTTATAACAATTTCCAGTTAGAGGATTGTTATCTTTATACCCAAAAGGGTAAATTAAAAACAAATGGGGTGATTGCTAAGAAGTGGGCTCAAGTACCACACACATACTTGTTCTGAAACACCCTTCTGACAAAAGTATTGGAGGAACGTGTCTAAGGGCAGTTTGATTAGACATTCCTTTGATTGGATTTAAGCAACAGTTCAGAATGGATTTAATCCATTCTTATGATTGGATTTAAGCAATACTATTTTGTTTTGAAAAGCTATTGTTAGAGGGGACCGAAGTGTTCACTGATATATTAATAACTGAACACTAAAAGCATGCAGGTGTAGATGTTCAGAATGAGTGTTTTATCGATAAAAGCATGCAATAGTATCTGAACTCCCCAGCCTGGCTGACAAAAGATAAAAAGGTCAGAATGGGATTGCGTATTAGTATTCAAGAGCATAAGATTATTGTAATTATTCAGCCTATTACCATGCAGTATTTATTGTACAATGTGCAGTGCATGACCCTCTCAGGTGAGCCCTGTTATGCCATAAGCTCATACTGACAATTCATAGCAAGATTTTCAACGAGAAGACTACATTTCCAGCTGCTTTCTTATGGTGCAACTTCAGTTTGCACAGGGAATCTCAGAGAGTTTACACCAATAAAAAAACTGAGTAATAAGCTACATGCTCCTGTTTTCCTTATACTCAAACTCATATATTCCTATGCTCTGGTGTTTTCTAAACTTCATTCCAAAAGAGTGGATGAATTAACTGAACTATCAGCTAGACAAAGAGTACCTGAAAATAAAGAGGTTTGATACTTTACTTTGGTAAAGAAATATCACTGGTGAAAAAAGAAACCACATATAAATTGACATCTCTTGTATGGGCATATTGCTATATATTTTTTTGTTAGTTTGTTTTCAGTTGCTTGTATGAAGACATCTAGATTCAAATGGGTGAAATGTGGTGGCCGGTACAAGTCACACACCCTACACAAGTGATTCCATTTGTCTTTGGCATTGCACTACCAGGAAGGCCAAAGAGTCCCCCTTCACTGCCCAGCATGCTGGATGGAAGTACAGACAAACATCACACAGAGCAGAAGCACACATTAAAATTATTTGACAAATGATAATAAAGTATCTTATGATTTTGCAAAAGCAAGGCAGGCCTCATAAACATAATGTCCTGAGTGTTTTACAGAACTCAAATTGGACCTGAAATTCTAGATAATTTTTCATTAAATGATAATACAGAGAAATGCATCTGCACAATGAATGTTTTGCTCCTAAAACAGATGGAGCAGCAGATGGGTTTACAGATTTGGCTCCTTGGCATTCCCTGGGTAAAACATTCTTGCTGCTCGAGAAAATGGTAGTTCAAATCTCAAATAAACCCAAACCTATGTAGAGTTCATGGGAGCACTATTTCCTTCTTTCAATAAACAAAATTTTCACAATTTACATGGTTCCAAAGTAAATATTTACTATATAAAGTATCTATACAATAAAAATCTTAATTTAAATTGCCTTTTCACAATTTTTTTAGAACAGATGGTAGGGAAGTACCCAATGGAATAAATACAAAACGACTACTTGTTCAAAAGCTTTAAAATTAATTACCTTCCTTCATTGATGAGCTCAATAAATGCAAGTCCTGCATTCTTCTGAATAGAATTTTGCCATTCCTATGAAGATAAAACATAACATGATCAAAATCCAATGATTTTAAACCACATTTCTGAAGCTGACCCTGATGACTTTCTAAGAAGCTTGAATTTAGGCTAAGCTTCTCAATAACTTCTTAATTTAATGGTTCTCTCCCTCTGTTTTGTTTTTTTTTTTAATAAGAAGAATGACCTGATCACTTAACAACTAATTCATTCTGATTTTCAAATACATTTTATGCAGCCATATTTTCTGTTTCACATTCAAGTGAGTTTTAGTTTCTTATCTTGTTTCTCCAATTCATACAATTGCCCTATGAGCATACTAAATGCAACAAAGTATGGCAGCAGTAGTTTCTTCATTTTGTTTCACAGTTACAGCTTGTACATTTTATCATACAGGGCAGCCAACAACCTGTGCACCATTCATCTCTCCTTAAGTTCAATCTTTGTTTCTTCCCCATTATTAACGAAGACAAAAAGTCTCTAATAACAGAGTTTTAAAAAATGTTATACCAGTAATACAGATTTCCAAAATAAACTTTCAAAATTGATTCAAACCAATTAATATATATTAAAGGATAAGAACTTTTACTTCATATACCACTGAATTCTCAGTGCATCACAGCTTTTTTCCATACAACCCACTGTCTCTATCACATCAACAGCCTTCTGATACTTGAGATGAAAAAAGGTCAAGATATCTCTCTAGCAAGATTCATTTATTTTGGGATAATTCCTGAAAACCGTTATTTAGGAATAATAAACATTTCCTTTCCATCGTACAGAAAAAAAAACCCAGAACAATGAAAAAACCAAAATACATTAGCTGGATTGCAGTTTAGACTAGAACTTGCTAGTCTATGACTTCATGCAAGAAACAAAAATGGGTAAAGAGAGTTACAGTTATAGAACTATTATGCTTTACACTTTGTTTATTCCCCAACAAAAATAAGGCAGAAAAGACAGAAATTCTAAATGCTTCTTTCTTCATATGGGAAAAAAAAAAAAAAAAGCTTTGCACAGAGAAGGACATTTTCATAAGGAACAGTTCTGAAAGCTACTCACTAATTAGGAAGGTGTTTGGTACTGATGCTATGAAAATTCACTGATTTGATCAAGTAATTCACAGAGTATCAGCACTCCAGTCTCTTATCTTGTGAGTTAAAAAATTAACCATTGTGAAAGATTTTTTCTTCGGCACTGCTGATTTTGTTCTTTTTCAAATCAGTAACTGAAGCAAGCCTAATGACCTAATTATTTGAAGCAACAAAATTACCTTACAGAAAAGTCACTGTGAGAAACCGAGAAGGAAAAGATTTAATTGCCTAAACATAGGTACCTTTCATTTTAAGAAAAAATAGCATGGGTTAGAAAGAGTATTAGAGGTGTAGGATTTAATTTTTTTCAGCCAAAGCCTTTCCATGTACACTATAAAACCCCATATTAGCATTTTCTTTTACGATGCTTCCCTGCACCACAGCTTGCTATGACTGCATTTGGGAAAGCAGAACTGGTGTGACCACAGTTCAGAAAAGAAGACAAAAAAGAGGAAAATAAAAATATTAAAAAAAGGCAATTTTGCAAGCCTTTTGACAGATCTTTCTGCTCCGTGCAAACATCTTGAGATGGCAGACCATCCAAAAGGGCTAACTGGATCTAAGAAGAGATCTCTTAAGGTACCTAAAGAGCCATGTGATATGTACATGGAAGTAAACAAATCTCTCATAACTACATAGATGGGAAATCTCATCAATTTATCCAAAGCAATTAATCATGACAAAAATGTGTGAAACCTGCCTAACTGTCTACCAAAAATTAGTGACAAACATAATGATGCAGAACCAGAAAGAAATCAGGATTGCCTCATTACAGACTCACTACTACAAACTTCCAATGCTCCATTAAACCAGACATAAAGGAATAATTATCACTACTCAATTTTAGTCATAAATTAATATCACAGATAAATGATCCTGAGAGGTGCACAGTACTTGTGAGAAGTAATCTGTTTGCTTGTTTTGGGTTTTTTTTTCTCACAGTTTCTTTTTGAAAGGCTCAAACAAGAAACAGAAATACTTAGAAACACTGGCATGACAGTCACCATTGCAATAGTCATTCAAACCACTGCATACACATTAAGAATTGGATTAAGATGTGAAATTACATGCTCAGAGAATGGGAAACAATTTTGTATATTTTATCTTGGATTTTGCAGATAAACTTTCTCACCCTCAAGATGTAAGAAGCAAAAAGATAAAAATCCACTGTAATGGAAATAGTGATGGTGGTTGGAAAATTTATGCTCCAGCCAAGTAGAATCACAGGATAGCTATGTGGTGTATTAGTAGCTAAGTGCTTGAATGACTACTCTATGTCTAAGGTGGTTTAGGTAGTTCATATTCTGAATATTTTAGGCTTGAAAATAAGAGCTGGGGGTCTTTTCCGTGCCTCAAAATACTGATGCTAATTACATGCTGAAGTAATGGAAGACTTTGACAAAATTGTGTGCCAGATAATTTTTGATATGCAAGAAGAATGTGTTGAATTTTCTCTCTTTAGGGCTTCTGCTTGACTGGGCTTGGAGCATGACTATTAGTGCCAGCAATGCACATCTCTGACCAAGAATAACTGAGTTGATACCTGAAATCTTCAATCAAGCTATTTTAATCATAACTTACTGAGATAGGTGAAATTCTATTATATTGACTCACTTCATTCTTGATTCTTGAGTAAGTTTGGAGAAAAGTCTCATGCAGAGCTAAACAGGTGCTACCTTTTGTCAGGAGAAGGCAGTGGAAATTTTATAAAGATGTGTTTGCAATTCACAACATGCATGCAATTTAGCTTGGGTTTGAACCCCAGGCCGTGAAGTTCCCTTCTAAAATCACCAATTACTTGCTTTATTTCATTTAAGAGGGAAGATTCTAAGAAAATATTACAAGATTGAAGGAAATGTTTCCTTACTGCAGAAAATCATGTCCACTAAATACAGGTAAACATGGAAACCCAAACGATTTCAAGATACAGACTCATAAATTTTTGAGCAGATTACTCATATATGATTGAAATGTTTATACAGTTTCTAAGACCACAGGGATGGCCCTATAATTTCTAAAAGAATTTATCTAAAGGTATTGGAGCCTTAAAACTTTATTGCTTGGAATGAGAATCAGAGATAAGAATTCTGAGTTTACTGCCTCAATTCTTCTCTAACACTCACACTTATTCTGCTGATAAATAGAATGTATTTTTGGTTTACTCTTTCAAGTAAAATTGGGATCAATTTTAGGGTTTTATGATAGGTCATCCATTTTAAAAGCATCTATTTCCCACAATAAGGAAGTTGCAGAATGACTGACAACATCCTCCTGGAAGGGAAATCTGAAAGTAATGGAATACACTGGGCTTCTGGCCAAATCACAGAGAGGAAAAGAATGTGATTTTTTCACCACACTATTTATGTGAATATGACTTTAACAATGCAGCAAAAGTAATGGGAAGTTTTAGATTTCACTTTCACAAGACGAAAGTCTCTTTTTTTCTTCTACTTTCTTGACTTAGAGTAACATGTTAATTTTTTTGCTTTCTTGGAAGCACAGACATCGCCTTGCTATTCACGTGTGGTAACTGCCAAAATTATCTTGGTAATGAAGTAAAATATTCCCAGAGGAACATTTCATCGGTATCTTAGAAGAAAAGAAAAAACAAATCCATGGTTGCAAAAACATGTACATTATCCAAACAACACTAGGGAACTGGGCAAACTTATTTAGATGATTCAATATCAACCTTCATCACCTTGCAGAAATTCTGCATGTCTTCTAATACAGACAGAAGGTATGTGTTAGAAGACACACACATCTCCACAACTTCAAGAGCTTGCTTCCTGACTGGAAAAATAGTTCTTCATTTAAGAGACTGAAATTATTATTAACAACATGTGCTGCTATGTATGGCTATTATTCCTAAAAGCCATTCCATTTATGACTCTACCAGTCTTTGATGTTAGAGGTGAGTAACTAATCAGAAGTCTTCCAAAACACACCATTTTCTCCACTATATATAGATACATATAGAGAACCCCCTCAAAAGTATGACAAATTTATTAATAATGATGGTCTCTATTAACAAGCTGTTGCACCCTTTCTCAGCCCTTTAAGAAGTACCAACTCAATTTTTTGGGGTATTTTCCTCAGATTTAAGATCCCTCTCAATTGTAGGCAACTACCATATTAGGATACGGGGAAATAAATTCTTACAGTTTTCTGATCTTGACTGTTTTGACATGAATCTACAAGAGGTTCAGTTCAGCATCTCACTGATGGGTAATAAATGTACCTTTGGTATTTTTTGACAAAAACACTCTGAGATGGACAGGCAAGAGAAAGGACCAGAAGTTTTAGATTGACTCTGGTATAAATAAGATACTGAGAAAGAGACCCTGCTTATTATCAAAGGCAAAACAGAGAAGTAGTTATCTGAGTGTACTGGGATCTGGAAAGACATCTCATAGAATAATCAAGAAAGCAAAATTGCCCAGCAAGTAGGAAAGAACTGATAGTCGCCATTTGAAAGTTAGTTTATCAGAAGAATATGACCAAGAGATAAAGACTGAGTTTGGACTGGAAGGCATTCCATATGTAGACAAGGAATTGATGCAAGAAAATTCTTAAATATCCCTTTGGTGGGGAAAAAAAATAATTGCATAGTTATAATATTTTGGAAGACTTCCAGAATTCAATAAAGCAAGTAAGAAACACTGGGGGAAAACCAAATCAAACCAAAAACTACCTCACCCCTACAAGCCGCTTTATTGCTAGAGAAAAAAAAAACATAAAGGGAAAAATTTTCTATTTCCCCTTTAGCTTGTGTTGGAGTTCATGACTGGGTTGGGAAATTATACTAAATATGTTTAACAACCTATTTGTATATAGGCCATATTCTGTATTGTGAAGAGCCCTAAATAAACATCAGAACATAAGCACATGTTTAAGCTGTACCATATTTGATAATGAATAAGGACACAGTAGAAATGTTTCTTTCTTGATGGACTTTTCTATAGCCAATATTACAATATTAGAGAAAGTACTCACTTAAGCTACAAAGACGTTATTGAACTTAAATATGAACCTGTGGCAAAAAGCAAAGCTACAAAGTCTCAAATTGGAGCTAAATGACTAATATTTTCATACAGCTTTCTAGCACTTTGTCTAGTGTATGACAATCTATGGGATTTTTTTTCTGTTTAACTTATTTCCATTAACTGCCAGTATTACCATCTTGTTTCTTGATTGTGACAGAGGCAGCCTTTTTTTCCTACAGCCCCAGTCATGCGACCTGCTATGAGCTTCTGCTTTCATGGCTACTCTAGAAGTATGATCAGTCAACAATTACTATTTTATCCAGAGTTACTTTTTATTTAATGTGACTGTTTCCATGACTGCATGTAGTGGTGAAAGACAGTGAGCAGGAACATGGAGCTAGGTGTGGTGATGATCTGATAGCTCTACCAGTGTGATTTGGGCCAGAGAGAAGTCTAATCTGATCATGGAAACTGTAGCCTAGGAGTATCATTCTATCAGATGTAGACGTCTGAATTTATAGCTTGCTGCCATTAAAATTCAAGTGGCATTTTCTCTCCTCTTTCTCTCCCAAATTTGCAATCCTGAAGCCTTCTTTTTGGGTATTTCTGGCTTTCAGCCAGCTTAAATGAGGAAACAACAGTCTGAACAGCTTTCAGATGTGTTTGTGAGTTAGTCTTTTAAATATCAGCACTGGTATAAAATCAGGGTTAGCAGAGAAGAAACTGAGGGACAGAAGCAGCATAGGAGATAGGTTCTGAAGGGTATAGGACCCTAGGAAGACTGGATGCTCTTCAGGAAGGCAAAGGAGTAGGCCATCCCCATGTGCCACAAGGAGAGATGGAGGTGTAGAAGAGCAGCCTGGATAAACAGGGAGCTTTGGCTGGCACTGAGGGAGAAGAAGAGAGTTTATGGCCTTTGGAGGAGGGGGCTGGCCACTCATAACAACTACAAAAATGTTGTGAGGCTGTGCAGGTAGAGAACTGTAGGATCCAAAGCCCAGCTAGAAATTAATCTAGCCTCTATGGTAAAGGATGACAGGAAAAGTTTCTAGAAATACATTTACAATCAAAGGAAAACCAGGGAGACACTCTATCCCCTCCTGAACACAGGAAGAGATATAAAGGATGAGGAAAAAGCTAAGGTACTTAATGAATTCTTTGCCCAGTCTTTAGTAACAGGACTGGTTATATAGCAGGAATCCAACTCGCTAAGATAGGAGAGAGGGACTGGGAGCAGAATGAATGCCCCCACAACCCAGGAGGATGTGCACAAACCTACAGAGCCAGATGGGATACAACCAAGAGTGCTGAAAGAACTGCTAGGGGTGCTCACCAAGACACTTTCCATTATTTATCAGTAGTCCTGGCTAACTGGAGAGGTACCAGCAGATCAGAAATCAGATTACATTACCCCCATATAATAGGAAGGGTCAGAAGGATGGTCCATGAAATTACAGGCCTATTAGTTCTTCCCTTCAGTACCAGGGAAGCTGATGGAGCAGATCATCCTGAGTACCATTATGCAGTACATGCAGGACAACTGAGGTGATCAGGCCCAGTAAGCATGGGTTCATGAAGGGAAGGTCCTGTTTGACTAAACTGATCTCTCTATAGCATGATGACCTGCTTATTGGATCAGGGAAGGGCTGTCCATGTTGTCTACGCTGACTTTAGCAAGGCCTTTGACAGAGTTTCCCACAGCATTCTACTTGAGAAGATGGCTGCTCGTGGCTTGGATGCACGTTTGTTTTGCTGGATTATAAACTGATTTTGTGGCCGAGCCTAAAGAATTGTGTAAAATGTAGTTAAATCCAGCTGGCAGACAGTCATGACTGGTATTCTCCAGGGGTTAGTGCTGGGGCTTCTCCTGTTTAACATCTTTATTGATGATCTGGAGAAGGGGACAAAGTGCACCCTCAGTAAGTTCACAGGTGACATTAAACTGGGGTGGAAGTGTGAATCTGCCTGAGGGTGGGGAGGCTCTGCACAGGGATCTGTATAGGCCTGATCAATGGGCCAAGGCCAATAGTATGAGTTTCAAGGCCAAATGTTGGGTCTTGCACTTTGGCCACAACAACCCCTGGCAGCACTACAGTCTTGGGGAGGAGTGGCTGGAGAGCTGCCCAGGAGAGAGGGACGTGAGGGTGTTGCCTGACAGCCGCCTGGACATGAGCCTGTAGTGTGCCCGGGTGGCCAAGAAAACCAACAGCATCCTGGACTGTATCAGGAACAGGGTGATCAGCAGGACTGGGGAGGTGATCTTAGCCTTGTACTCCACCTTGGAGAAGGCCACACTTCAAGTTCTGTGTGCAGCTGTGGGCACAACAGTATAGGAAGGATATCGAACTGCTGGAGAGGGTACAGAAAAGGGCAAGTAGGATGGTTGGGGATCTGGACAACAGGTTTAAGAGGAGAGGCTGAAGTAGTTGGGGCTGCTCAGCCTGGAGAAGGGGAGGATGAGGAAAGACCTTATTGTTCTCTACAAATGCCTGAAGGGAGGTTGTAGTGAGGCAGGTGTTGGACTTGTCACCCTAGTGATTAGTGACAGGACAAGAGGTAATGGGTTCAAGTTGCACCAAGGGAGGTTCAGATTGAATATTAGAAAAGATTTCTTCAGTTAAAGAGTGGTGAAGCATTGGAACAGGATCCCAAGGGAGGTGGTGGAGTGCTGGCTATGGAGGTATTAAAAACAAGGATAGCTGCGACACTTTGGGAGAAAGTTTAGTAGTTACAGGGATGTAGGGCTGAAGGTTGGACTTGATCGTTTTGAAGGTCTCTTCCAACTGTGATGATTCTATGAGATGCAGAGCTTTGTTAGGATTAATGTTTTCAACATATGCTTGGAAAATGTATTATTGAAACAATGAGTTTCTGTGTGTTTCCATGTGTGTTTCCATGTGTCCTCTTCTGCAACAAATTTTCATTTGGATTTTTGCAGGATATGATACACAGCATTGTTTCTTCCTTTTTGTACTGGTGTAAGTAGAGAGGTGGTGGATAATCCAACAGGACAAATGGAAAAACATGACCAAAGGTAAACATCCAACATTTTTCATGATTAGAAAAAAGATTTTAAAAACTACACATCCATAGGAATTTGCATAACCAACCTTAATTTCACAAATTTATATCAGACTTAATTTCTTAAGTAGATTAAGTTCTAGGTTCATTATTCTTTAGATTTAAGAGATGCAGTCATTATTTAACTTGTCTTCAGCCTTCCTACTGCATTTAGTGTCAAAATAACAAATAGCAAACATTTCTGTTAGTGTGCTAGTATTACATTTACTCTGAAAGAGCTATCACTTATTAAACAAAACTTAAGGAGTGTGAGAACTCTAGGAAGACCTTTGGAGGAAATAAATAAAGACCAATAAGTATAATTAAAGTTGAATCTAATACTGGCAACAAGAGTAAACTGATATAAAAATTCTACAAATAAATCTATAATGAAAATTAAAAAGTTTCTAATGTATAAAATTAAAATGTAAAATAGACATATAAATATAGACATATTTCTGTAACACAGAAATAAAGGTGTCTTAAGATGGTAAGATATCCGTGAAGATGGTGCTTGATAAGAAGCACTGTAGTGGGGAGCTGGAGAACTATAACTTTCCTATAAAGCCTCGAATGGAGTCTGTTTAGTATCAAGAAGCATAGACTGTGTTTCTATTGTATGAATCACATATTTCAGGGCTTCTTCTGGTTAGCAGTAGTGACCAGAAATGGATTTCTCTTTCTCTTTGGTTTCTCTGTTGGCCAGCTGTCAGATTCTGAAGCCCAAGGGCTACCCCATTCTCTGAGGCAGAATGCACATTTAGATGTGCTAGTGTGTACTGAAATCTCTACAGTGCCTGGCTGATGAGTCTTCCTATACCCTCAGAGCTAAGCCTATCACCAAATTTCCTCAGTGGGAATTTCCTTTGAATTTGCACTGACAAGGCACATCTGTTTGGGGCTTTTTGTCTGGTTGCTTATTTTTCCATCTTTTCTTGAGTGGGAGTGATTTCTTGATATTGTTTCAAATTTTTTCATACCCCTTTAGGACAACAGTCAATGAATGCACTTCTCCTCCTTCCCCTCTCCAACCTCTCATTTTGCCACTTTATATTTTTGATTGCTAGAGCATATATAGTAGTGTACAACTACCATGTTTTACATGTGTCGAACTGCTGGAAAGTGTTTTATGGACTGTGCTGCATGGCAGCAAATCCTTCACAGATCTTTTTTTGATTAATTATGTACTGAATGGCTGCCTGTGATATGGAGAGACAGACTGGATTCAGCCCAAGCAGCTTCTAAGTTTCCAGGTTAATAGATAAAACAATGTGGACAGACACAACTCATTTATGAGTCTCACACTATAAGCAATGTTTGAAAGGCTTAGCTGAAGCTCAATTTTCTCATTTATTACATACAGGCATCTGTCAAGCTATGGATATGCTCTCAGTAGAGTTTGCTTTATTTACAGAACTTCAAGTTGTTCAATTTTTCATAAAAGTAAACAATTTACAGAATCTCCTTTAAGCCTCATTATAAAAGGGGTTATGTGCTATCATTTATTTGAGAATCTTTTTTGTTTATTTGTTTTAATTGCCAATTTTAATAGCTTCTTGGTTATGTATATCCTTTTCCTCACTCTTCATGCAGCTTTTCTAATAAAGCCTGTTTACAAAGGATAGAATATAAAATAAAACTTCCTCGACAGAGTGATTCAGAAGTGAAATTTTTTCATTCTAGATTTTCATTCTATTTCCTTTGGAGGTTCCTGAACTACAATACTGATCAAACTTTCAGTATGTGGGGATACATGTACATTCTATATGTATTCTACAATCATAAATGACATAGCATTTTTTACTAAATTAACCATTTATTAATTTTAAGTTGTATTTTTAAACAAGTGAAGTAGCAAGATATCTTAAATATAGGGCAATATTTTGTGTTTGAGAAAATACGTTTCTCGTGTTAATAGATAAGATTCAGAAAAATACAAGCATCATGAGATAAAACTCTTTGGGATAACATCTTTCAGTTTCTGCAGAAGCTGTCTCCCCAAAGGAAAAAAAAAAGAAACCTGCAAAAGATCTGGAAGCAATTAGAAACTATTGTAGTGTTTTGGCTAGGAAAAAAAAAAGAAAAAAAAAAAAGAAAAAAGTAATTGAAACCTAAATCTGATGTATGAAGGAACTACACTGCAAAAATAATGTATTTTTTTTTAAATTGTATGGTTTATTGAAGAAATCTGCCACTCCAACAGCAACACAGCTGTGACTAGCTCAACTTAGGCTGGGGAACAAAGACCATCTAATCAAGCACAGATCTTGTCAAACATAACACATCTTCATCCGTTTTATGTTAAAATAGACTAAATCCAAATGCAAATTCCTAGTTTGTGAAAAGTGAAAATCACTGTATGTTTACTATCAATTATATTTTTAAAATATATTTCAAGTATAGATGTATGCTTTTGGCTTGCAAAGAAATAAATAAAAAGCTTTCAAATTAGCCTAAATTTTAATCTAGTGAAGTAGACAATCCTGGGAGAAGAATAAAATGGGTTCAGGGAAGCTAACTGCAGCACAAGAAAGATTCTGTAAATATAAAGTGTAGAATTTTTTGTCCTTCAGCAAACCCACAAATGATGCACTATCTCTACAGGAGTTCCTTTAAAACTTAAAATGTATTTTTCACAGAAACTCCAAATTCCTTTGGGGGAAAGGCTTGATTGCATATCCCTCAGAGTCTAAAAGACTGCCCATCTGAACTGAATTATCCATGACATGTACCTTCAGACATTTGTAATGTGATATTTCATGTAAATTTAGACCATACCTTGGACGTGAACTGCTGGCAATGTTGATTTTATTCAGGAGCTCAGATAAGAAAAAAAATTCTGACATCCTTGCTAATCTGTAGTCGTTAACATGGAATTCCCAACATAAAGAGCATAAAAGCATCTAATTTGCTGTAGCAAATGAAAGGAAAACAAACTTTGCATTTCCCTTTCCTTTTTAATGTCTGAAGTTACTCTGTTCTGTGCAAACATAGTTGTACTTTTCAAAGGTTTTTAATATCGTAATCTATCTTTTGAGTTTCAAATTTCCCCACATAATCTGTAAAATGTCATTCAATTTGAATATGCAGGATTTACCCATGTTAGGAAGAAAAACCCTAGACACATTAGGATTACTGAAAAAATGCAGTACTTTTATACAGTCTTTCCAGTTCATGTTACACGATTTATCATATGGAAAAACTCAAGTAGCACTATCTCTTTTTTTACAGAGATGAGTTAACCTCATATGCTGCCAGCAACATCTCCTAAAATCCTAATTCCAAATTCTGTTAACTATAGGCTGGATTATGGCATCTGTCTCTGCTGTTTTCTTCTAGCCATCTTATGTATTTATATTTTTATAGCATTTACCTCCTGTTTTCTTTTGACAAGTAGTTTTAAAAGGTAAGCAGAAAAAGCAACATTTTTTTCCAGACAAATTAATAGAACTACAGGCCTGATTGTTTAGCACACCTGTAGGATTAAATACAATATTCTGTGTAGATGCAGTTTACAGAAGCAGTGTTTTTGTAGTTAGGAAGATGAGATGAGAACACAATTTGCACCACTACAGCCCCCTGTTGGACAATTCTTGTGTAAACATCTAACACCACAACCACCAGCAATTTCAGAATTAGCTGATGAAGTATTCAGTCATAAATGGACATCAAGACACAAAAGCTTTCTTATTGAGATAACAAAGAAACAACCCTGAAGTATCAGATGGGTTATAAAAACTAAAAGCTTGTAATTTCCCTGAGTAACTGAGTAGATCAAAAATTGGTCTCCCAAGCAAACACTGAAGAATATTAAGAAATGTTAAACACTTCAAAATTGTTAGGCTCTTCACTATATTTCATGTATAAAATGAATCTTGCTTTTAAAGTAGTCAAATACTTTGAAATAATAAAGAACATGTATAATAGACAAATAACAAGCATTATTTAGCTGCATTTGTTACATAGCTTTACTGGGATGTCTAAAGAAAATGCACTGCAGAAAGAGCTTAAATTTCTCTCGCTTCCTCTCAATCAATATTTGAGGCAAAGTTTCATCTCTAGGGCCCTTAATGGCAGGAATTCCTGGAGCCAGCAAATGAGTAATGTTAAACCTATGATTAGATGATGAGGCCATCAAAGACACTATACCCTAATGCTACATTCCACTTTATTTCTCAGAACTGCAGTCAAACCAAGGGCTAGGAAAGAAAGGTCTGGAAGTTATTCCTCCCCTCAACAAAATGTTTCAAAAGCTGCTATATAAAAAAAAAAAGAAAAAAAAAGAAAAAAGTAGCTTGATAGGAACATAGAGCTCAAAAGCCACAATAGATCTTACAGAATTTTCCTGGAACCCAGGACTTCACCACTAGGTAACAAATTTTTCAAGTGCCCTGCTGGAGAGGGTTTGAAGTTCAGACTCCACTGAGGATTCCTGCCAGGGATGTATTTTTCTTTTACTTTTTCCTAACCAACATGCACCCTGGCTAAAAGAGGAAGGAAAAAAAAAAAAAAAAAAAAAAGAGGAAAAAAAAATAAAGGAAAACAAGATCTAATGATTTCCTTATGGCACAAGCTTGAAGAAATGGAACCTCCAGACCAGCATACAGCAGGTAAGTTGGAACCCCCTCCCCCAAATCCAGTTGTAAATGTTAATTGTTTTCAGATAGATTCCTCAAAATTGGGTCTGGATTTCAATTACCCCTAGAAACTAATTTGTTTTCATTACATTTTTGGTGCATGTGCAGCAGTGATTGTTCAAGTAAAGCTACAAACAAGTAATCTTGAATACAAAATAAGAAGTTAACCCGGGCATTTTATATACCAAGTTGGTTTGAGTTTAAGTGGTATTGTGAATCTGTGGGGATCTTTTTAAATGAAATGCTGTTAGTAAGTCTTGGGAGAAGTGTAAAAACTTGAAGTTATTTGGATTTTTTAGGCCACTGAATTTTTCTTATCTTTTAACAAAATAAAGAAAATTCTTAAATATGATGAAATTGGCAAATAACATGTCAAAACCAAATGAAATTTAGACATAAAAATAAATCCAGTAATAGTAATTTAGTTTTGAATATTTTACTTTTCAAAGGTAATTTGAAATGCTAATTAGTTCACATTTCTGAGAAGCCCATTACTGCCATGCTAAAACCCCAGTAATTAACCACAGCATATTTAAATTGAAATACCCTGCTTCTGACAGTTTCTGAGGGCTATCTAAACCACATTCCTCTGCTTTTATATAATGAAAGCTATATAAAATATTCAGTAAGTTATGTCATGTATATATAAAAAAAGTCACCGCAAAGTAAGGTTTTAAAAATTACTAATTCAAAGACAGATTTCAACACAAAACTTTGACAACAGTATCCTATTTATGTATTCTAAAGAACAACTGGCTTGACAGAGAGTTCATATAATGAAAGGTGTATAATGTACATCCATAAACTTTTACAAAAAAAAGAAGGAAATATAAGTTGGATACCCTGTGAAGACAGAGAAACTATGGAACTTATAAAAAAAAAAACCCTACAATATATATGCTATGAGAAAAGATTAATTTGTATTTTCTTTTATTAAAACGGAAGAATGAAACAAAGAGTAAAATACAGTCCATAGGCTGCCATTAACCCAGCACTATGCAAAGAAACTAATACAACGAAAGCAAAGAATGTCTTACCTGGGAACAAAGCAGCATAACAAGTTCAACCACTGAAGTACTTGACTTCATACAAACCAGACCTGCAATAAATTATCAAAAATTAGTTATTAAAGCTCCGTGGTTTTAGAAGTTCCATAAAATAGCTGTAATGTATATTTTTTATCACACAAATTCACTAAAACAAGTTTCAATTACCTGAGAGTTTCAGATTTAAAGACATTTAGACATTCTGAAAGTATCAAAGATTCAAATGGAATAATCCATACCTGGTTCAGGACAGAATGCTTTTTAATTAATATTTTTTTTTGCATTTAGCTTAGTTCACTCTTTATCTAAATAATTATCTATCTATCTATCTAAGTCAAAGCAATTTAATACACAATAGATAAAAGAAAACAACCTTTCCATACTAACTTGTGTAGCTTCTTAAGAATAAACTGATAAAATATTAACATGTAGAGAAAGAGACTTCTGCTTATAAATTATTTTAATTTCCATTTGGTAACTGATTTTCCTGTAATTGAAAGCTTGAGTATTAATGAAAAAGGCATTCACATGAAATCTTTTTTTTTATTAAAATTATAAACCCTGACTTGTAGGCTGTGTTTCTTAAATCTTAAATTAAGCAGTGCAACTCTTACTCATTATTTTCTACTTAATTTGAATTATAACCACCTAGTAGCATTAACACTGTTGAAGCTTTGTTTGCAGCTTTGGAAATGCAAATATACTTTCTGAGGATATCACATCTAAGTATTTGAAAGATGCATTGTAAAGAGACAGTGAGGAAATTAGAGTTTACTGTTAACTATACATATGGTAACTTCTGTTATCTAAAATCATGTAGACACTGATATGTTTGTTCAGGATATAGAAACACTTTGTGTTGCAAAAAATTATTAATTCACAAATATAAAGCTTGCAACTAAGACAAAATAGGAAGATGAAAAGCAAGCTGATGTGCTTTAAGTAGGTTTCTACAAAGAGTGATTAAAGACAAAAGCACTCCTACACGGTAGCACATATATTTATTGTGGGGAGTGGATAAATACCCTTTTGTGCCCATTTTGCTAACAATCCCATTCTTATTGTACATTAACACAGAACAAGCTGTAAGAAGCCACTAGGATTCCATTCTATCAGATATATGGCCAGACAGTTAACTAATGAAATAAGAGGCAGATGTGCAAAGCTCATTTAGGGAGACAATTGCTATAATTGATCAGCTATTCTAATGCTCAAGTGCTGGAGTATCAGAAAGATTAATGGGATACTTATCACCTGCAGGCTACCTCCACTGGTTGAAAGCTGACAAAAAGCATCCAAACAGGAGACTCAACTCTACAATTAAGCCAATGAAGGTAGCACTGATACATGTTATCACAGGAAACGTGATATTTGGTTTATTATGAGTTCAACCCATATTCTATAAAACTAAATGAAATTAAATCATTTCTGTCACACACTCTACATCTTTCAAAATCAGATCTCAGGTGTGTTAAATATGATCAAGGCTCTTAAAACATACTCCCATAGAATCATAGAATCATAGAATCCTAGGGGTTGGAAGGGACCTCGAAAGATCATCTAGTCCAACCCCCCCTGCCAGAGCAGGGCCACCTAGAGTACATCGCGCAGGAACGTGTCCAAGCGGGTTTTGAATGTCTCCAGTGAAGGAGACTCCACAACCTCCCTGGGCAGCCTGTTCCAGGGCTCTGTCACCCTTACAGTAAAAAAATTTTTTCGAATATTCAACTTGAACCTCCTATGCTCCAATTTACACCCATTACCCCTTGTCCTATCACTGGTAATCACTGAGAAAAGCCTAACTCCATCTCCCTGACACTCATGCTACAATTTTCAAAATTTCTCCATGTCTTTACCTTCTCATTTTGTATAAAAATACCTAAAGGTATCCAGAACAATCATCATGCACAGTTATGAAACATAAAATAAGTTACACAGCAAATATCTATGCACCACCAGTTATTTATCTGTATCTTCACTAGGTTTCCAAAAAAGAGAAAAACGATGCAAAATATACACTTGAAAGAGAAACACATAAGTAATATTTCCTGGATTAATTAGTTAAATCAGAAATTCTTAATCTTCAAAGACAGTTGGTGATGCTTATACAATATCTGTAACTGCACACAATGTGCAAGAAAGTCTGGAGTGTGCACCAAAACAAACATGCCTAAAATGGCACAAGGCTAGAACAAGGACTCATGATTATCATCCAGATAATTACTATGATCTAGTCCTAATGACACAAATGCTGTGTACATAATTAACCAAGATGCTCTGAAGAAATTAATAATTACTAATATTAATAATTAATAATAAATTTGAAGAAATTTAATAATAGTAAACATCTTCATATTGACTTTCATATTGACTAAGAATGTTTATATACTACATCTAACTTCTTAATAGCCTGGTAATTCTTACATAAAGTGGCTCCCTGCTCTAAAATTGATGTATTTTTCCCATTTTTCTGGACATAACTTAATTTTTTTTTTTTTTTGTATATCACATCTCACCAACTGCAAGCTTGGAGGTAGCATTCCAGTACTGGAAAGGAAAATTCAAGGGGCTTTGGTGAAATTCAGAAAAAGCGAGAGGATACAAACGTGACATCTGTTTAGCACATCAGCACACCCATTAGTTGTAACTGTGGGATTGCCTGCTGATAAAACAACCCTTTGATAATATCCATTAACACCTCTCATAACCAGTAGCATTCAAAACTCGACATTTTCAGAGTCTGTTTTTCATGTCAAAAAGAAACAAATAGCTTAGAGACTGTAGCACTTTTCACATGTGAAAATTCAGAGGGGAACAGGAAAGCCTCACAGAAGTTCATGGTGTCAGAGATGGATACAAGGAATAGTCCACGCAGAGAGCTCAGTCTGCAGGAGAAATTAAGTGTGCAGCACTTGTTATAAATAAGCAAAACCAACAGTAGCCATGACAGAAAATGGGGAATCCCATGTGTCTTGATGAGTTGGAAGAAAGAAAGAGAAGCAGAATTATTTTCTATTCGCCTTTAAATATTCATGCCATACATTCCTTGAAGTAAAGAGAATACAGAAATATGAAACATTCATAGCAGGGCCACCATTTCACGTTATAAGTTTCTTGCTTATCAGCCTCCTACTTCCACTTAAGGGACCTTTTCCACTCAAATCATATGACAGAGAGTGTGTGCCCTCCATTATTTGCTGCATTTCCTCCTTTGCTGCCAAGGGCTCTATTTTTGTGTCCCCTGTGATTCTTCCCATTTTTGCTTATTCCTGATTAAGCAGTTAAGATTTTTTTTTCCCCTCTTACACAAAACAAGGGTAAGCTTCAGAGTTTTCTGTCAGAGCTTTTATGGAGTCAAGAGTAGAAAATGATAAAAACAGGTGAGACATTATAGAGGACAAATCCATTTCTGCCTGTTCGGAAAAACTGTCAGATTGCTATCTCTGCTTTATGAAGATGCCACATAATTAAAAGCTCTAGGAGTATGCTGAGGAATAATCACCATCCCTTAATTTACAGACAGGAAAAAAAGATCATTTTAATAATATTTTGGTTTTTGAACTTGCCTGATCCTCTGTCCTAGGAAGTCTGACTTGTGTGTACTGACTTACTGCTTTTGGCTGGGTAAAAACACTAAAATAATTTCCTTCAGCAGATAGAATATATTCTAACACAGGAAAAAAAAAAAAAAAAAAAAAAAAAAAGAGGAAGAAAATGAGAAAATGTTCTGCTCCCATTTCACAGTAAGGAGACACAAACTAGTTGAGGTTTCATCATAAAATAAAAATAGAATTTGAAGCATGAATCAAAATAAGCAATTTTCTAACTCCCAAATGCACAATGGTCCTATCATTTTGCAAGACTTGACAGAGACGTTTAGAATGTGCAAAATTATATTAGTTTTATTATAATGAGAAAAAAAAATGGTAAGAATCTTTGAAAAAGAATGCCTTCTCTGATTGAGAGGAGCACACAAATCTACTTTTAGTTCCCTCCCCCCACTTAACTCCAATGAGAAAAAGTATTTGAAATTCAAACTATAACTGTAGCCTGCATTCTTCAGCTGCAGATAAGTTCTTCCTATACTGTCTGTATCAAATGCCATTAAGGACACTAATGTAATTTCTAAAATATAAGTGGGTATTTCCTGCACACAGCAAGGTTAAAAAGGTCACTGCTGAACTGAATGGAGTATGTGCTCCTTATACTTGTGGTTCTTAAGTACTTTCCTTCATGGTCTGTTCTCAGTCCATTAAATATAGCCATCAAAATTCAGCAATTTGATGGCAACAATGACCACATATATGGATGCAAAAACTGGGAGCATCAAGTGCATGACCTTAACTAATCTGGAATAAATGATGTATGCCTGGCAATTATCTTGAAATGCTCTGGTTTACTTGACTTCTTCTTCAGTGTTCTGTTGGCCCAAAGACACGCTAATTATTTCTTTTCATTATTACTTATTAATGTCTAAAAAAAGCTTAGTTTCAACTATATTATTTTAGTCATGCCTGTGGCATTAATGAAGTCATGGGTTCAAACTCTCCAAGTCACCATGTTGAACTAGTCAGTGTGAATTTCTATTCTGAAGAAAGACAACGTAGGCTGATAAAATCAATTTAAAAAAAAAAATCCTTATGAAATAAGATCATGGTTTTGAACTTCTTTTTATTATTATTAATACAATGTGTGTATGAGTCTCACTGAATACAACCACAATTTCATCTGGTCTTTATCAGGGCTTGCCTGCATTTACTTTCAATGATTTTACTTTGTGTCAACTTAAACCCTTATTGGAACTGGAATCAATTGTAATATTAGCAAACCCAAAAGTTGAATGTTCTTATATTCAACTTAGAGAAAATGATGCAATTAACTGCATCTCAGAGCATGCAGAAATCTTTCACTCAATAGCTTCCCCTTATCTGAAAGTCTCAGGTATGGTTAAATAAAAAAGCTCGAGAAAGTTTAATCCATTTAACCCAGTTCCCAGAAAAAACTTGGTCTTTATTGTTCCTGTACAGCATTTCACCAAAACTACAGGAGCTTTGTACAGAAAAAAGTGCTTATGATATGCTTTTATTTGCATTATTTCGTTAGCATACTAAAAGTGCATAAAATGTACTTAGGAATGAGCATCCTGTCATAAAACCAGTAAAAAGAATAATCAGAAAATACTAAAGTTCTCTTTTTTAACATGTATGATTGTAAGGTCAGCTATTTTTATTTCCTATTAATACAGTTTTCGTTATACTTTAAAAAAACCTCTATTGTTTCAAATTGTTCACTATAATTGCTGCTAACTCACACCATAGTATCTCTCCCCATAATCCCCACTTACTTCTATGCCAAGAGACAGAAGGAAGGTTCCACCAGCTACTACCACTCACAGATAGTGTCTTGATAGTTTTTGATAGACTGACTCCTTTTACTCTGTTATACAATTGTTTCAATGAAGTTTCAAGGACAGTTCATGGTGGTGACATGAATGAAATGAAAGCATTTTTTTGGCTGTGCCAATACTAGGAAAAAGGTGATATTTTGGTTGGAAATGCCAGTTTTGCTTCAACTTTATTTGTTCTTGCAAAATGTCTTCCACCAGCAGAATCTTGTGGTGACTGTTTTCTTGAAATATTTTGCTAAATCTAATTTAGAATCAAAGAAATAAACTCAGGATTTCTCTTTAGTCCATTAATTAAAATAACCTGTTTAGTGCTCAAATACATTATTATTTCTCTGCCATATGTTGTCATTCAGGGAAAGCAAGATTCAAGTTGATGTTTTTAATCAATTATCAAGTTGCTGGTGACTTCACTACAGAACTGAAAAGGGGTAAGCTGAAGGGAAAATGTAAAGATAGATGAAAAGTTTGAAAGTAAATGCTATGTAGAACTATTAACTGAAATGACAGATTCTTACTCCAAGCAAAGCAATTATTACTAAGAAAAAAGCAAGATGTGTAAGAAACAGAATGTAACATTTAGCAAGATTACACCCCAAAATTTGTTTTAGAATCATATGTATGTCACATATTTTACAGACATTTAAATTACACTAATGGTCTTAATTTATAAAAAGCAAAGACTGGCAAATATTTAGGAATTGCAGAACGTCTGCAGATGAAAATCACAGCCATGTTGCAAAATAAGTACAACTTCTACTAGATGAAAGAAAGCGCTATTCTAAAGAACATAACTCACTAAAATAACAAAGTCAGGGTTATGAATTTAACAATTCCCTTTAGCAGTCTTGACTGGCAGAACACAGCATTACCACTAACTCTAAAGAACATGAAGGATGGCTGTATAAGTACTCCAGACCTTCCTTCGCATGGATGGATCTTCTTCACAAGGCAAAAGAGTGACACAGAAAAACATGATGAATGTGAATTTGACTCATTGATCAAGGCAATTATAGGTTTCTTTTGTTACGGTAGAAGTCACTGCAGAAGACATGCAATGGTCTTTATACCTAGTACCTGACAATCTAGGGAAGGTATCATTCACATTATAAAATTAAATACCTTTTAAATATTATCAGAAATCTTTAAAATTAATATCTTAAGAGAAATACCTCAAACAAAAACTTAAAGGCCAACACAAAAAATAGATTTTATTCTGTTCTAATACAATGCAAATGGCTCAGCATTTTTAGTTAAATTTGTAAAATAAACCACATCCTAATGCGAGGTTAATATTTAAAATAATATTATGTAACAATTTATTGAACATTAAAGTAAGAGAACTTCACCACTGTATTTACTAAAAAGTGATCTAAATGAGGACTATGAAATACCCAGATGGAATCACAGAATGATAAAAACCCTTGAGAGTATACTCACAGAGAGATATAATTTACTTTTTAAAATTACAGACTTTCATTCTGTGATCCCATGAGCTGTAACAGTATTGACAAAACTAATGCTGGTGCCTCTGAAGGGTCTAGCCTTATTCCAATGTATGGAATTTTTGTTGATTTTCCATTAGTATTAATGGGATACACAAATCCTCATTCATTAAAACAGGAGGAGATCACTTAATCTATAAAATAAAATCCACTACCACTGTTCAGTTTCATATCTCACTGAAGATTTTCAAAACTGATCTACTTTTTCATCTAGTGCTTATGGTAGTTCTTTCCTTGGTCCACTGGGATTCATTCAGTACGTGGACTTGTGTGTGTCTCTTTTAAAACTGCATTTATTTGTATGGATTTCTTTTCAAGTATCTGTTGTGACATAGTGAACTAATAAAGTGACTTCCTGAACAAGATCGATGATAAGTACAATCCCAAATGACAGTCTTTAGAATATCATACTTTTTCTAAAAATGTATTATTTAATGTTACTCTTTCCTTGGGTATGAGGCTTTATTTTTTTCCTAAAATTTATCACCTTTTCCTTAGTTTCAGCTATAACTTCTTCCTACTGATGTCCTATTTTCTTTGGGGGTTTTTTTTGTTTATTTGTTTCACTCCTTTTTTTTTTTAACATAGGAATCACCTTTTGTTTCCTTCTTTCTCCTACTATCTTCTAGTTATTTGTTACATGCTTTCCTACAATTAGGGAGTCTATTATCATCATGGCACGACACAACTGAAATATATACATGGTGTATGACAAAAAAGGAAAGCAAGATAAGGATAAGCTGCATAGCTTAATTTTTAATTCTCCTCTTTACGTGCTTATATTTCTTCTCTTTGGCAACCTTGGGGCCATACTGAGAGACCAGTGAGTGAACCAGTGCAGCTATAAAGTATAAAAAACCTCACTGAACTTATGCAGCTTCCTAAATTTCTGAGGCCAAGATGACCATTATTTTAACTAGGTGTGAATTCCTGAGTAGCATAACCTACCAGCAATATTTTCTATCTAGCTGAGCAAATTGTTGCTGAACTAATATTTCTGTTTAGATGGTAACTGTTTTCTGAGAATTTGGCAGTAAGAAAAAAAAAAAAATCTCCATTTCCAAGCTGAACTTTTCTGACCTTACTTGGCAGCCATCAGGCCCTGCTCCCATCCAGAAGCCCCACTGACAAATAGTAATCATTCCAGTGTCTCCCAAAACACAAAACTGTACCACAGCCATAGAGCTCTTGAAATAACTTGTGTTTCAGTTTCCTTTATTTATTTGACAGTAGGAATGTTATGGGCTCTCCCCAGACCTGCTCTGAAATCACTTTGCCATCTTAATTTGACATATCACAACTGTCTCTCTTGTCTGACAAGTTCTTTCAGCATGAGGGTTCCCCACTGCAAGAAAATCTCCACAGACAACATCAACATTAGTATAAAAAGATGGATCATAAAATTCTATATACCAACAGGCAAAATAAGACATGACTTAAGCCAATATATTTTTAGCAGGTTTGGTTTTTCTAGAGGAGGTAAATTTTAATATAAGATTAGACTGAACACAGTAAAGATACATTCTGTCCTTGCAAAAATAATCCCAGGTCTGGAGGGCATCTTAGCATCTAGACAAATCAAGTTTGAATGGCTCATTAATGTTTTTACTATCATTAACTTTTTCTTCTATCAAAACCAAAGGGCTCTATAGACAGGTATATTTTGAAGATCCAAGTGTAGGAGTTTCCCAGGTTAATTGATTTGAGAGTTTTTGTGGAATATTCAATGTTCATGCCTTGAAGGAGTGAAAACAAGCACATCCAGGACAAACTCTAGAAGTGCCTTTAAATCAACAGGACAAGTGAAGGAGTTTTGTAAACTTGGTCACTGCTTAAAAGATTTCAGTCTGGGTCATAGCAGTAGGTGATACATAGACACAGAGTTAAGGAATACAGGAGAAACTGTGGCCAGCCCTAAAGAGATCAGTTTTGTAAAGCAGTTGGACATAGAACTCAGGCTACACGGAAAAGGATTATTAGACTATGCCTCATGAGAAATACATCTTTAAGGGCAAAATCTGATACAGAGATGTTATTTGCACTCTATCAGGCTTAGGTAGTTCTTTGGAAAAATACTGCTGGGGTAATAAAGTAGATTGATTCCATTTCTAAGCCTTTAGAGGACAAAGGGTGGGGCAAATACCAGCCTAACTGTTTCAAGTCCAAAATCAGGCAGAGTCCCCTGCTGAGTTCTGAATGATGAATTAAGTGGAACAAGAACCAGAGAACCTCTGTCTGTGGGGAGCTTCAGTCACAGCATGAACATCCTGTAGATACTGAATACCTTTTTGGCTTACCACCTCGTTTTTCTTTCGACCTGGACAGTAGAAGAGAAAATAATAAGGGGGGAAAAAGGTGACTGTTCTAAAAAAAAAAAAAAGAAAAAAGGAAAATGTACAACGTAGTCCAGTGTTACCCTGAAGCACAGTTTTATACCTGATATGATGAGTCCACCTACAGGCTGTGTTCCGCAGTGCCTGTGTATGTTAACTTTCTCAAGAATCTTTTTTAAAAAATTATTTCCTTTAGATACTGTTAAATAGATTTCTTGCTACTTTTTTTTGCAGCAGTAGCACAACTCACTAAAAAAAAGAAAAAAATAAAAAAGTGAAAAAAAGAAATAAAATTGCCATGAAAGATGGAAGCTAGAACAAGAAGGAAAAAAAAGGGACATCTGATCTGGATGGTATAAGGGCAAAGAAAGAAGTAAGCAGAGAGGGTAGTCTTCTAGAGTTTTAAGGACCTGTGAAGCACAAACTCCTCTTCTTGGTCTTTAAAGGTGCCAATACTTTTAGCAGTTCTTCATGTTCCTTAAAAGAACAGCAATTGGTACTGCTTGGTTTCTAGTAATACATTTTTTTTACTAGCACTTGCAACAGTGATTTAGTAACTTCAAATATCTAGTGGCTTCTACGTTTTCATGAACGACTTTCAGAGTGTCTTTTTAGCAAACCTGACTACTTTATGCTGTTACCAGCTTTTGTTTTCCTGAGAGTCTTCACTTCTTTTATTGCTGCACTCTCTTAATCCTTTCTGTTAAATATATATATATAGTTGATTTCCATTGTCAAAGTGACAGAACCGTATCAATTTCTGCCTAATGGGAACTCCTTACATTTTGAATTGTAAAGATATCTTGATTATTAATTACTGTAACAATGACAATGAAATCAAGATCAAATAGTTTGAGTGACAACATTTTCTACCCTTAAGTTACACTGAGACCACACAAGCCAAAGACAAAGGAAAGGGCATGAGTGGTTAACCTCTGTTACACAGTCTAATATATCTTAGTAAGTGTCCAGTTCTGCAGACAGGGATAGATTGGCACAACTGTGTAATTAATTATTGGCAGGTTTACACTCAAAAAAATGCCAGATACTATGCATTTTCTAGTCGCTATCTAAATCTCTGATCTATTACGTTTCCTGCCATGTTAAACATCTGTTTAGAACATACTTCTGCACACAAGAACTTCAGCAATTCTAGAGTTAAATCTTCAAAATTGAATGAGTCTGCATCATCTTAGTTTTCTGGTATTTGTATTGATAAACCCTTAAAGGCATCATAAAGGAATATTTTATAAAAGAAAAATGTTCTGTAACTGGTATGGAGGTCATTATAATTCGCAGATTTCACTGTGGATAAATAACAGAGACTTCTGCTGTGGCACCTGCTCTGAATGCCACCATCAGGACCTGTCTTGTCACTAGAGTGTATTCTGGAAAACTGTAGAAGTTGCATAACTTTGAACATTGATTTTGCTGGAATTCATGAAAATAAATAGGCAGAGATGAATATCCAGTTAACCTTTCATCATATCTTTGTTTCTACCATACAGACGTCTGGAAAACTGCTGTTTTTTGTCTCCATGTGTATCTGACTCATCGACATGTTTTAGTAAGAAGCACTTCCAGTCCCAAAGTGCAGAAACATGAGCATACTGTAGAGCCTTTCAGTAAGACACTAAGATCTAACCATAGAGAATTTCTTACAAGACTATAAATAGCAGTTTGAAATTCAGGAATTCCTTTTTTTCCTGTTTATGAAGGGACTAAAATGTGTGCAGGTAGGATTTCAATCATCATCATAATTTAATATTATATCCATTGAGGGTTTTCATGCCCTACTGCAAAGTTACCTACTGTTTTCTTCATGGTACAACAAAATCTTGCAAGTTACTTTCAGAAACTCAAAGTAAAAAAGGAAAATACATTGAAATTACATGAAGTACAAATCAAGACTCAAAGCTTGTAACAATATAGTTATTAAATGTACTGTTAGAAATGATGATGGATGTTTGAATGTTTTTAAACTTACTGAAGAAAAGTATTGGCAACTCATTATTTTTCTAACCTCATTATCCAAAATGGGCTCTTTTTTGGATAGCAGTATGATTTCACTGAGATCTTTTTTCAAGTGTTTCCAGTGAGAGACAAAAAGAAATGTATGAACAGGAATCCTACTATCACAAACTAAGGATATCTGTCTTCCGGAGGACTGGGTCAGGAAATTTACAGGCCTTAACAGCACTGTGCTGAGCCAGCAGCATCACCTCTTATTAGACATAGAAGAATGTACCCCGAGACATCCAGGGAAGCAAAATATATAGGAAATATAAGAAATAAATTGGTGGAGAAGAAATATATATTATGATCTCCTTAGCCTGGAAAAGCAATTCAGAGTTCTTTTCCCAGTATAAACTAAAAAATCCACAAGATTTCTGACTCTGACTGACCAGACTGATCATGTCCAGTGAAAACACACTGCAAATGACACTTGCCTGACCTCCTCACATAGGAATTTTATAATATTCATCTTTATTTCTAAGAGGGCTTCTCATACTAAAATAAGCCTCAAGGTAATTATTAATGAACTTCTGAAATAAAATCTAAAAATCAGTTTATATATATATATATATATTTATACATACATATGAGAATGTACATCAGGAGGGCAGAAAGGCTTATTTCAAACAGTGACTTGAACACTGACTGTCTTTGCCTGAAGGGAAGATGATATATTCTTGACTGCATTTGCAGTTGAGATGCAGTCAAGTGTAGAACAAGGAAAAAGCACTTTTTCTACTGATCCCTGCAGGTGGCTGGCTGACACTGAAGTACATCTATCCATAAGCATGTGAAAAATGTTAGAAAAAAATTAAGGTTAATGCAGATTATCACTCCTTGCAGGGTATGGCACAGAGGAAATGGGGATTCACAGGCTCTAAAGCCAAAAATAAGCACCAAAACCATTCAGCAAATCTATGACATTTATTTAAACTCGTTAGACATTCTTCTGGTAGAAAGGCTATGACATCCTGTAGTATTTAACTTCTTTTTATCTCTTCTCTTTGGTACATTGAACAAATCAAACTCCTTACATTGTACCTCATGGAGTTTATCTCCCACCCATCAATCACTCTTGTGCCCAACTCTTTTGTTCACTCTGCAGTCTGTGCATATCACTTCTGAAGTGCTGACTACAGAACCAGATAGTAGGAGGTTGACTGAAATTGTGCATAGAAATGAAAATCCCCTCATCTCTTCTTCCCATGCATCCAAATATTGGACAAGTCTTTGTTGCCTCAAGTCTGAGCTAGGAGAGCCCAGAGTATGCCAGTTAATATAACAACCTCTGCATGCTTTGGATTGTTTTGTCCCTCATCTCCTGCCCCCTAAGTATAGTCTGTATTCTATACATTCTAGACATTGGACTCAGCATTTAGCTGTGTTGAAATATGGCATTTTATTGAGATTTGGTTATTCTGCAAAATGATAGAACATATCTCATATAGATAGAACATATCTCTCTATATGATAGAACATATCTCTATATCAGTGGAATGCCTTTGCTTCTCATTTTCTGCATTTCTGACTAAGCAGTTAGCTTTGCCAGGAACAATTCTGCACCATATGCAAGACTGCTAATAAAAATATCAAAGTAGGATCAAAAAGTGGCTCATAGAAATCCCAGCACTATTAATAACTTCAGGTTTTACTTATGTGTTGTTAATTCCAGTTAATGCAAATTTTTAAATTGTACCGCTATATTTTTATTCTTTTTCTCTCCTTCTTGCTAATATAATTTTTTTTTTTATTCAGAATGGTGGCTACATGCTCTGCTACGGACTGGTTAGCAATTACCAAGTCTGATTAGTTGAAAGAAAACATGCCTGGATAACCAGACAAAAATATTTTGGATGAAGCAGAGCGAGACAGAAGAATGAGAGAACAGAAAAAGTAAGTTCTGCAAGAACATGCAGTCTGGCAGCTTTATAGCATCTGTGCTTCTGAGCACAAAAATAATTCAAAGGTTCTGAAAAGATTCTAAGAGAAAGGTAAAGGCCATGTTAAGATCCTAATTACTTTTTTTTCCCAGAAAGCATAAGGGACTTCCAGACTTCCAAAGTACCTCAACAAAATGGTTACCTTGTCCTTCCTACTATAAAACTAAGTGTTGTTTGAGGAAATCAGGAACAAATTGTACCAGCAATAGTAGATGCCAGAGTGATGTCCAGTTCTGGGCCCCTCAGTTTAGGAAGGATATCGAGGTCCTGGAGCAGGTCCAAAGGAGGGCAACCAGGCTGGTAAAGGGACTTAAGCAAATATCCTATGAAGAGAGGCTGAGGGAGCTGGGGCTGTTCAGCCTGGAAAAGAGGAGGCTCCGAGGAGACCTCATCGCTCTCTACAACTTCCTGAAAGGAGGTTGGAGCCAGGGGGGGGTTGGTCTCTTTTCCCAGGCAACTCTCAGCAAGACAAGAGGGCAAGGTCTTAAGGTGTGCCGAGGGAGGTTTAGGTTGGACATTAGAAAGAATTTCTTTACGGAGAGGGTGATCAGACATTGGAATGGGCTGCCCAGGGAAGTAGTGGATTCTCCGTCCCTGGAGATATTTCAAAAGAGACTGGATGTGGCACTCAGTGCCATGGTCTGGTAACTGCAACGGTAGTGGATCAAGGGTTGAACTTGATGATCTCTGAGGTCCCTTCCAACCCAGTCGATTCTATGATTCTATGAGACCATACCTGTGGGCCTGGGGAGGTTTTAAAAGAGTGTCATTTAGCACATTTAGCAAGGTGTTGTTTTCCTGAGGAATGTTTTGGGCAATTATTTCCAGAAACTTTCTATGAAATACTATACAGAACTATTCTATCTACACTTCTACTAAGTATTAACATAGAGCAATCTGGTGAGTTAATGAGGAGAAACAGATTCCTAGTGCTCCTATCTGCACAAAAATATTTTCTATTTTTCTATTTTATCTGACTTCTCTGTCTATAAAAAAATGTATCAAATATATGCCAAAGAAGTCATAAGAACTCTTTTGGAGAAAGGCTACCTAGCTGAATTCTACCCAGGTAATGATACAGGAAAATGACAAGTATTGGTAATGTTTATTTGGTTATTTTTCTAAAGAAAAGGGAAAGCATTGTATGTCACTACATTTCCATCTTGGACCTATTGTAAAAGTTCAGGACACTCCAAGAACAGCTGTACTGAAAATACTTTTACCCATCTGTGCTTGACAAAAAGAGGATCTAACTTTTCTTTTAGATATATATCAGATTACACTTGCCTCTAACATTTTCACCTAAAAGCTAGAATGTTGTAATGCACTTTGCATGGAGGGAATTTGCAGACCATATGGGAACTAGACTTATTGAAAACAAAGCTGTGCAAGTGTTAAATCCAACTCCACAATGTGCATTGCTAAACTTAAATATACGACCTACACATATTGCATGTTTGTTTCCAATTAGATTCTAGATGGACAATTTTAACCTTTGCAACTTCTGTTCTCTGAGATATTGAAAGAACCTCAGTTGATGAACCACAGTAGTGTTGGGCTGGCTTTAGTAACACTGAAACTATTTTTGTTTGACTCAAAATCAGTCTATTTAACCTATCATAGAGGACACTTATTTTGTGAAGTTGAAACACTTGTAATATAGTAAGACACCTTAGAAGAAAGAATGACTTCTGGTAAAAGGGGAAATAGGAAGCAAGTCAAGAAACCAATAAGTATGTTCTCCAACGTCTGATTGCTACATGACAGAGCTCCTCTGCTACCAGTCAGACTTTGGAATTTACAAGAACAAACATGAAAAATTAACAATTTTGACCTTGAGTGGTCTGAATTTTTGGTCTAGATGACCAGGTGACAGCAGGAAGCTCATTTCAATTCTATTCAGTAGCTAAGAAGCTACTGCTTAGATGTTAAATATAATTTCCTCAAATAATAAATCAGGCAGTGTAACAGAAGGATGATAAAAGCTAAAGGAAAAGGAGGTGGCACAGTAATACTGCAAGTTTTTTCACCAAAAATTTGAGAAAGCTTAACTTCTACGAAAAAGGTAAAATTATAACTCAGCAGTATACACATTTACAAATATATATCAGCACCACTTATATCAAAACCTCAGATATTCTGAAAGTTTTGAATAACTATCCTGCTTTAGAAGTATTAAAATGTTTGGGGTTTTTGTTTTTGTTTGTTTGTTCGAGGTTTTTTCTGTTCCCTTTTTCTCTGTGCTCTCCCTTCAGCATGCAAGTCCTCATCTAAAAAACTGGATATTCTCACCAAGGCTGAAATTATTTATTGGTTATTACACAAATAAATGCAAGCCCAAGAGCACTCCAGAAAAAAAGCACATATCAAAGATGCTTGAGGTTATTCAGATTGTAGCAAAATCTGACAGGGAAAAGGCTTCATACCTTATGGAGGTTCTGAAACACAGCAAGAGGAGGGAGGTATTTTCATATTTCAAGTTGAGTAATCACAATAAAAGGACACACTTTAAAGAATGCTACAGATACTTCTGTGGTGAGGAATTTGAAAAACAACACCTTCAGGGTTGATTAAATAAAGTTTATTTGCTGCTTTTTAATTGCTATAACTAAAGCCTTTACACATCAAGAAACAAATTAGACTATTTCCTATAAAACTGTCAAGCTAATTACTGGTTGCCAGTAAAAATTATGTTTAAATTAGCAAAGCCCCACAGGAATTCTATGTACTTGCATATCTTGAATCATGGCCTTAAACTCCTCTGTTTTGCAGAGTCATTACATGGAGAGCCCTTTCAAACACTTCAAGGACTACTGCTGGCTTTCAGTAAACAATGACAGGAAATTAATCAAAGTAAATCAGGTAATGGACTAGGAAATAATTTAGAATTTCCATTTAAAGGGATCTTAACCCTTGAGATCAAGGGTTTCAAGCAGGCAGTGAATAAAGAAAAGGTGAGAAGTACACAAAGACCATAAAAGCAGCTTAGTTCTTTGTTAAAAGAGCACCATACAATGTTAGAGGGAGCAAAGAAGAAAATCCAGGTATGCAGTGTAAAAATCTAAGTTGTGATTGGTTTATTTTTATTTACAGATTTCTATTTCAGTACCTTGGGAAGAAAGGACTAATTCTTAGAAATCAGGAACAAGACAGTGATTGAAGACAAGGTCAGGGATAAGATTAAGAAAACATGATGGGAAGGGCAGTACTTATTTTGGAACTTGTTTTTTCTTTAGTAAACTATGGTTCTTGAAACAGAAGTGGATGGCTTAGTCATAGATGGGACAAAATCTGGTAAAACAGTCCAGCTGGGTGTTGGTAAAATGCTAGAGGAAAGAAAACCATGTCTCTGTATATGCAATGAGATAAACTGTGGCCTCTAGCTTTTCATATGCTGGGAACTGCTGGAGCCTTTTTCACACCATGAATCTAACCAAAAGAAAAAGTCAGAACAGAATCAGTGAAGAATTTTTAAAATTTATAACAAAGAGTTAAATTGAAACCAAGACAACTTTATTTGTATTGCACACAAAAAAAACATAGTCCAATTAATCAATTGCCAAACAAAAACTGATAATGTGGCTACAAATATTACAACCAGCTTCACTGAAGTGAGAGACTTAAGAATGGAATCCAAACACCTTACAGCCTTTATGTGTTCTCAGACCATTAACTTCAGGTGCCATTAAGAACTGCAACTCACTCACAGATATAAAACAGTTAAAATCCCTGAAGCTTCCAGGAATTACTAAATTACTATACCATTCCTTGGTATTATCAAATAATTATTAAATAATATATACTATCATTGAAAATAATTCAACAAAATAAAAAGGCTGTTTAGAAGATTTCAGTTACATGTTAAGAATAAAACAGGGATAATGTTGTGGGAAAGAACTACATAAAAAGCCTGTAAACTAATATTTACATAAAACACTTGTTTAATAGAAGGAGTGATGGAATTTTAATACAAAGCTGTGGTTGTTCTTTTGCACAGACCTTCACATGTTATAAGCTTTGTCTTAATGAGACTTTTTCATAGAAGCACAAAATCATAGAATTGTTTAAGTTGGAATAGACCTGTAATATCATGGAGTTCAACTATAAATCTGTCATTAAATAGCAATGTATGGATGTAACAACAACTCTGGAAAGACAACTGGAAAGACAACTGGAAAGACAAAGCTTACTTGCCTGGAATGTTCCTCTGAACATACAATGTGGGATCAGTGCATGTTCATGTAAATTTCTCCATCACTATTTTAATGGCATTAGCATTGATTCATTACTTTCTGCAGAAGCTTGCTCCTCTTGCACTCTCTGCATGATTCATGCATTGCTTACTTCCTCACTTATGAGAATTCATTATTTTCCTCAAGTTTTGTAACTAACAAGTAGTCAAGACAACACATGAAATCCAATAAAAATCAAGGATACTTTAAAAAAAAAAGATCACTTTTTATTCCTACACAGGGACAATTCTTTATCTGCCCAAGTGAATACAACTGACCTACCTAAGCAAACAGTGTCCCTACCAAATCTAGCTGCAAATATCAATAACACAGGGGCAGTCTTCAATTTACTTTCTTCCACTGGAGCTGATTACACTTTTAAAATGATTTTTTTCTCTAGTTTCTCAAAGTCAGGCTGAAAGACTTTTATTAATTTAATTATTCTCAGAAAGAAAAAGCAAATTAGAGATGCTTTTACATTCCAATATGGAGCAATGTAACTTCACACAGCAACTCCCTTAGGGGGAAAAAAATGGGCACAGAAGGGACCACTTCTAAATTCTTTAAATGAAGTTAAATGCAAGGATGTGAAATCACAACACATTAACAACTGATTCCTTTATGTATCAAAAATAGTCTTGTGAAAACTAAACACTGTTCATATCAAATGACTAACAGCTTAAATAATATAATTTTATAATAGAAACAGTACCTTCAATCAACAGCTCTTGTCCATGACTGCCCAATAATGTTCGGGATAAGAAAGGGGCAAAGTCGACAAAAATTTCTCGCAGGAGTGGGGCCACTTTTTCTAAAGCTCTTTCAAGCTTTGCAGTGATACTGTGGAAAAAGAGATCATGTTTGGAACAGTTAACACTAGAACTTGAAAGTTGTCAAATCATACTAGCTTTTAAAAGTTGCCATAAGCTTCTTTATAAGATAATCATAATTTGATTAATTTTACAGTGTTTAAATGGCTTTAAGCAAAAGCAAATGTCAGTCAGCAGCGTAGCAGCCTCATAAATTCTGGAGCGTTTGTAGAATACTTCCAAATGAGTAAAATTTTTATTATCACTTTCAAATATGACAAGAAGTCAGATATGCAAGCGCAAGTTTATTTCACCTATCTCGGGTTGTATGCATTCATAATTTTAAATACATTTCAAAGCTCAGAACCAGAAGCTTTTATTCACCCAAGGCAATCACAAGTAGATAAGTTTTTTGTTCAAGCTCTCCACTGGCAACATCTGCCCTTGCAATGCTAGACAAGGGAGTGCATGAGGACGAGTTCTAGCACAGGTGTGAAGAAAATCAATATCCTTTTCTTCAACCTTTGGAGAAACTTTTCCAGGTTTGACTTCCACGACTTTGTCTGTTGAGACTATATACCTTTTGAAGCATGGAGTGTTCCTTAATTTCTATTTGCACAGTGGCAAGAAGTGTTGTGACTTCTGTTTGCTTTCTAAATACCAGAAATACTACTCCTTTGTCTAAGGATACAAACCTAGAAAAAATACAAGTACACGGCTACAGCTCTGCAGTATGCTGAGGATCATTCCCCTGAAGAGTCCTTCTACCCTTTTGAAACCTGACACTTGTGCACTCTGAAACTCTCATGCCAAGATTAAAACCCTGCTGTGTTATCTCAAAGAAGTGAACTATTATTTAAAAATAGAAACAAAATTACATACATTTCCTCTTCTACCAAGAATTTTTGGTGTTGTTTTTCAGAGTGCTGGTGGCTTAGGGGTTTTTCTTTGTTCTTAAATTAGGACACCAAATTATTATTGGGCTTTGAATGCAAATTTGTAGGAAGAAGTAACATTTATAAATGCTGACATGCAATTTTTATGCTTTTTCTGCTATCTCTAAACTTAAAAAATACGGACTTTTTAATTCTCATCACATGAGGATCCCTGAATTTAAAAAGAAACCTGACAGTATAAGCACAATGGAAATTGTCCTTCATTAGCTTAAATTATTTTACTGGTTTTCTATTCCTTATTTTCTTTCAAAGCACTGCTTTCCCATCTCGAAGTCAGATATTGATTTTTGAATATTCTAAAGGAGCAGTCGATATGATCAGACTTTGTTGTAGATGATTAGTTGAAATGAATTTTATTATGCTAAAGCCTCAATTGACTTAATTTGAAATGCAGGTGATTAGCTTTGAGGTTTGATATGCCACATGAATCTACCCCAAGCTTTTGCTACTAGAGATAAAAAGCCTACTAGATAAATCCAGACTTCTCTAAACCATGTTTTTAACAGTAAACTGATTTAAAAGGTCTAATTTTAGAGTTCATTTAACTCTGAAAAGTCTTACGTACTACCAAAAAACAATCAAGTTCAAAGGTTTTAAAATTAAGACCAATTTTAATTTAAGGATGAAGTAATATGGGAGGTGTGGATGTGCTGTTAGGTAAACACCTTGTTATCAAGTGGATAGCTGATGGATCCTATATACTGTATATCTATGGACAACTGGAATATGCCATCTGAATGTGAAATCAAAGTTTACCACTTTAACAATGTATATCAAAGGTCAGAAATTAATATTTAAATAGTGAAAAAAGGAAAAAAAATCCTTTATGTATATCACTGGTGCATTTATGTGTTAGAAGCCTACTGGAGTTCCGGTCCTTCAGTTTTAAAAAGAATAAACAAAACTGAGACAAAAACACACAGAGTCCCCACCAAGGTTTCAGGGAAATAGTTGACCTTTCTATAGCCCTTCCTGGACACATACACACAGAAGAAAAGGAGGAGAGAAACAAATCAGAATCTACAGCTGTTTCTAACATCTATTAATTCCTTATAACACATTCTGTACTCATTATGGAACACCCTGTGGAGATTATTGTAACCATTTTCATAAGAGAACTAAGAAATTTTAAGGTTTTTTGCAACAATGAATATTTTTTTTTCTTCTCCATTTCTGGACATTCAAGGCAAATAATCAGTTAAAAATTTGCAAAATCAAAATTATTTATTTTGCAGATTAAAGGCAATACATTTCAGAAAATAAATTATATATATTATGTATAAAATATATCCTTTATATAAAGATGACAAACTGGGCAGGAAAGATTTAAAGAGTCAGTAGCAACATATGACATTTTTAACACTGTGTGCAAAAAGACCAAATAATCCTGTGGACATTTCTTACTATCTGTTGCTTGAATTAGTCACAGGGAAGTGGAAAGAGTGGTGGGGGCAAGTACGACACCTTCCCAACTTTATTCCAGGCCAAACTTCCAAATCAAGAAAATACAATGTCTGTAAGTCCAAGACCATCCTTCTGATCATCTTCCTCTGCTCATTCTACAGCCAGAAGCAGCTCTTTTCCTATGCAGGTGCCACAAGAGGAGGCTTAAATAAACTAGGTTCCCCTTCACACTCTCTGACTCCACAAGCAACTCTGATTTTTAATCTCATAAAAGCTGAAGCACAATAAATTCAAAGTGACAAAAATAATTATCTATTATCAAAATAGTTCTAGTTGTTTCTTGGGGGTGGGAGGGAGGGGAGGAGAAAAGACATTTCTTGGATTGACTAAAATTTACTTTATCTACATTTCTGATATTGTGCTCTACATAAGTTTCTTCAGTGACTAATTTCAGTTACTACTCAGAGTACAACTAGTTCTGAGTTCAAATTCTGAGTTTAAAATTTGAATTTTGCAACTGAACTTTTTCTTTTACTCCAGGAAATAAACTACCAAAATACTTGTGAAAGAAAAAAAACATTGCATTGGTTAAAAGAAGCAAAAAATAAACTGATTAATAATCCAATTTAATTCTCGTATGCTTCAGTATTTGGATTTTAAAATATTTCACTCAGTAAAGCACTGTCCTACCATATGAAGAAGACAAGAAGCAAAAGGAGTTGTTTAATTACACCACAATTTTATTAACTTGCCTCGTGACACTGTCAAGAAATAAATAATCCAATTCAAGTGGTCATTCTCTCCTTGATCACTTGCACGATTTTGGAGTGGAGCCAACAGTGCTCACACTTTCAGCCTGGGTGTGCACTCATTGCTGTGATTCCACCTGCACCACTTACCTGATGCTTCAGGTAAGACCAGCAAAAAAAAAGGCATTTTACATACTGTTTGTTATATCCCTAAAGAATGAATACTCTTTACAGCTTAACTAGGGCCCTTGATTTAGGTTTATTTCCTTTCTAGTTCATAAGGAAATGAAATTCTCTAGTTCATGACATATCTGATGTCTGAATAAGGGACACTTGGCAACTCTAGTATACCCCCTGTCAGTTTTTTAGGACAGATAAGTGCGTGCCTTGAAAAGGTCAAAAATTGCCTTTGAAGTGTGCTGTGACTCAATACCTTTACAAAATATTAACTATTATACAAAGACATTTAGCAAGAATTTCAGAGGACATTTTCCTGGCTCCTAGTCAGTGTAAGAGGAGTAATCAGCTATTCCATGGCATGAGTCTCTTGAAACACCAACTCAGATCTGGTGCCATCACTGAGTTAGCTGTATTAATATGTCTTGGTTCAACATCTCAAGCTTAAGTAAGGTCTTGTTTGCTCAGCAGAGGTTGTGTCCCTCTTTGTACTTGCTAATGTTTTATTGCCAAGTTTTGCTTGTGTTCCAGTTCTTACTATCTGACTATTATTGAGCAATACAAAAATCCAGTCATGTAAAAAATTTCCTTTTAATGAAGTTTTAGTGTCTGGGATAGTTCTTAGAAGTTAGACATTTTAGTGAAGTGTTATGTTAGCATGTACATTTTCAGTATAGGGAAAGTTCTTGGGGGTGGAGAAATTATAATTAATTTTAAAAGATAGAACTTGTGTACCTCATGTTTTCAGCTGAATCCTCTGGCATGGGAGCAACAGTTTGGACAGCTGGGAGATTTTTGCTGGTAGCACCATTCACAAAGCTGGATGACGAAGAGGAAGAAGAAGATCCTGAGTCTACTGCACCTGTCCCCCAAAAAATACAGGTCTTATTTCAGTCTGAAGAAACATAATGTTTAGAGACTTTTAATATAGGCCTAGTCTTACACATCTACTTTTAAGAAAGGAAATAATGCTATTTATTCTAAAACAATTAAATCCATTTTATATGATTAACATAGGAACTAGTAACCTTATTTTGCTAGTATAACAATGAGCTTAAAAAGCTATGGAAAATCAGGCCTTACCTTATTTTCATTATTCCCAAATTAAATTCCAAAGATGAAAATATTTTTACATCATCCTGTAAAGCAAGATCTTTCTAAAATAAAGGTATATTTAAGGTGAAATTGAGTGGATAATAGGAGTCAAACTATTAAAAGATATATATACATATATGCACCCACTTCTTGGCCACCCAGTTTCAACTACAGGCAGAAATTAAATTACAAGTTAAAAAATGACAGAAAACGCGTATTCCTTCAGGAAGTAATGTGGAAAACCAGTGTCTGAGGAGTATTAAGACTCCAGTATTACTTCTTTTTCTTCTCTTGAATTAACAAGAATTTTAAGATCTTAAAAGTAGAGAGGGCAGTAGGGGTATCCTCTCAATGGGCTGTGCACAGCTGCCCAGAGAAAAGCTGCAGACAGAGCATACATTTATATTTCATGTGATCTGGGTCAGAGCTAAGGGCTAAACTTAGACACTAAATGCCAATCTATCATGTTTGCTGAAACGGCACCGTGAGTTCAGCCTCTCTGAAGGAAACCAGCAGAGGCTGAGAGTGGCCACGGGCAGCAGTGGGAGCACTGTGATAAATGCTGTCCCTGTTCTGCTGCACGGTCCTTGTGCACCACGTCAGTGCACGAGAGGCAGCAATGAACACTCTTGCAGTCAGAGTTCAAAGCCTGAGGGACCACAGAGCTGGCAGAGATGGGGGGGCAGGCAAGGTTTATCCAATTAGCAGCAATGGGTGGAGAACCCCAGTTAAGAGATCAGTGGCATTATTCTGCCAGTTCTGTAAAATGATAACTGGTAAATCCCTGTTGCTGGTCAGTTTTAGCAGCTGATATATCATTGCTCTTTGCATTACACAGATATATATTATTTTTCAGTTTCCTGAAAAGCTCTACAAAGCATTTATGGTTTCTTAACTGCTTAAGCAGCCAGCTGACAGTGAAGGAAAGGTCAGAAGCTGGTAAAGGGGAAAAAATCTTTTGGCAGTAGGAAGGAATTTTTTTTAATTTTTTTTTAATTTATTTTCCCTTTAAAGCATTTTTACTGTAAAAAGAACTGAGGTAAAAAATCCAAATTTTGGCTGGCTCATATAAAAAAAAGTATGAACAGATCTGGTCTGCTGTTCTAGTAATGCGAGTAGGAGGTGCGTTGTGGCTTACACTGTGGGTTCTGACTTGGACTAACTACAAATTGTACATGTATTGAAACACACAGAGAAGAAAGTACAAAAATAGAAAGTAGGCTGTCTCTCCCAACCTGTGAATCACAGCAACTCAGCTGGGAATAGGGTAGCTTAAAAAAAAAAAAAAAAAAAAGATTCGCATATATGTGTATATATGTCCGTATTTCTGATATATATATATATATTATTTACATATTTATTTTCATGTATACATAGCTTACATGTATTTTTATTGTTTCTTCCCCTTTCCTGAATGAAAGGCAACCTTTCTTCATTAAGATTGCTAACTGCAAATGCAGCTGTTAAATTGTTTAACCAGCTAGGCTCAAAGACTAGAAGGTTAAATAGACCTAGAACTATTGGATTAACACAGAAGAATCAGATATGAAATATAGAAATCCAATCTGAAAACTATAAAGCCAGTTTTTTACATAAGCAAATGAAGGAAGAAAACCTTTCCTCCCAAAGATACATTCAAAGCACTAAAATGACTCCAGTAATATACATCTTACTACATTGAGACAGTGACATTGAGTACGACAGTGATGGCAGATGGAATGTAAACATTGACTGCAATCCATGAATAATTATTCATGACCAAAAAACACCCCAAAAACACCTTTTGCACAAGTCCAGAACATAACATACCTCAGAGCTAAAACTGTATTTCTAGTGTATCTGTGACATACTGTAAAAACAACTGTAAATAGAAGGTTTGGGGGGACACCTAGTGTTTCTAAAAGACTGTAAGCTGTTTCTATTTTGCCATTAAAAAAATAGGTGCTGTTCAATGAAATCCTATGCACCATTTTAAGATTATTACTGGTGTAGAAAATTTCACAGATTACAAGTATATAAAACAGAAAGTATCTGGATATTTCATGTCTATAGTTAAAAAAATGACATACATGATCACTGCTTTAACTACCATTAGGCACAGCTTAATAAAAAATGATAAATTGAGCATTTTTAATAAAATAGATAATTATATATTTTCAGTGTGATAGTACTTTTTTTTTACTGTCATTAATGTGCTTAGCATAGCTAAAATGTTGGTATAGAATTAAAATCTTAAAAAAAGGTTGGAGGGAAGGATTTTCAGGCTATTTTATAACAGCATGCATGAACAGAGCTCATTCAGATTAATTCAAGCATTAAAAGGCTTTACCAAGTAAGGTTGCTAAAGAAGTTCAGTATACATATAGTTCTAATTAAATCTCATATTTGCTGAAATTCTTTCAAATTAACACTTTTCTTTTAATCAAGCTACTCCATCGACTAGGAGACAAAACCAGCTACATTAAAAAAAACCCAAACAAAATATCAGTAATAAGAACCAGTGATAAAAAACCCAGCCTTTAATCCACAGTAAACATATCATGGTACCTGCAATACTGTCCTCTACTAAAAACAGTACTGGAGAAATGACTGGTTTTGCAATGCAATTACTTACAAAGAAGAGCTACTACATTCCAGCCAAAACAGTTCAGATCTTTAGTCAGTGAGGAGACTGAAAAGCTTACACAATTTAGTATCATTTGGAAAACAAGGTTTCCAATGTAGGATATTTTTTGCATGACATAAGAGTACCTAAAAGGAAATCCATTCAAGATTAACAGAAGTGGCTACACGAATGGAAGTGTTCATAGAAGTGATAACATTATTCAGAGCATTCATTCCTCCCATCTGCCTTAGGATAATTAGATTTTAAGATTTATTTTTTTTTTATCCTTAGAAAAATCAAAGTTCTATTACCAGGTATTTAAGGTAATCTGCAAAAGGAAAGAAAAAATAATGAGTGTATCTTCATATTATTCCATGAAGCAGAAGGATGCCAAAAGCTTCCCTCTCCATTTTCTGCAGCCTAAAGGAGATTTTCACTTTCTCAACCCTTGACTGAAATTATGATATGTTTGAAGAGAGCTCTTCTCTCAAGTGCTTTTGCTTAGTTTAGAAAGAAAACAGACCACAGCCAGACATTTCAAAAGAGTTTAAGTAAACATCAGTTGCTCTCGGTAAGGATTCATTTCTGAATGGAAATCGGAGTATGCATTGTCAACAAGCTCCTTCAAAACAGACAATCCCATTATTTCTATCATAAATAATTAAAAAAAGGTCTTGCCTTATAGGTCACAGCAAACAACTAGCAATAAGGCACGACTACTGTTAAATTAGGTAGATTCTTACTGAAAAACCTTTGAAAAATCATAGCAAAATAATAGGTAGCAAATAATAATTGCTATAAATATCAGCCTTCCACAATCACCAATTGATTTAGTACGTACTAGTTGTATTTACTTTCTTTGACATATAAAGCAGGATTATTTGGTATATGCCATATAAAAATCCTCTACTGCAGAGCACTGGAGAAGTCAGCTTGTTTCAGTTCTAAACTATGGTTATAAACCAGTATTAATGATATTTGTTCATTGGCTGGTCAAGTTCAATGTGCACTATCAAAGAACATGTACATACACCAGGACGAAACACTGGGTCTGATTAAGGCTAAGATTTAATCTTCCCCTGATTTTTATTTTAGGAGCACAAAAACTGAAACCAACAACAACAACGAATGATAAAAAAAAACAAAATGCCACTAAAAGTAACATAACAAAAAAAAAAAAACAGACAAGAAAAATGAGGGTCACAAAAATATTTAAGGACAATACCTGTTGTATTAATCATACTTTTTGGGGTAGCTCCTGTTGCAGCAAATATATTAGGGGTACTACCCGGCGGCAGTCCGCTCCCGGCTGTGGCAGCTCCAACTGTGGTAACAGCCAGACTGCCCGGAGGGGGCTTCTTTACTGGTACAACCACACTCCTGTGGAGACAGAAAGAGAAGATCACTAAAACTGCACAGCAGAGTTTTTGCTTATAATGGGATTATGCTGTATTATAATGCTGTTGCTGAGAAATATGTAATAATGTGAATTTTCTAAACCTTTCTGAAATCCAGTAAGACTATTTTAATGGAGAAAAAAATATTCTACTATCGTTTGTCTGCAGCTTCATGTTTCTGACAAACTTATTTGTTTTTCAGTGCCCACAAAATACAGACTCCTATCACTTCACTGACATGTTTTCAACACTGTTATCAACCACATTCTAGATTTGCAAAGACAATGTTAAATGTTGGAAATGATGCCACCATACTAACAACTCACATGTAGGAAGTCTTAATGAGTACATTAATTAATGAAGTTATCATAGAATCAGCTGGGCTGGAAGGGACCTCTGAGATCATCAAGTCCAACCCTTGATCCACTACCTCTGAGGTTACCAGACCATGGCACTGAGTGCCACATCCAGTCTCTTTTTAAATATCTCCAGGGATGGAGAATCCACTACTTCCCTGGGCAGCCCATTCCAATGTCTGATCAATGTCTTATCTAGGATTCCAATATTTTTGCCAGTTATCTGATGGCTCTTGCAAATATAGTTGACTAACAAACCTAATTTTGTAATCAGCCTTCTGGAAAAATTTCATATTCATTTTTATCAGCAGCACATGATGTAAACTGAACACCTAAAATGCAACACAGTAGAGATCTGCTTTCACAATGCTGATATAATGTCCATTTGAATACCTGGTCTAAAAAAGCAGTCTTGAGAATTTCAAGCTTTTAAGAAGAGAATAAGGCTTTCACACAAGAAAGTAGAAGATATACAGATGCACCATTGCATTCAAACGTACACATTCTCACCTAATATTAAAACTCCCTTTTTCTTCAAGTCTCAAAACTCAAAACCAAAAGACTTGGTGAATGTGTTAAAAGGAAGGAAAATTAACTAATATTGTTTCAGCACGGGACAGCTGTGAGTGTGGGCAAGTATATTTACATCTTTTGTTTTCCAATTTTCATTTATCTATCATAACTTGCTATAAAAAGAATATTTCAGTAGAAAACCTTTGTGAAAAACAATCCTGAGACAAATTATATTAATAAATCCTAAAAAAAGATAATTATATTTTTACTATCATACACACATTTTCTCTTTTAGGAGGTGAACTTTCCTTTAAAAGAACAAATAAAAGAGAAAGAAAATGCAACTGCATAGTGTAATAAGGCCACATTTTCTTCCAGAAGTTCTTTTGGCCATTATCTTGTTACACTTCTGTGCAAATATGGCACATAGTGGATCACAAGATGCTGAATAATTTTTTACAGTAACGTAGTTTGTATGTCTTAATCCTGTTTCCCTAGTTTTTAAAGACTGGTGATACAAACTGTATTGATAATGTCATACTGAGAACTATATACCTGTTAGTTTTTAGATCTCTTACAAGAAGGCAAGGTTCAAAATCATCTGCAAGTAATTTTTTAGAGGGACAGAAGTAGCAGTTCATATCTCTGCATTCTGAACAATAGTTCTATCACTATCCTGAAGCATGCACTATTAGAAAGGCCTATTGATGTTTTTCTGTCTTCTTCCATTTACATTAGAAGGTGGACCTGCACAATGCAATAGCTATTGATTAAGATACATGATCCTTAAATAAATGCTTTTGTTTGTAGTTAATAGTCTCTAACAATCATTGCTGACATGTGGTGTTTACGTAGCAGCAGCTACATGTGAATAAATTGAGGTCTGTGAAGGTTAGATTAATCTGCTACATAAAGTCATGAAATTCCCTAAAATTGGCTCCTATCCACACACCAAGATCTTTATCTCAATTAATACTTCAAATACTTGAGTTCTGGTTGTTCTGGAATAACTACTGAATAAGTACTCAGTAGCAGAGTCCCTGTAGTGCCCTAGAAATACAAGAAGAAAATAGGACTTATATAAGTGGGGGCATCTCCCAAGTATATTAATTTCATAAGGAAACTACCTTCATTACCTGTGGCACCTTTGTAGAGAACTGCAATGGAAAGGTTAAGACTGATATGAATTAAGAATGAATGGGAACATTTGGATGCTAAGGCACAAGAAGAAACGAAACAGCAGGAAAAGAAGTCTTAGATTGGCCTGTGCTAAAGGCACACACACTATCAGGTTATCAAGATCACAGGTATGTGTGTGTCTTTACAAGATAACCAGACCTTGAAGACAAAACCAATGAAGAGCAATGACTCAAAGAGGTGGAGGAAGGACAGAGAGACTGTAGACATCTCAATAAGGGTAAAAAGTATATCCCAAGCCTGAACATAGTTGTTAACTTACAAAGAACCTGGGAGATGTGAGGAAGACTAGACAGCCAGCATCCCATGCTCTGGCAGCAGATCCTGAACTTAGCATCTGCTCACAAGCATGGGAGTTGCAAGACTGCTGAACAGACTCCTTAAAAACACACCCACTCTAGGGTTTGCAAACAAGAGACTGAGAAACTTGACTGACTGAGGGAGATCTGTTTTGTGTTATTTTAAGCAAAATGGTTTGTACCTCCTATAAGGTCTGGTATTGGCATCTGCTAAATTGCTGCTACAGATGCTGCAAAAGTTCCCTACTTGCTTGAGACTTCTTCAAAGAAGATGAAGCTAAACTAAGTGTCTTCCTCCTTATCTTCAGACACCTCAGTTGTCTTTCAGAGATCACCTAATGCTCCATAGCCAAAGATTACATATGTCAACTTTACCCTCGAAGATGTAGTAGAATCATACAATAGTTGGGGTTGGAAGAGACCTTTATAAGTCATCTAGTCCAACCCCCAAATGTACTGGCCCTCTATAAAGGCAAAGACTTTTCCTTAAGAGCAAAAATCAGCTCCACTAGCAAGAAAGGACAATCTTACCCAGATCCCACAAGTATTAAGGGTCCACATATAGCTATCATTCTTTTGTAGATCTGACTCAGGACATTAAGACAGGTCAGCTGTTCTTAAATTTAAATTATCAAGAAGCATCAAGATAAACCTCTCTAAGAACAGGCAAAATCAGTGAGGCATTCTCATCCAACAGAAACAAAAAGCAGCTTTCTGACGTGTCATACATGGTGACCTCGTCAAAATGTCTCATTCCTAGAGATAAAACAAAATGTAGTGAGTGAATACAGAATGACATCCAGATGAAGGAAACTGAAAACCTATATGAATAACACAATAAAGTGGTCAAAAATGTGCAAAATAATAGGAGGAACACCAGAACAAGCAGGAAAAAAAGGTACAAGAGGATGATTTACCACTCTCAAGTGAAAAAAAAATCTTTTTTTTTAAACAATGAAACCACTTCAACATTTACATTCAGATATTTTTTTCATGGAAAAGAAAAAAACAGGCTAGAAGAAAAGGTTATATTCACTTCATTCATTGCATTTTAGGCCTTGTTTTCTGCAACACATTTCAGATTTCCAAAATGTTCTGAAATGGTCCACACTTTTATGAATCACATCGTCATGGTCCTAAATGATCCCTGATAGGAAACAAATAGTAAACAGAAGTTTAGTAATAATTGGCTTTGGAAGCTGATTTTATTTCTATGTTCTCTGGGTGAACAATTTAAAAAAGAAATACTAATAATTTTTTTTTTTTTTTGCTCGGAGAGTGTCCTTTTCCAATAGCAAATATAAGCCTGAAGTCATCAGAATTCACAACATGTTTAAGAGGGGTGGTGTTGGTTCAACCTGCACACCACTGGTGCATTGCTGCTTTATTAAATAACCTTGGCAAATGGCTTAAGTATTCTTCTGGGGTTTTTTAATCTGCATGAAATAGCTGGATGGAAAAAAATACCATGGACATGTTGAGCTGCAAAAAGAGAAAATGGAAATTTAAGAAAAAAAAAATTAAAATTAAATTTATTTAAATATTTAGCTATCCAGTGCTGGTGGCAGACAAATCAGGTTATGCAGCACTATATTTTCTCTCTCTTTTCTGTGATCCACATTCTTTACCTTCTTTTCCTTTTTAAAATCTAAGGGCCTTCCAATCTAATCACTCTGGTTAATCACGAGGTCAGAGATAAGCCCCTGAAACTGGATGTTTTGTGCTACCTATCTGAGTAGCAGCAATTAAATTAGAATCACTTTACACTCTTCTGGGATATGTGAAACCTCTCAAGGCTGAATTAATATTCTTGTTCCACCCTTTCTCCTCCACAGCAGTAGAGAGCATGAGCAGTTTCAAGAAGTGCTCTTTCAAATGCAGTACACTCAGGCAGATTTTTCACAGAAGTACTCTGTGTCCAACAGCAGTTCCTACCATGCATTTCAGAAGAGATCACAGTAGAAAATGGGGGAAAAGTTACTACTACTACTACACTACGTTTTACCTTCTTCCTACAGTTAATTTAATTTCTGAAAAGAAAGCTTAGTATTTCTTCTCTCAATGTTGTTCACATTCTCCATACCTGTGTATGAGTCCAGAGCTTAATGAAATGTGTATGGCTGATTACTCACTATTCTTTCTGATTTCAGCCCCAGACTGTGATTTGAGTCTGTAAGAAGTGATCATAGTAAGAACACATTTTGAATCCTACTTTAGGCAACCTTGTTAGGCTGACTGCAGTAAGGTAAGGCTTGACTGAAATCAAGGAGGAAACTCAGAGTCAATAGAGTAGAAAAAATGGATGAAAAACGTGAGGCATGCTGAAAAGTTATGGAAGGCCGACAGAAGTATATAAGCTTTGAGACACATGCAAATGAAAACTTAGTGTTGATTGTTCAGTAATTATGAATTATTTCAACCATTTGATACTGTACGTTTATCAAAACATTAAAATCTTAAAGCACATAAAATGATCCTCATGTACTAAACACAAATTGCTTGTTTCTAACTTAGAGGAAGCACATCTCAGACGTGCTTTAAGGAAGAGGACATGAAGATCATAGATCTTCAGTCCCACATAAACCAAGAGAGTATCTACCTCCAATGAAATTCCCAGTCAATAAAATCACCTTTGCATTCAGGATAAATCAGATGAAGCATCTAAAATGCTGACAGGAAACAAGGAAAAACTTTAAGATATTAAAAATCTATCATGAAAGATGAAGGGTCGTGGCTGAACAGAGTCATTGGAAATACTTGAAATTAAATGAGTTTGATGAAAGTGAATGAAAGTGAAAATGTCATTTACTAAATGCTAGAAACATAATCAAAAACAGAAAAATCCATAAAGGATCAAACAGCATGAGGTATAGAGTAGGTATGGGTGAGGAACCTGTTCCTGCATCTGTGATGTAAAAAAAATCCAAAAAAGCAAGAGCTAAAAAGCCACAGTCCTGTACAAGTTAAAAGAGCCTTAACAGGGATTTAGCTGTGGTCTATAAGGGTAGAAAAAGACAAAATCCAAGTATCTAAATATATCTGTATATTCACTGAATCGTAATAAAGAGTAGAGAGATGATGATAAAACAGCTGAGATATAGCTACAGTTCCATGCGGATGCATATGAAAAGATGCACACCACACATGTTTTAAGAAGTTTTGAAAGGGTTACCTGTGTGCAGACTGTTAAATGACAGACAAGGAGAATATGATTACAGCTAGATGAAAAAATGAAAGGGTAATATATCCAGTTTGGTCGATTTGAACATAATAATGAATTTGTGATTAAATTATTCTAAATGAGCAGCTGAGATGGAGTTCCACTTCCACCTTGTTCCCCATTTTATTTCATACACGAGTGGCTAAGACACTCTGTAGGAATACAGACAACACAACTTCAGCTACCTTCTCTGTCTAGCAGGATCTGAAACCAACCCTCCCATTCTCTGGAGTGTGTTTTAAATGCTGCCTTGGAAAGATATCTGAAAGAGAGGGAAGGTCTCATGTCTTTACTTTGAACCACAATCTCCACTGGAAAAAGATCAGGAAAATTATTGAGTGTGAATGGGAAACCCAGATTAATCACTTATTTCTGACATTAGTGATGAGGTTTTTTTCATTCACATGTTCACTATGATACTCAAAGTTATGGGGAATGCAATGACTAAGTACAGACAGCAGCTTTAACTGTCTTCTTGATTCATGGGAAAGCTGCTCTATTTTCTCCAACTATTTGTCATTACGAACTTTAAAAAGTAATTTTTTCTGTTGAGGGAAGACTAAAACCACTTTACTAATAACTCATTTTTAAGTTTTCATGAAAATACTACCTATTTTTCAGTTATCATCTTTTGGAGAAGCTAATGACACTAACAGAAACATAATATCGTAATTTATCTATTTAAATGACTCTGTAGAACAGTGCATGTCAATGATCTCCTAAAGGTGGACAATAATAAAAAAGATAAATATTGAACCTCTCAATTTAAATCTCCAATGCATGTTCTCTCACAGTTCATGTTTTTTACACACTTAAATATAGACTTTGATCTAAACATACTTTTTGAAGATCTTCTTTCTCTGTACTAACTGGCCACGTATTGGCTCTGGATGGATCTCACAAGATAGCTTACCTTTTCTATCAGTCACATGGCTTTAAAATTGGCCCCAAGGACCTACTACAGGGAAAAACAAACAAAAGAGCCCCAACAAAAATGGAGTCTAAGATACTTCAAAAGTGTGTCCTTCAAAATATGGTGTAAAGACTTCATTGAGCATTTAAACTATGGAAATCATAGTTTTTCCAATTTATGAAGTGATAATGGATTAAAAGGCTCTAAGGTATTTAACAGCAAAAATAACAGATCTCATTTCAGGAACTCTGGAGTTTCTGCTTATTCTAGCACTGAATATTGAAATAATTCTGCTAAGTGCATGAAATAGATGTAAATCACTTGAAAAAAAGTAGAAATGAACAAACGTACGCTTCAGAATGCAGTACTGGGTAGAATCATTTAAAAATTCAGAAATGTTAATGGTATAGGTTGTGTCTAGTGGGACAAATGCAAATTGACAAAAGAAAAAAAACCCACAACCAAAAAAAGAAATCCCCAAACCCTAAAAATCAATAAGAGGAACTGAGTTTTGTCAGACAAAAGATGAGAAAGCATAAAGGAATTATTGGTGGGTTATGCTCCATTAGTTGCAAATCTAGGTGAAATAACCCTTTGTGTTTGCTTCTAAAAATGTCACCCTAGATGCCATTTTCAAGGAATTCAGTCTGATGTTAAAAGACATGTCATAACTTTGAGGAACCAGGCTCCAGTGTCCCAGAAATCTGTTTATATAGCTCATAATGTAATTACAGCTACCTTAAGACAGATGAGGCAGAAGGCAGCAATATATTGAAAACTAATTGAAAAATGCAGTTGTCCAGAAGCACTTGTGGGGAAGAGGTCTCTGAAAAGCTGCTCAAAGCTTGAGAGTTTGAAGTGAAATTTTTGATGTTGTCACTCTCAATCTATTGAAGAGCTGACAGACAATCAAACCCGTCTGGCTGGCTGGCAGCTCATTTTGCTGGCAGGTGGCAAACAATTAGACACACCAATTTGTGCCTCCTGATGACATTAAAGCATGAAACTAAGTTGTATGCAGGGCCTAGTGATTTGTGTGAAAGCATTTCAAAAATAATACTCTTTGCCGTGGCAACTCATTTCAGACTGCCACCTCCCATTACGGCTTTGAGCGGTGAAGACGACAGACTTGAGTTACGTGCGGCGCGAGGCCGCTTCTGTTCAATCCGTCATCAGCGCCCCCCGAGACCCCAATCCCCTCCTTTCATCAATATCACCTCATCATTTACATTCGATAGCACTTGAACTGCTGCATACATTAGCTGCACACCAGTCCTGTTTGATAAAACACGGTGGGCACATTCCCTGCTTTTATGTTTCATTTATAACTGCGCAAATTCGCCGGCAGAACCCACTCCAGCCCATTGCACAGCGACTCCCGTGACACAGCAGCAATGTACAGTTAAAATAACAAGCAGTGCAAAATGCATTGTATTAAATGACAAAACTCTTAGCTTCAGTTCTATGTCTAGGAGTTTTCTTTTTATGGTGTTTACCTGCATGGAAGATCAGTGATTACAGTCAAAGAAATACCTTTAAAACAAAGATGCTGTTACATTCTACAAATTCCTCATTACCTCAACTGTTCTTTTACAAAGCACTCAGCCATCAAAACAAAAAACAAAATAAAAAAAAGTCTAGCCTCACAAGGACTGTGAATACCTTTTGGTTAAAGTGAAAAACACTTATCTCTGACCTTGATTTGCTTGCAAATCCAGAATCACTGTGTATATTTTATAAAAACTGAAACAAATAAAACCTGCAAACAATACACTTCATTGCTCACTCTTTTCCCTTGAGGGAAGAAACATGACCAATAGCCAGACTGCTCAGTGAAGTACCAAAAGCTGTATAAACGACAGCAACAGAAGAAGATCCTTCCAAAATACAGTCCATAGGCATAATGTTAGCTTTTAAAAACTATTCAGCAAATATTATTTAATTGTTATTTTATATAAACAAACACAATCATGGTTACATGAGCAAGTATGGAAGAACAACCACGCTGTGATTTTTTTCAGTTTTGCAGTAATTGGGATCCTACAGGCAACACAAAATGTTCAAAAACCACTGTATGCAAAAATTCACATTGTTTTCTCTAATTAATAATTTAATTAATTTTAATATTTAAATTTAATATTATTTCAATATACTCTTCTAGCTTTTTTCCCCTAATGTGTCACCCTCCATGAAAAGTTATAGGGTCAGGATCTCAATATGTTTCTCCTTTTTAATTTCAAAAAGAAAAGCAATATCAACACCCATCCTTTGCTTCAGCAGTCAAGTAAGTACTTGCAAAATGTGAGTAAACTGCACAGTGGTTATCATTCAGTAGTGCAGCCATGAGATGCAGCCAGACAGTTGAGGTCTTACGGGCTAAAAATAATACTGATGAGAATTTTAATCAAGATGTCCACAGTTCAGTAACATCCATTCAGTTGGAGGAAAGAATTTAACTCTTTCTGATCTGCTAGGACCTGCCTGGGCCTACAAGTTTTACCTTCATAGTTGTTGGTTCTCACTTGCTCACCAAAATCAGGTAGCAGGTGATCTATTTAAGAGAAAATAATATTCTTACAGAAGCTATATAAATGGGTCTTCTTTTGTCTAAACTTCAACTGTTAATACTTTTTCTGGTGAAGGACTAAGCAATGCCAAGGGCTGGCAGTGGATGAGCATGCTATCAAGATACAAACACAGCTGTACACTTTGTACAGAAAACCATGAAATCACAACTTGGTCAAGGGGGTAACAGGATAGGGAAAAACTAAAACACTAAACCCTCTTGCTCCTAAGTGAACTTAAGAGGTATTGAATGCCTATAAAAATCCCCAAGCTTTGGACACCTCTCAAATAATTCCCTAATTCTGTATTTTCAGCTTCAAATAATGAAGTTCAAAATAAACAGTCACATTGCTGCAAGAAATGTCTCATCATGCTGCTGACACTAAATACAGGTTTTAACCAACCTATTACAGCCCTATAGAGTTTCTATCACTTTCCTATAAAGCTGTAATTTAGAAATCCAGAAAAAACCTCAGCTCTTTAATTATCTTGAAGTTAAGTTCCCTCTAACTATGACAAAGGCATCCCATGAGGTGATACACTCCATTTAAGTTTCAGTATTTAGCATCTTCTGAATTAACAGCTATCTGAATGAAGCATTTTTCTTATCTGACCCAGGTAGAAATTCAATCAAGCATGTTCAATAAGTAACCTTCTAGTGGTCACAGTTAGGTGCTAGCACATCTGTATGCAGCACAAAGTTTTGTACTGCTTAATATAAAAGAATGCCCTTTGTATCACGATGGTTCCTCAGAAAGGATAAGGAAAACTTCTTAACTATATAGAAAAAAAAAATATTTTTCACTTCACTTTGAAAACACTCTAAAATCAAACCATGCAGACTGATGCACGAAAAATATCCTCCTAATGAAACAGTTGCTAAATGAGCTTTCTCTGGCATGGCCTTATGTTAGAAAGGGATATATTAATTGTTTTTGAAGCACATATCACTTTTCCTCTGTTGATCCAATCTTCTTTGTTTCAACAGATGCTATCTGACTGTTTATTGAATTACTTTAGGAAAGCAGCCTATGTATATACAGGCAAAAAGGGATCAGCTTTTCTATGGAATTCATACTGAAAAAGTGCTTTTTTAATTTTATTCTACAATTTTCAGGTATGTTCTTGCATTTCACTGTTTACATAATGCTGAAAATATTGATTGCATTTTGGCTTTCTTCAGACTTTAATGAAGACACTTCTGACAGTTGCAGTTTTTCTGGCAACACAGATGGATTTTTCTCATAAATCACAACACAGTTGTTTTCTTGCTTAATTTTCTATTTCCTCTAGCATTTTAGGTCTTGTGCCTGCATGATGAACAACTTTGCTTAAAATTTTGGGACATGTTTTACCATATCTTTGAGTTAGGCCTTGAATCCATTTTTACTTTTTAAAAACATTCTTATGAAAAAACTGCAGGGTTTTTCTTATACTGGAAAATTTAACCACATCAGCCCTAATAAGAGTTAGGCCTTTGCACAGGTTAAAATTGAACCTTCAATAGATTCAGGGATTCTCTGAATTCTTCAATGGATTCTTCCTTCTTCTGGGAGACTGTTCAATTGCACTTCTTATCACAACTTCTTTGTTAAGGATAACTAAGTCTAACTAAATGTCCAAGATGAATTGGTCATCTAGGGAAAAGTATTTTCATTAGAAGCTTGAAACCCACATCCTAAAAGGAGAAAGAAAGGACTCTGTAGAAAGTGTCAGCAGTTTCTTTTTAAACACTAACTTTTGACTGTATTTGCTATTTAAAGACCTAAAAGGAAACTGGTTTCCACCATGACCATGCAAATAATTTTCCATGGTTGAGGTATTTGAGCCCCAGAAAATAGTGCAATGATGGATCCAATTAAGATTTAAGCCTTTGAAAGAATATTCAGTTGAATTTCTGCACAGTCTGTTCTATATCAGCAGATAGAACCCCTACTCCTCATTAGAATGCTGTTTTAAAACACAAAAGATTTTATTGCAAAAACATTTATTTACAACAGGCTTCCTTTCCAAGTACCTTGTAGAGTTTTATTCCCTGCTGACAGAAAAACAAGGTGAATTGCTTTTGTCTATACTATACAGTCTGCTATGGTGACAAAGAAAAGGAGAAATAATGCAGCTGTGTATTAACATAGCCTAATCCAAACTAAGAGAAGAGTAGCCATGTTTAAAAAAAAAAAACCCTCAGACTCCTTAATTACATCAATATAAAATAATGAATCAAGCTATATACCTGTCAAATGAGTGGAACTGCATGGGAAGAATCGCTTGAGCTTCTCTCTTCAGTGCAGGATCTGGGTAAGGGATTGGATCCGGACCACATTCTGCAATTTCAACAGGGGCTGCCACAAGACTTTTCAGTATTTCCTTGACATTGATTCCTTTACTTTGGCTGATACTGGATATTGATGATGCAGGTTTCAGGATCTCACTGGGGCTTTCTGTTAAGCTCTCCTGAGACTTCTTCACTTCTGAAGACAAAGTAGACAAGAGCTCACTCATAGCATCAGGGCCTGTACTGGTCTCCAAGTCTGTCCCATTCAAAATACTGGGCATCTGTTCATCTCCAATCCCAGAATCTGTATGAGGAATAGAGCTTTCCAGCTGAAGATCTTCAACTGGTGTCGGTGTTTCTTTATCTTTGATATTTTCTGGGAACACAGTTGGTGTCTCTGCAATGAAATAGAGATGATGAAGAATCTTTAAAACTTTGATTTTTTTTCCTAAAAAAATGATCATAAGGCTTTACAAGATAGAAATGCAAAAAAGCCCACAAATCCTAGTAGTTTAAACCTTCAAGACTCATTTTACAGACAAAACATTTTGCTTTCAGCAGCTGTTTGGCATATTAGAAAGGCTCTGAAGAAGGAGCCCAAAGTTGCATTATGTGACAGTGACATTTAGAAATTACAGCCCACTACTTGCCCAGTAACCAAATGGTAGATTACTGACAAAAAAAAGCCTAACACTAAAATGAAAACCTATTGACTGCATATCTGTATGATCTGTGAGACTACTGGATAAGAAAAATGCAATCCCTTACACTTTAGAATGACTATCAAATGTAGTCTTTCTATTGCTGTCACCAAATATCAAGCTTACATTCACAATTTATTTATCCATAAAAGAGGTGTTAATGTTGATCCTTTAACGTGCTTCCTCCTTTCCACAGAAGATAAAATTCTCTAATTCTTTCAGGCAAGAAATAAGAACAAAATAAATATAGCTTTGTAGAGATGGGCAGGTAAAATCTGTTAGGTCTGGAACATTTTCAGAATAAAGTGAACACTGCAACACCTTGTAATGGAGAAAAACATGCCTCTGTTAATCATTTCAGTGACACAGACAAAATAATTTCATTAAATAAGAATAATTTGCTATGCTGAGTGGAAAGTTATCTAGTGTCATGCCTAACTTCCATGTTCATCTTTTTGCTTCCATTTCTTTAGAGTGAAAGAATGTGGCTATTTTTAATGACAAAAAGTTTGCATTCAAACTGATTTTTATTATTTATTTTCAAACTTCCTATTGTCACTGGATCACTTGCCTTGATTATAAAATTTACCTGGCCTATATATGAAATAGGAATAAATTTTTTTTGTTTATTTTTTGATGATTCTGATACAGCAGTTTAGATATGGAAAATATTTTACAACATAATTAGATGTAGCTCTTCCTTTCTGACAATTCCAAACAAAATGTTCTTCAACAATATAACTTCAGTAACAATCATAAAGCTTATCACCAATTGTTTGATACGGTCAGGTTTAAAATATCAACATATTTCACCACACAGGAATAAGTGTCCCTGTATGCATTTGCACATAAAATAATCTGTATAAGATTATTTATGTGTTTGAACAAAGAGCAGTGTAAACCTCTTTATGTGTACAAGCATTAACAAACAGATAAAGATGTAACAGAAGAGGCTTTTAAAAATAAAAATAAATAAAGAGAATAAGTCATTACAAGGAGTATTGTTCTCTTCTAACAGCCATAAATGCTGAAGCCACTTCCTTCTCTTTCTCCTAAGTGCTTTAAACACATCTTATCGAATAGATATGAGCCCTGCTTTGTGGAGCAGGAAGTAGGAATGGGATTTATGAGCTGCATAAAATGGACTCAGCATCTGCCAGGTCAGGAAGTAAAAAAAAAAAAAATCAGTATCTACTTAGTACCGCCTATATTTGGTACAGAAGGACATCTGATCCACAGAATGATCCTAATGAATTTTCTGCTTTTTTGTCTTCTTATACTTCATTCCATACAAAGGCAACACTTCTCTACAGAAGGGAAGAGTAGGACTGGACTGCCAGTCAAGCAGATTGTTGTCCTTGTAATGTATGGTAAGTCAAAGAGCATAAGGCTCCATTATTATGTAAATGAAAAGGGGACACTGAAAACAGAAGACAGTTCACTATATGGTGAAGTTATAGTACACCTAACCTGAATTTTCATTAAGAACAACAATGCCAAACACAAAACTAAACAGAGAAAAGCTAATGGAAATGAGGCTGTGGAAATTTAAATACCAAAAGAAAGACTTTAATGTATTACAATCATGGGAATGGACTGATTCCAGACCAATTAGGAAAGAAACAGTCTGTGACATTACTGGTCTAGTAGAAAGTACATTTGCCAAACAGGTAAGTGGAGATAGCAACATATGGCTGCAGAAAACCATGTATGGTTTCTCTTTTTAAGAAAGGTAGAGAAATGATCTGGACAGCTACAAGCCTTTGACAGTAAACAAGATTTCAGGGTTTATTTTGGAATAAAACATAGCAATGGAACAGGAGAAGATAGATTACAAAACAGCTTTGCTAAAAGCTTTTTACATACTTATTTCTCAAAGAAAAATAACAGCCAATGTAATAAAATTCAGAAAGGTTGGGTTGTTAAAACAGATAATAATTTAGCCAGAAGAACCTGGAAATTAATAGCCAGTGGGAAAAGAAACTGGTTAAGAAGAAGCTACCAGATAGTTTCCAAAGAAAAAACATCAGACTGAGGAAAACTACCATGAGTGTAATGTCATTTAAAATTTTAATATAGCCTGGCCAAACTATTACTGAGATAGCATACAATAGGTGTTTTACATGTATTCTCAGGATGCAAATTGCAGAAAAAGCTAAATGGAAGTGTTGGGATGAAAAACTGAGTGCAAACTCAATAGGAACACATTTAGATTGAGAACTGACAGCCACCACTATGGAATTAAGGTTGTGGAATAGCCCTCCAGTCAGAGTAGCAAATTCAAAAGTCAGAACTAATATCAAGACTCTAAATGGGACTGTGTTTAATTATTCTGCAGGTGCCTTGTAATCCTTTGCTATGAAAGGAGAATTAAATGCTAAGAGGATTCGTGATTCGAAAAGTTGAATCAGTGGATAAAGAATTTAGATATGATACATGATACAATACATAATACTAATCGGAATTATTTAGGAAAAAAAATCAAAATTCTATACACAGGTAAGTGTATGGATGATTCATTTCTACTGGAACCAGACATGTATCTTTACTTTCCTAATCTTGTCTCCAGTATAAATATGAATACACTACAATGAGTAAATTAAGCTTAGGTCTGCACAATAATAATTTCTAAAATCTAATCTCTAAAAACTACCTACATCCTATGCTTTAACTCTCATTTTTAAACATCAGTCAAGCTAAATGAGTAAGGTCCAATTTACTTTTTGTAAATCAAAGGGAAATAAATTCAGAACAGCTAAAACTGATTAATGATTGTCTCTCAAATAAGTACACTATTCTATGCAGTAATATGTCTGAGAAGATTATAAGACCTTATTGATCAGCATTATTAGTCATGGTGTTTTAAGTAAATTATAAACTCCTAAGTATGGGTCACAAAGCCCAACCAGTTTCAGTTACCATACTGCATGTCCACATGTTTTATTTGATTTTAATTTATATGGTGTAATAGCACTTCTGCAGCTTTCAGAGTTTAGGACTAAAGAATCAGTACTGAACACTGATTCATAATGTTATTTACTAAACACCTTAACCTGGTAATGCAGCTGCTTTTATAAAAACCCAAAATACTAACCTCACCTTAGCAAAACAATAAACATGAACAGAAGCAAAAATATAACAGATTGCACCTGTCTATGTTATAACATTTTGACAGTAAGCCTGTAAATTTGCAGCAAACCTCATCAGTTTCCTGCAGCACAAGGCCATGTAAGTAGACAAAGCCCATTACCAGATCCAGCGATCTTAACCCTGTCAAACAGGCAGTTGGCAGCCAGATGCCTCCTTCTTACTGTTTTTCATTGTAACTAATGAGTTCATCTACTACATTATGGGAAAAATATGGGCTTAAGTTAACTAAATGACATACTGTATATCTAGTGACCTCATCTGTCACACTCCTTCCTTAAAATATCTTGGTTGCTTGTGATTTATGGAGTGTATTGTAATTGTTTTAACCTACTGAGTTACCTAAATAGTTCTAGCACTACTTCCAAATGCCTAAAAATATGAAAACCCCTCATATTTATTACCTAAATAATGAGAGATTTCAAGTCTGTGGTAAGCATATATATTTTTGCCTTTATTAAAAAACAAAGAAAGAAACCCAAACAAAAAACAAAACCCAAAAAAACCAACAAACAAACAAACAAAAAAAAAATCCACCACAAAAATCTGCTTTTAACATTTATTTACTATAAAAATGGAAAAATTGTCTGTAAAGTTCTATGGTCTTTTTTCATCCTTAAATATTTATATACTAAAAAAAATGGAAAAATTGTGTGTATATTCATGTAATCAAGAGTATAAAAGATTGATAAATATTATTTTTAATTTCATACAATTTGGTTGAAAATTTATTTGAAAGTCACTAGCCCAAATCACTGTAAAATCTCTGCTGCAAACAATATAGCAACATTTGGCAATGGAAGGTGTGGTGAAATCTTGATTTAGGAGTTGCTGCCACCTTACGCAGTCATAGAATCATAGAATTGGCTGGGTTGGAAGGGACCTCAGACATCATCGAGTCCAACCCTTGATCCACTACTGCTGCAGTTACCAGACCCTGGCACTGAGTGCCACATCCAGTCTCTTTTTAAATATCTCCAGGGATGGAGAATCCACTACTTCCCTGGGCAGCCCATTCCAATGTCTGATCACCTTCTCGGTAAAGAAATTCTTTCTAATATCCAACCTAAACTTCCCCTGGCACAACTTAAGACCGTGTCCTCTTGTCTTGTTGAAAGTCATCTGGGAAAAGAGACCAACCCCCACCTGGCTACAACCTCCTTTCAGGGAGTTGTAGAGAGTGATGAGGTCTCCCCTGAGCCTCCTCTTCTCCAGGCTGAACAGCCCCAGCTCCCTCAGCCTCTCCTCATAGGGTCTGTGCTCGAGTCCTTTCACCAGCCTGGTTGCCCTCCTTTGGACCCGCTCCAGGACCTCGATATCCTTACTACACTGTTTCTGTATAACTATCTTAAGATATTGATAATAACCTTATTAGCTGCCTTTTATAGACCCCTTTGAAGTATTCAACAAACTTTCAGGGACGGTAAACTACAAGCAGGAAATGCTTTCAGTCCAACCAGGCAGTGATATTACCGCTTTTTCTACAGGTGGCAGAATCAACAAAACAATTCTTAAGGTCTAGGCTATAAAGAGCAAATGAAAAAAAATTTTCCTAGCAACATCAGTCAACTTGTTTCCATATATGAGCATGAGCACAATTAAACTGAGAGGAGAAATGAAGTATGGGGACAGAATCAGAGTAAGATGGGTCTGATTTAAGCGTATATTGAAAGGAGTAACCAAGACTGGAGCCACAATGGAAATTTATACAGTCTCAGTGCACTTCTGTCTGGCTAACACAGCAGCAGTAACTGAGCATATAAAGAGGTGGAAGGGGAATGCCACAGCAGCATCTGTGTGGGAAGAGAGAAAGCCTCGAGTGGGGAGATGCCAGAGCTCCAAGGTAGGGCTGAGGGCAGGGGGAGCTCAACGGAGCCCTGGGGACAGGGAAAGGTCAGATACGAAAGACTCTGGGGTGGCTTGTCAATTGGAGGGGCACAGATCTTGAAAGAGATTTAAGGCAGAGAGTTGGCACTTCCCCTTTAATCAGAACAGATTTGTGAGGAGGAAGGATGTAGCAATGGAACCTGAAAAATACACTGGCTCTGAAATGGGCGAGAAACGGACTGAGAGAGACTTATGGTGGGGAAATCAAGTCTGGGAAATGATGAAAAGTCTGTGTGGCAGACAACAGAGTTATTAGCCACCTATTTATTTATTTATTTTGCATCTGGATGTCTTCTTGTAATTGTCTTCTCTTTTTTGCTCTCTGGAAATTGCTTCCACTTACTCAATTTTGTCAAAACTCTTATTGTTTGAGTCTAATCAAACCTCTTTCACTCAGTGCTTGATAGATAAGATCTGTACATCAGTCTAGTTGACTACTTTGTTCCCAAACCAAATGTCAGCAATGCTTTACCAAAGGATTAACTGAAAAAGACTTAGAATAAAACAAATTTTAAATGAAAAGTTGCAATAAGGAAATGTCAGTTTCAGAGTATAAAGCCATTTGTTTACATTTAAACAAAATATCTGAATACATGTTAGGAACAATATGGTAATATGCATTGTTTCTACATTAATTTCCTTAGTTTTTATCAGTTTCTAGTTTTTAATTTATTTTTAATATTTGTTTTCTGTAAGCTCAGAAAACACATAATAATATTAAAAAAGAAAATATTAGTTGGTAATTATCTATGAGAATATTTATATTTCTAAACCACTTTGAGAATGATGTTTTTGTGATTAGACATTTCTTGCAAAAGTAATAACCAATGTAATCTGTACCCTAGGCTACACCATCCAGCCACAAAAGTTAACAGTGAAGCACAAAGTATTTTGCATAGATAAGATAAAACTTAGATTACTTTCAAATATCAAAGAACTGTTAAAACATCTGTAATTTCTACAAATGAAAATAAATGTTATTTTACAAAAAGAAAACCCAACTGCTTCATGCATACATGATCGATAAAGTAATAATGAAACACATGAGTAAAAAACCTCTCCACTGATGCTATAAGTAGCTTGTGAAGGGCAATATATATTGGATCAAGACATATTTATTACTGTTACATGATCTTCAAACTGTAGGTACTCTCAGAGGCAGTTGGAATAGTCAGCATATATTTCAACAGAAAAATAATATGACAATTTTGAGCATCAGGCAGAAATTCAAGAGAATTTGGATTTTATGACTCTCACAACAATCATCCATGACACTGTATTCACACAGAAAGGAGAGCCACCCTCCAGGATGACCTAGACAGACTGGAGAAGTGGGCTAACAGGAATTTTATGAATTTCAGTGTAGAGAAGTGCAAGATCTGCAGGAAGGTGCAGATTAGTGGGCTTGCATACTGGTCAGTAGGCAGAGAGGAAATAAGGAGGCTTGGAGGGACAAAGACATCGCTCAGATTTACTATTTCCCAGGTACAAAGGGAACATGCCTGACAATAATTAGGTTGAAGATATTATGTAATTTTTTAGATAAAGTTCCCACTTTCAGACCATATCCATGTAGCACTCAAAAAGGAGAGGATGGCTCTATGAATGGAGAGGATGGCATGGATATAAGAAATTATAGCTATTGGATGGGGATACTACTAAGGTACATAATGTCATTAGACTGGATCAAGTGCCTGAGAATTTTATGCCAGTTTTTGTCATAAACCAAATTTTTTTGTCTGGAGTTCAGCTTAACCTAGTCAAAGGATTCATGATTAGTCTGACCAAGGCAGAGGTTTACAATGACATCTATAGCAAATGGCAAGAAACGGGGATTTCTAGTGTCCAATTTATCTCCCCTTTAAGTATATCTCTGAAGGAAGCTACATAAATTGTCCCATAAATGTCCCCAAACTTCTTTCCACAGATAAGAAAGGGACCTAGGATGCCTAGCTCAGAAATTGATTCACTACAGATATTTTCCAGAAAGCACAACCCACATATGACTGCTGCTTTTGAGACAGAATCTGAGAATCTACTAATACAGAGGTTTTGGTCACACTGCCATATCCACAAGTCACAGAGACACTGAGAATCATAAAGAATGTTGCTATTGTCTTTGACTAGTCAGGTGAAAATAACTCTCCCCTTTTGGCAAACACATATTTAATGCTATTCCCATCTTTACTACACCTCCAAATTTTAACTATTTTGAAGAATTTCTCTTCATCAAACCTGCTTGAAGAAATCTGATTAATCAAAATGTCTGTAGACCAGGCAACTTTTTGGACCACTTGACAGGCTCTTCCATTTAAATAATTATTGGTTTAAAATCTCCATTTTTAAATCTCCACAAATGCCTAGAAATGGAGCCATGTGACATACCAAAAATTTAACTCATTCTAATTCTTCATTATTTTGAACAGAAAGAAGCAAGTCACAAAGTTTACTTTTGAAGAATTGTGTTTCTCAGACATCTTTCAGATGCAAGAGAACAGATCTGATCTGCTATTTTCCTTGAGACAAAAATAATAAATTACTCCAAAGAACAATACTGCATATGGCCTAAACTGAAAAGACAGGGAGCTTTCTTTCCATTTTGCCAGTTCTGATTTGGCTGACTATTTACAGACTATTTTTGGAAGTACACCAGCACTAAAGTCATCAGAACCTGGCAAAAGGAACTCAAGCACTTGTGATAAACTTATGACAAGGAGTAATATGTGCAGAGATACACTTCTCACCATGAATCAGCTTAGAAAGAAAAGAAAAATACAGATGTACAGAATTTTACACAGAAATAAACTTTTTTATTGTTAAATGGCAGTCATGGGCACAGTCTACTTTTTTCATTCCTGAGTGTGTCCTTTTTCTAATTGTAGCACATGGCTTGTGAACAATATTTGATTAACAGTAAAAGAAACATTAAATTTTTATTGTACCATCTGCAAACATTTGTAATTAAAAGTAGTATATATTTCCCTGCAAAACATATTTAAAAGTTTTTTATTTCAATACTATATTGCAGGTATAACATCATCAAGAAACGAGGCAAAAGTCAACACTGTATATGATAAGAATATAAAGTTTCTTATCAAGTACAATGATGTTTAAAATTTCTGTATAGCCTGCACTTGAAACCAGCTGTAGTTGCTGGTAAGAAGCACACACCAACCACAGACTAAAATCTGCCTGAAACAAATACGGTCTCACAAAGGCTTAAATATTTTTAACTAAGTTATTGTTCCATGTAAATAATAATAATAATAATAATAATAATAATAATAATAACAACAATAATAATAAAGAAGCATCAAAAAGAATAAAATCACTGTTTTACTTAAATACTGGCAATATACCTCCTCCTAATCTTCCCCTTCCCCTGCAAGTTTCCTGGTCAGGTAATTAGATTCCATCTATAAAAACCAGAATGCTTTCAAGCCACCAATCTTCCTTCCTTCATTACGAGATGTGGCCCAAAGAAGTTTTATACCATTCTAAAAACAATAATACCATGGGGATGACATAGAATGAATCCTTGACATGCATTCAGTGTCACGTTGAATGAATAAAATCTAGAGGATTTACTTCCATGTAACAACTGATTTTTTAATAAACAGGATTTTGTTTTAAAATGTGCTTTTACTTTTAAATGCTCGATTAAACCAATCTATTGTATGTTAAAATACCCTAAAATATGAAATAATATTACAATATTTCATGCTTGCTGCCACCATCTGAAAGCATGTCAGATAACTAAACCAAATTCTATTGTCTTTGCCAATGAAACAAAAGGTTCTTGAATCAATAAAATAGGTTTTGAGTTTTAGACTTTTCTGACAGTGTCTCAGGGTTTTTTTTTATTTTCACTTCCTGCTAATATTGTTCAGTACCAAGGAACTAGGTTCAGAATATAAAAAGCAGAAACATTCTTTAATGAATGAAGCAGTTAGGTGTAAGAGGCTGAGACCTCATAGAGCTAAAACACTGAAGGATGTAATGATATCAACAAATAAAATAACTAGCTGCAGATAATGTTTCCTTTACTGAATAATGTGTTTCTAAAGCCAAAAAACTTTTTTTTTCTTAATCCTTCTCTCACTTTACTATAGATCTATTGAACTGTTTTAAATACAAAACTATATTTTACCTGAGCTTGAGGTAAAACAAGTACAACAGACAACAGTATAATATACAGTTCTTAAAAAATGTTTTATCTGAAATATTTTGGTTAGTTTACATGGCTGCCTCAATTTCTTCTTAAACTTTTTTCCTTCTTTTGTTACATATATTTTATTCATGTACTATATGTGGATAAATCAAAAAATTACTTTTTCTTCTTTTGTCACACATTCTATCAAATGCCAAGCTTTGAACAAACAGCAGTATGATCTCATTTATGTTGCATAATTTACTTTTATTATATTAAATCTATTAAAATTTAAAATATCTCTGAGTAATTCTGTTTTGAGGCAGTCTAACCAATCCAAATTTTCAAGTAAGGGTGGTTAAAAATAAAATAGACCGTCTTATACACAGAAACATGGTCTAAATGAAAAAAAAAATAGGAGAAAGAAATATTTAATGAAGTTTTATACTGTAGTAGCATGTAGTAATGTAATACTCTTTTAAAATAAAAGCAAATTATTCATTCTTTTATCTAAAATAGATTAAAAAATAAAAATGCAACTAACACAACAAAGAATATTACACCAGCAAGTTGAAAAATATTACTTTTTCTTTGTATGGCAGACAATTTTTATGAATAAAAATTCAAAACCCTTCCTTACTACTTGTTAGAATTTAAAACAATTTATAACATACATATACGCACACATGAAAATTTAAATTATGTCAGATTAACATAATGATACTTCAAATTCATGTATTATTTTAATGTAATGCTCCCAGAATAGTGTTTGAGAAACATAAGTTGCACTGTTTCTAAAGTACAAGGTTAACAATGTATTTTCTTTATAAACAATATGCAATTTTAAATCCCCTTAAATCTGTTAGGCTTTTTATAAATGAATCTTTTCCCCCACTGAGATTTTTGCAAAATTATACCAAGAACATTTTTGTTAGATTAAATTTTTTAATCTATTTTATATTTCTCTATTCACAGCATAGTGCATGCAAATAAATGGGAAAATGTACATGCAAACTTGACTAGAGTTACACTCAGATAACCCTCTTTTTTATGTCATGACAGCAGATAAACATATTTCCAACATTGTATAGTATCTATTCAAACAAACAAACAAACAAAACAAATCAGGCCCAAAACATATAATAGTTGCTCTGGTCACAAAAGCAGTTTCCTTCAAGAAAAGCACAGCACAGCACATTAACTAACAGGCATAAAATAATTCACAATACATACAATATCAAAGGTTTACATACCATCAAGAAGGCAAGAAATAAAGAGAGAAAGGAAGGCAAAAGAGCAGGAAAAGATATGGGGAAAGGGAATACTAGAAAAGTACTACATACTTCATGTGGTATGCAATATTTTAAAAATAGGCCTCATTTTATTTTTATGGACCTAATATTTTAGCAGAATAACCACAAACAAAAAGCATTTAAAATCTTCTGCATCCGTTTTGTTCTCCTGACTGTTTTGTTTTGATTTGGTTTAATTCCATTTCATAATAAGGTAATAAATGGTAGTGGGAAAGAGATTTCCTGGAGAAAAATAGGCAGGAAGTTAAGGTTTTAAAGGTATCACCAGGTTTGATCTCCATGTAACCTGAGGCGTATACTTGTTTTTCAACAATTACATCACAGTTAGTTCTTGAATTACATTACATTAAATAAGAACACCCAAACAGGTTAGGAGATGATGTTAATATTACCTTTGTAAAATGAGTGGGCAAAGCTCTGCTCAGGAATTAACTTGGCAAGGAATCCATGGTTCAAACTTGGGTGAGGGATAGATGGTATGACCACAACTGTGGAGAAAATCATGGAATCAAATGTGAGCCAGATAGTATTCATGTATGACCTGGTCCACTGTGGATCCATGACAGATATCCTATCTCATTGAAACATGCAAATATGGGTTTCAACCAAAAAAAATGCATTTCTAAAGGAAGAAAATAACTTCTGTATCAAGAGATAGGAAACAGCATACCTATTATTTGGGCACTTCAAGAGTGACATTAATGGGGAAAAAGAGACACAGATAGAGGCACACACACACACACGCACACACAGGCGAGACAATTATGGGTGAGTCAGTTCACTGAAAGTTGCAGTTCCTTCATGCAGAACCATAGCATATAACCATGAATGCACAAAAAAATTATGATTTCTCACAATTGATTACATTAATGCAGTATATTTAAAATGGAAAGCCTACAAGCACATGGATTTTAAAAGTTATGCATAATTCGCAAATTAAATCATCATGATGAATCAGAAAATAATGACACAAACTGTCAGATAAATTCTACAAAGAATGAAATCTAACAACTCCAGAAATGAAGAAAGTAATCAAAATTGACACAAGAAGAAAAACATACAAAAAGAATTTAATGGACAAATTAAGATACCATTTTCAGCTATTTAAACACAGAAGGTAGAGTTACAATCAATCCAACCAGACTTGAAAAAATCTTCTAATTTCACAATATTTGGAACAAAGTGGGGTAAATTTTTTGGGAGGTCTGGCAGCTAACAGAGTCCCTCCAGCTCAGGCTGAAGAACACATGCCACAGTAAAAACTACTACTACTACTACTACTATTACAAAAAATCATGAAGAGTTCAGCCAAAGAAGGTTATAGAAGTGCTTCATTTTTACTCTATTGTTTCCATAGGCTTTTGAGTGCAGGCACCAACAAAACAGGACTTCAAGAAACTACTCCACCACTACCCTTGAAAAAATCTCCTTATTCAAACAAAAGGAGGTCGCTTGGGCAAACAGCTGTGTTTGCTGTGTTAAAGATATCTGTTCTTACTGACAAATAACAGATTCAGGAAGTTGAGCTGATGAACTATCTTGTACTTTACAGCTTTAACTCCCTCAGGAACCCTGTCTCTTTATAATTATTTTCAAATTAAAGAAAAAAAAAGCATAAAAAAGCAATATGCAAATGAAAATTAGTCATACCCTGTAAAAAAAATACCTAGAATAACTGAAATTTAAAATTTCATGCCAATGAATGTCAATCTATGCTAAAGTGATTACAGAGGAAGAAAGTAGCAAGTAATTTCCTATTAGGATCTTTAGCTATTCACTAAAAATAATTCACAGTAATGTAAGTTCTAAAAAAACCCTGCATATCAAAATGAAAAATAACATATGAAGAAAACAAATGTACCTGTACTTGTTGGTGAATTTATCTCTTGTCTGATATTTCTACCTGCCTGGCTCCCAGATCTCGCAGTTTCTCGCTGTGGTTCTAGTATATCACGGTATTTTGAGACCATCAGAACAGAAATAAAGTAGACTACTGCCAAAGCTAAGAACTGAGCCTGTTTGCTGTCATCCTGTGTTGGAGAAAAAAAGAACAGATTGTAATACTGGAGACTTCCATAGGATTTTCACACCAAATCATCACAAGGCTTTATAAATAATACCTCTCTGAAATGTTACATCTGTTAACACAGTAGTAATTGGATTATGTAGAACACTTAAAGGATTTGCAGTGGAGTACTATGCACACAGCATGTATTATGTACTGTATCTTACATGTAATTTGTCAACTGAGAAAATCTCTGGGACTGTGGGGTCAATAGGCATTTCCACCTGGAACCTTGATTCTGCTCTGAGAGATCTTCCAAGGCTTCTCATCAGCAAGGACAACTGACTTTGGCTGCCCCAAGGATAAGACACTGAAAGCTCTTGTCACAAGAAGGTAAAAGGCACTGCAGCTGAGAGGGAAAACTAAGTTCATTGCTGCTTTTCTAGCTAACATAGGATGCATACAGCTTCTAGCAGCATGTGAAAACAGAGGGGATATGACCATTATTTTTCTTCCAGCAATAAAACCTTAGCTACATTCTGATTTCTTCAACTGGACTGTCAGCAGCAATACCAGTTCTCCAAGGTTCTCATTTAACTAAATGCCAGGACCACAACAACTTGGCTGTCTTCTCTACCCACCCCGTACACTCTGCTGTTCTATGGCAACTGCCCTCTATGGCATAGATACCATCCTGATTGAACCTGCTGTAGTTCAGATGAAATATCTTCTATAATTATTATGGTGTAAAACCCAACTGAATTAAGACTTCAATCTCTATCTAATCCTGCAGTGGTTTCACCTTTTGTCAATTACGCAGGTGTGCATTTTCTATTACAGATTCAGTGTTTGCTTTCCCTGCTTTCTTGGTGTTACTTAATTTTGCTGCCTGAATTTGCAGTTCTTAAACTAAGTGGAAATCCTCTTACTAAGTTCTTTCATAGGAATGCCAGAAACATTATTTTCACTATTCCCTTTTCCTCTAATTAACAAAATAATGTAAGAAGATCTCCACCTGAATTCAAGCTTGCCCTTTCAAGATCAAGGTCATCCTGCCAGATAATTTTATTTTTTTTTGAGTCAAGTCCTACTTTATTCTCTTTAAAGCAACTTCTAACACCAGTAATCACTTCAAAGCACTTGGGGAAGTTTAAATATAACATATCTATTTGAGTATATATAAATTCCTGTTGTACTACTTTCATAAGCAAGCACATTGTGGCACAGTTGGATAAATATCTGACACCTTAAGTAATAGAGTAATAAACATAGGCCAAATCTGATTCATCCTGCCTTGATTATCTGGCTAATATAAGACCAAGTCTGACTGTTAAACACAACTAGTAATCTCAGATAGCTTACCAGTATTATTTTAAAGTGCAGAAAGTGGCTGGGAGTTACCCAGCCACAAGCAGATGGTTTTCAGATAATATAGGAAGTGCAACACATGAATGGTATTTTTAATTCTGGTACAATCAAAATCTCTTTCAAATATAAGTGACGATTTTGCAGAAGAATTCCAGCACTTATTACTCACCACATCACGAAAAACAACTGCTCGTAGACGATTAATATCAACATCCTGAAGAAGCCTATCAGGGTCTTTTATAGGAGAAAGATTGCCAGGGACATTTTCAAGTGGAGTCTAAAAATAAAAAGTAAGAAGATTCGATCTCCCCCAAATATCAAAGCGTTTTTATTTGAACCTTATTTTGGTATCTTTTAAAATATATTCCATTAAACTTAGATGATCTTTACTACTAATATATTTCCATCATAATACTCAGATAAGGGTTCTAGAAACAAAGCAATGTTTTATTAGAACAGCTATTTAGATATAAATTGCTACGTCTTCCCAGTCCGTCAGAATAGCTGTACCCCTTCCCAGAATTAAGATCTTTTGGATACAAAGGGTTATTTTAGATTATAGTTGTTTCATAGCAGTACGATGAATTATTTCTAATATGTGCATTAAACTTATAAACAATGATTATAAATATTTAAAAAAATAATTATGATGTTCATTTTACTCAGAATTATTAAGTACTACTTACAGAATCCTGGCTCTTATTACAAAAGCATAGAGAAGAATGTTTCCTTTTAAAAATGATAATGTATTACAAATGGTGCCTGAACACCTACCAGTCTACTTATAGTGATTTGCCTTGGAGTGAATATGATTAGCATGGATAAATGTTTTTCTGAGATTTAATGAAATACTATTGTGAAAGGAGCTGAGTTTGTAAATGCTATCTGAAAAAGTCTTTTGAGAAGAAAACCCACTAAATTTAATAATGAAAATATACTAGGAAAAAAGGAATCCTTTACATCATAAAAAGTATTGTATTTTAGTCATGTGCTATGCTAAACTCTTTGATTTTAGTTTCAGGCTTCTTTACAAGTCTTAAAGCTGTAAACAAGTAAAAAAAAATATGAACAACAAATTAATGAAAGTGGAAAAACTGTGCTTTAATAGAATATTAAACATGTTATGACTAACAGGCATGCAAAGGTCTGTTGAAATTACTGGGACTCAGATGTTCCACCAACACAGAGGCAATTGGAGGATTTCATCAAAGCTAGAAGTGCTCTGACAGATTAAAAAAGCTGTGCAGGTATGTATGACAGATGCTAGTAAGGGGACTTGCTCTTTGAAGTAGACCAAGCAAAAGTGAAAAAGCTGTTTAAAATTACTCCAGTCATAATACTGCATTAATGTTTTCTTGTTTCAAATAAATCCCCCCAGATACTTTTCCTTTAAGCCAGTTAATAGCAAAAACTTAAGCTTTTGACAAGTACAATTGGTTTTGGCAGTTAAAATTATTGTCTGATCCTATACAAGAGTGGTACAGATTTGTCATTGCTGTTGGTAACTAAAGACCAGGTTACCTTGGCTCCTGCTGCTGCAGTTACACCCTGAAGAGTGTCTTGAGTTTTAGTGCCCATTAATGATGTCTTGGTCACTCTTTCTCTCTGCCTGTGCCGACATTCTAAGCAGTTTCTCACAGCCACACAACAAACTAAGAAGAAGTTAGGAAAATGCTACAAATTAGAATATTTTCTAATCAATATATTCAGAACATTAATTAGCAGTTTGCATGTCTAGTTTAACGAGTCAATAGCCACGTCCAAAGTGCCACATAGCTGTCATATTAGACTGTGTCAGTACCAAGAAAGAATTCTGGTGGCTTAATAAATTACTTAGTTGACTAATAAAATGTTTTATATAATTGCTATATCACTATACTAAAATTTGAAAATGATCACTCCATGAACTGGAGCTTTTCTATGTTATTCATCAGTTGTCAACACTTACAATTTAAAGGTATTTATGTACAGATGAAATAGGAAAAAAAACTAGTAGGTGGTAATTTAGAATTTGGTAAAAACTGATCACTGAGAAGAAACCACAAGTTTTCTATCAGTATAATTATCAATGACCTAATGAATGGTACAAATAATAACAGGACAAAACTTGAGTACAAAAATTATGCATTTTAGAGGTGAAAAAGTAGGAGGGATATAACATTAGCAAAAAAGAATCATGCCAGATGACAGCCAAAATTTAATCTTCTCAAGGATAAAGTGGTAAAATATGAATAGTTTGAATTATTCATAATTTTTAAAAAATTCATTAATTAACTTTAACAGTATATAGCATATAGTAAATGGTGAAGAGAGGTGCCAGACTGTTGCCACATATATTAAGGTCTACATTGCTGGCACACCCATCACATGCTTTGAATTTTATATAATATATGAGTAGTGTTCCAAATCCATGGACACATGCATAAGGAAACCTGCAATAGGCAGGTAGCAAAGCAATGAGAGAAAAAAAAGTCTTACTTATTTATATTAAATGTTTTTACTCCTCCAAAATACATAAAAATTGAGAGACATAATTTCAGACATGTTATTTTAACTTATTCTTGTGCCTAAATAGAATAAACTTTAAAAATATATCAAATCAATAATAGATGGGATTTTCATCACATCATATTCAGCACAAGTCCTCTCTTACTTGTGTCACTATTTGATCCATCTGTAGCTCAGTGATCTGTGAGTAATTATTTAATAGATACTGTCTGCCAACTTACCAAGCCTTAGGCACTGTCGCATTAGACCTCCAGAAGACATGTTTTTTTCAGCTTCAATCTCACTAAAATTTAGAGAACTGGCAAATACCAGTACATCAACCATTGCCATCAGACGGCTGAGAAAAGTTACTGCTGTCTCTGCTGACATTCCTTGTGTCACTTCAATATTTTCCAATTCAGTCTTTAAAAGAAGATAATTGAATTAAACAGTTTGAACACAACTGAAATACAAAGGCAGCACATACACATGGACATCTAAATTGTTATGCTCAATGACAACTACATTTAAGTGTTATTTTAAAATCTCCTGTTACCACTGACATAAACTGATTGAAATTCAAAGACAGCATTTACGAGTGAGAAAATTATTTCTGTTTACATGCTGTAACAGACAAGAAAAAGTCTGATATAAATGGGAAAATTATTAGCAATTACATAAAGACAAAGTGTGGCCAGAAAGTAAAACAGTGTATGGTTTATAAGGGTGCAACTTACTATTACATTCTTCCATAGGCTAAGCAAACTGGCAGGTAACAAATGAAGGCAATCCCTGTCTGTATAGCTTTTATCTTCCTTTAGATAAAAAAGTAAATGTGAGGAGTAGAGTGGCAAAAAACAGTTTTGCCCTGTTTCTATGAATCGATTCTCCCTGGGAATGCTTATACCATACAGGAACCAGATGGATTCCAGTTCCTCTGAGGGTGAGATGACAACAGCAGCGGGAGCAAGGGGGGAAGTAAAATGTGACAAGTTATATGGTGTGAGGCTCACGTTTCCCAGGGAATGGCCTGTTCTTTCTTTATGTAGCATTGGACTCTCCTTAATGGGAATCCACAGAAAAATGCTGCCTGAATCCAACATTTCTGAAATCTAAAAGAGGGTCAAATTGTTTTTCTCCAAAAAGATACTTAGATGTCCAGAGAGCTGTGTTTTCAAATGTATTCAGGTGTCTAATAGTAAGTAAGTAAGTGAGTAAACAGGAATTTTAATTAAAATATATATATACATATATATTTGAAAACATTTACCTCTGGCTCTATGCAAAATTGAAAGCAGGGTTTAGTACTTGACTGTGCCCACATTTACATGTTTAAATAGTATTTTCAAAATGGTTTACAGATGGTTGATTCTTATTGTTAACAAAATTTCAGATCACAGTGCTTTTCTGAACACAGAGTTCATTCCCTTTGAAAAATATTACTTACTTAATTTGCTTATTTTTATTCATTTCTTAGTATTATCAATTAAAAATATTTTGTGATTTTAAGGCAATGTAGAAATATAGAAAAAAAAAAAAATCCTTATTTCCATACTTCTAAAAAATTCTTATCCTCACCCATGGATCATTTTTAGAATATTTTATCAGAAATTTAAAAATCTCAAATGGTGTCAATCAGCATTAAGGAAATTACAGTTTTGAAAAATGAAAGATAGAATGTGGCATGTGTCACCACAATGACAGATACTGCTTCATTTAATTTTTCAGTCACATGAGTGATTTGGGAAGGGCTGTCATCTGTCTGCCCTGCCCCAAAACATCAGAAAAATGGTAAAATGACAACTCTCAGAAGAACTCTTTCTAGCCTATCTGCTTTAGCCATGTTTCCCTTGCTTAGTGTGTGTGTATTCTTACTTTTTGGAACAATAAATTGCTGGGGTTTTATAACAGACTAGAACTTAATTTTTGAAAGAAAATAGATTTGCAAAAACCTGTAGCCATAACAATCTGGTAAAAAAACCCCATAGGTGTTAACAGAGACATGAACTTTAAAGTCATACATGAATTAACATCAGGCTTGCTAACAGCCAGCAAACTGCCTGCTGTTGATTTTTCTCAAGCTTCAACTGTATTGCATCAATCATAGTCTTAACCCTTCTCAGATCATGCATTGGTGTTTGGGGTTTTTTTGCAAGTTCTGTAATAAATTTTAATAAATGCACTAGGATATTTTAACAAGACTTTCGCAAACTTGCTTGGATGGAAGCAAAAGGAGACTGACATTATTTACAGAAAAACTTACAATCAGTTCTACCTTTTAAATTCAGCACATTGATACTCTCTTAAAGTTTAAAATAATCTCCATTGGTGATAAAACTGCCTTCAGGCTTTAGTATTATTTTAAATAGGTGATGCTCAAAAACTCTTTAAAAACTGAACTGATCACCATTTCATGATTACTCAATGTACTTTAAGAATGCTAAAAATTTTCGTGTACAATAAATATTATCAAGACCTAAAGAGTTTTTCTATTAACAACCACATTTATAACAAATTATCTCACAAACTGCCTATATCTACAGGTAGATAACAGTAATCATGATATTTAATGCCTTAATTTACTCAAAGGAAACGTGCTAGAAAAATTTCCTGTTTGCATCTCATATATTTCTATTCAAATCCTACTATATGATATCAGAAAATAATAGCAGTACTAAAAAAAGTGAAAATATTAAATGATCAAAAATAAGGTATTTTTGAAAAGTGCAAAAACTGAAACTTACAGCAGCAATACTAACCTTAGAACCCTGGACATGCAACAGACAAAACAGACAACAGATCACAACAATAAAAGAAAAAGAAAATTAATTAAGTTAACTAAAAATACAATGCAAAATTGAAGCAAATTAGTATCTTGGATTTATACATTTGTTAAGTTTATAATTAAAACAGCAAAACATTTCAGCTCAGCATGAACATTCAAAAAGAAAGACTTTTAAGAGAGCTATGCACAGGGAAAGGAAAACTGCAAATCTTGTATTATTATGGACTTCATGTAAACTCTGATTCTTCCAAGCCATTGTACATCCTTTATACAGCACACAGAGCAATTTCATGAAGCAATGTAAGGCAAAGTAATGTGTTCACTGATTATATAGAAATAAAATGATTGTTGCAGAACAAGCCACTTAACCGAAATGTAATAAAGTAGTTAATCTTTGTATGAGGAGGTAAATATGTTTAAAATGCTTTGACAAAACAAATGTAAATCACAAAAAGCAAACTGGCTCTCTATGCATAATGCTCCTTCCTTTGAAGCAACACATAACTCTCTATATTACATCTGGGTACAATTTTTTCAATATAAACTAATATCATACTGTATATCTCAATGCTTTTGAACCACAGGAAAAAAGTACAGATTCACTAGGCCTTGGGGACTTTTTTAGTCTTCAAATTTCAGTGCTCTCTATTAAAAAGCTATGTAAAAAATTTATGTTTTAAGTTTAGGATCTCTTATCGCAATAGGCTAGGAACTAATCCTTCAGTTTTCCCTAGTTACATTTTAAAAAGAGAAAGAAACTGAATTTCCCAGATTATGTCAGTATTTTGCCATTTAAATAGTGGAGAAATCTAATATAATGAAAAGCAACTGTTTTCTGTCCCTTTTGAACAGAAAATACCATGTTCAACCAGTTTTTAACTGGACCAGCCTGGTAGCTGGATACACCTCAAGAATTAACCTATAATTATTATCTTCTGATTGATGATATTTACATCCATGGGCCACTGCTGAATCTCAGAATTGTTCTAGATCATGCAGTACTTGTGGCATCATGTAAGTCATGAACATGATAATGCTAATGCTATATACAGGACATACAGAAAAAATTATCTCATCTTGGTATTTACATGACAGACTTAATAAAGCTGTCTTTAAATATTTAATTCAATTTTGTAGACAGCTGTTGATATAACACCAGCAACCCTCAGATCACAATTTAGGAACCGCTGTTTTACCTGCTATAAGCAAGAATTACAATTACAGACATCACACCCTAAGTGAAAAAAACAAAAATAGTTGCAAAGGGTCTGGAAATCTACTCCCATTTGTCACAAATATTTCAACTTCTCAAATTTCTTTTTTCTTACTCAATGTCCATGGCCTTGTCATGGCTGCTTTCCTTGCAGTAAGGAAGGATTATTTCAAGTTCCTATCTAGTAAATGGTGTGCTTTCTCTAACAGGCCCCCAAATATGCTTTTTTCACACTTTGTGCACCATCTTAAAATGTCTTTCTTATAGCTCTATTTAAACAAAAGCCTAAAAGACCACCTCCACTGAAATAATAATAAAAAAAACCCCATGGTTATTTTATATTTTATTATCTCCTTTTAGTATTGTCAGAGCTATCTAATATGTCCCAATTTAACAAACAAGACATCAGAATCAGCACTGAAACACATACCAGCCTACATTGTAAAACATCAAAACTGATTATTTTTTTTGTTAATATTTGCTTCCACTGTAATTGTCAACCCTTTAAAAAAACATCAGAATTTGAAGCAAGTCTTTGTACAGCCCCTGAGACACAGCCCGTGAGTGGTACAGAACTGAAATCTAGGGAAATACTAAAACATGAGGGAATAGATGGGTGTAAATTGCAGTAAATTTTTGCCTGTATTCCATATAAATATATAACCTTCTGTCTACTCTTTAGCCACTTACAGATTTGAGAGTGGTTTTGTTTTGGTTGGGTTTATTTTTTGCTTTTTTTTTATTCATATTTAAAGGCTCTGATGCACAGCACTATTCAGATAATCTTACACCAGAATAAAATAAAAAAAAAAATGAAGGTGAATGGCAGATTTTCTACATGTATTCAGTAGTGAGAAAATTCTACAGTAGAGAAGGGAGTAATTTTCCACCCAACCCAAGAGAATTACCCTTTCACTAAAAATACTAGCTATGCAAAGGAAAAAGCATTTTTGAAATGTGAAATTCACCAATTATCTTTTTTTTTTTTTCCTTTTTTTTTTTTTTAAGAGAAACTATGACAGTCCTGCTGTTTCAGCAAGGGAGAGAACACAATACAGAATTTTTCCACAAAAGAAAAAATATTTGCAACTTCTCCAGTACTCTGAAAGTCATTTTGCTAGATTTAACTATTGGTTATTTTCTGCCTACTACCTTAATTTAAGCATCTAATATTAAGAGTCTAGTCTACTAATGAGAAATAGGTAAAATGCCTTAAAAATGAGAGGTAATGGTACAAATGTAATAACAATTAACTGTATAGCAAACTTAAGAGAGTTCTGTAACATGTTTAAGACTATTGAAGAATCAGGAGCCCAGGATGAGGCTTCACTTAAACTCAAGACACACTGAAGTCAAGGGACTGTGGATAGGTAGGAGTGTGAGACAATAAAGGTACTATGTGTTTCTGTGTCATCTTTGTTAGAAAAAAAGCCGAAGCTACCTCATTAAAAGAAGCTGGATTCAGCTCCAATCATTGCAGTCAGGGTATCCTAAGGTATCTGGCTGAGCAGCCACAAGATGTCTACATCAGAGACAGGTGAATCATTTGCTTTCATCTGGTAGATCTCCATTTCGCTAAGAATCTAGTCCATATATAAGTGCTTCAGTTGGATACCTCAATTTACCTCATTCTTTTCCTGAATTCCATTCTATCATCCTGAAGTAAAAGTGTAAAATGACCTTTCCTGTCTGTTACATAACCTTTTAGCTCCTGTATTTCACTGTTCCAGAACAAAATGTAAATTGTTTTTAGAAGTTGATGTCAAAATGTCCTGTGCCACAAATACAACACCCTACTACTTTAAAATTTCCACATGGTCCCAAAAGGCCTTTATTGGGAATATTTGAGAAGCTTCATGAAAGCGAAAAAAAGAACAAATGAAGTAAAAAGAGCTTATAGTTGTTGATAAATTGAATTGTTTTCTACAGGATATATAAAATGTGAGGGTTCTGAAAACCTAGAAACTTCCAAAGAATACACATGGAGGATCAGAGGCTTCCAAAGACAAACAAACTGAAGAAGACAATGACTTTTCATGGATTCAAACAGGTACACCAGGAGATACGACTCAAGCACAGCTGATATGATTAATAAGGACATGATTAACCACTCCTTTCATAATATAAACAGAAAGGTACATAGACCTTATATATTAAGTAGGCTTAAAAAAGACAAAGACAAGAAGTGCTTCAAAGGTTATATAATTATTTTGTCAGACTCCATGCCATAAGATATTAGGGAAACTAAAAGTGTAAGTAGCTTCAATTAGATAAAATTAGATGAGATCTAGAAGTATAAATTCCTTAGTAATTATTAAACATGACAACCCAGCTCCCTCTCTAGTTATTAAAATCCTAAATGCTGAAATGAAGTATTACTAGAGCAATCAATATGCTTGCTAAGCCTTCTACATTTGGACATAGGCAGCATACAGCCTTTTTTGCCTTTTGAAGGCAGAATGCTAAACCAACTGGGCCCTTGGGCTGACCCAGAAAGTAGCTTCCACAATGCTTTTGTAACAGTAGTGCAGTACTGACTGACTGGACTTCTTGTACCACGTCCATTTTAAATTTCAGAATCAAAAAATTGCACAGAACATCAAAATCAAACAGAATCACAGAATGGTTGAGGCTGGAAGGAATTTGTAAAATGCAGCACAAAATTTGGAGTGTTTATCTTGGGGGAAAAAAGTGACATTAATGTAATTAACTAGAAACAGGAGGTTCCATCTGAAAATCAAAAATTACTTTTTCAGTTATGAGGTATCTGAGCACTGGCACATGTTGCCCAGAGGGGTGGTGGAATCTCCATCCTTGGAGATACTACTCAAAAGCCATCTGAACACAGTCCTGGGCAGCTTGACCTAGGTGTTCATAGCTGGGCAAGTTGGACCAGATGTCTTCCAGAGGTCCATTCCAGCCTCAGCCTGTCTGTGATTCTTTGAATTGGTGAGGTAAAGAGAGTATTGGCTCTTTCCTTCCTTCACTGTTACTTTGGCAGAAAGTATCACTAGAAAGGCTTGCCATAAGCATTTTTATGCAGTGAAAGCATTATATTTATCTTCCAATGAGTATCTTTTGGAAGGAGAGTGAGACAGCCTTTTGTAACTGATGTAAGCACTGGACTACCTTGCCCTTACAAGGCTGAGAAGAAATATATTCCTAACCAGAGTTTATCCATTTCCTCCAGAGCAGATCAATATTGAGGCAAGAGTAGCTTCTCTAAGAAGGAGGATGGATGTGCTGGGCCCCTGGTAGCTCTCACAGTGATGAATAAATGATGAATGAATCCCCCTTCCTGCTCGTGTTTATGGATGGGGAATGACAGAAGAGGAATGCAGTTGAATGGGAGGGAAGAAGCTCTCTGCTAGGTGGAAATGATTATGAAATAATCATCTAGATGACAATGGTTACTTCCAGGTTAAGTCAATTTGTGATTTTATCAATTACTTCTGGACAATCACTTTTTTTTCTCTTTTAAAATTCCACAGAGTAGCATTTATTCAGTTTGAAACCAGCAACTGATCTTTTAATGACTTAGTTTATTTCAGAATTTCTTCTTCTCTTATTATCCCAAACAGATGGTAAAACTGAGCAATTATATAATACATGCAGTCCCCATGTAGTGGAGAAATTAATGCATAAACACAAATTTTAAGATTTAGTCTTTTGTATCGAGGCCTGAAAATCTCTGCTATTGCACAAAGTTAGTATCAACACACAGTATTTTAACATATGGATGTGGAATTTATAATGGTGCATCAGGTATCTGTCTGTGCATATATATTTATTATCCACAATAGAGGCAAATGGTGAACTTCAAAATTGTTATTGTGCTGAATGGCTCTGCAGTGTCATAATCCAGGATAAAAGCTAAAAACACCAAGACTGTTTAATGGAACTGCGACCTAATTAATGCTATGCCTGTTTAATACTTGTATATAAAAGATGGCAAAGAAATCATCTTAATTTTCAAAATATGTCTGAAAGGTTTGTTTTAAAAAAAAATTTTTCAAAGTCTTTTTAACTAAAGACTGATGTCTTTAACTACAGCCTGCATGTCAAGATAGTTTGGTGTGTCCTCTCTCCTCCTTTCAATTTCTAGAATTGAAGCACATGCAAAATCTTTTATACAGCAACCCTGATGTCATTCTTTGTGGCTAAGGAAAAATGAAGTTTTTCCTGTGAGCACTTTTGCTCAAAGCAAATATTTCCACAAAAACAGTAAAGACACAGCATTTAACCATTAATTACCTGGCTGAAAGTCACATTAATGTTTACCCACCATACATTCCTAACTTTCTAATGAAACAGTCATAGAATCATAGAATAGAATCATAGAATTGGCTGGGTTGGAAGGGACCTCAGAGATCATCAAGTCCAACCCTTGAACCACCGTTGCGGTTGCTAGACCATGGCACTGAGTGCCACATCCAGGCTCTTTTTAAATATCTCCAGGGATGGAGAATCCACTACTTCCCTGGGCAGCCCATTCCAATGCCTGATCACTCTTTACGTAAAGAAATTCTTTCTAATATCTAACCTAAACTTCCTCTGGCACAACTTAAGACCATGCCCTCTTGTCTTGTTGAAAGTCGTTTGGCAAAAGAGCCCAACCCCTACCTGGCTACACCCTCCATTCAGGGAGTTGTAGAGAGCGATGAGGTCTCCCCTGAGTCATAGAATCACAGAATCACAGAATGGTTTGGGTTGGAAGGGACCTTAAAAATCATCTAGTTCCAACCCCCTGCCATGGGCAGGGACACTTCCCACTATACCTGGTTGCTCAAAGCCCCATCCAACCTCTCTTTGAACACTTGCAAGGATGTGGCATCCACAGCCTTCCTGGGCAACCTATTCCAGTCTCTCACCATCTTCACACTAGAGAGTTTCTTCCTAATGTATAACTTAAATCTACCCTTTTCCAATTTAAAATCATTACCCTTTGACCTATCACTACAAGGCCTTGTGAAAAGCCCCTCTTTAGTTTTCTTGCAAACCCCCTTCAGGTACTAGAAGGCCACTATAAAATAAAGTCTCCCTGGAGCCTTCTCTTTTCCAGGCTGAACAATTCCAACTCTCTCAGCCTGCCCTTGTGGAAGAGGTGCTCCAGCCCCCTGATGATTTTTGTGGCCTTCCTCTGGACTTGCTCCAACAACTGCAAAATAGTTTCTTTCACTAGCTAACTAAAAGTAATGTCAAGTAGCCTCAACTGCTAAACGGCTAGAGCAAGGAACAGAGTTTTCAGTGCAAAACTCCATCTGTAGCCTTCAGTGCCCACCAGCCACATCACTTTGGAGGAGCCTTTTCCCCTTCTCAGCCTCACTTTCTCCCCTGTCAAAGACCTGTATTAGGCAATACTAACTGCAAATGCTCATGGGATGTTAAAATAAATCATTTAGTGTGAAAGACATAGTTACAGATATTGTATGCAAAGCCAAGACATCATATTCAGATACTGTGATTACTATTGACAATAATGCAACTGTGATCTATTTTTACAACATGCTAAGAAGATCAGAGTTGATAAAAAAATCAGCCTATTTCAGCATAAGATTAAAAATAATAATAATTAAAAAACAGTCAGAACCTAATTAAACGAAGAAGTAAACAGAATAGTGAATGGATGACTTCTGGTATCATTTGGCATGCAAACAAATGATGCCCAAACAAAACAGCTTTATGAATATCAGTGACTGGCAATCATAAATTATGTATTTTTTTTACATCAATAACTTGCAGCCATGATCCTGTTAAGTCTTTTCTTTTAAATAAAATAATAAATATTTCTAAAAATGTTATTCTCATTTAATACTACTTCTTGAAGAAAATTAATTTGAATCAAATGCAAAATATTATATATCCTCAGTATATCAAAGCTTAACAGTTTTGCTTATAAACTAAAGGTTTTTTAAGCAGTTTGTAGAGAGGAGCAAGAGTTACTAAAGACAAAAATTCAGCTTCAAATAGTGGTTTGTATTAGTAAAAACAATTTCTAATATAACCACTAGGTGGAAATATTGTACTTACAGTTGGGGATGTGGCTGCTGACAGCAACGGTAAAATTCCTCCACAAGCAATAATAATGTTGTCTACCATCTGGGAAATGAGGTGTATTGTGTTGTGTACAAAAATAATATTTTCATTGCTATTGACGAAGTCCATCACAGACTTTGTGGAGTGACTGCAAGAACAGAGGAAAGGATGGGTTAAAACCAAATAGCTAAAACAGAAGTTGAGGTAAATTTATCCTTCACAACCAGACTGTGAATGTTTCTTTGATATAAAGGAAAAATCTTCCCTACAAAACTTTGCATGTAAATTGTCTAAAAATATGAACAGGAATACTCTACTGAGCACATTGATTGCTGTCTATTTTCACACCTGGAGGAGTTTGAGATGCCCAGCTGAGAACAACAGCTTACAAACCTTTTATTCCCACCAATTAGTACTTCACAGGCAGTTCTTCTGAAAGCAGTGGGGCTCTTTCTTCAGCAAGAAAGTTATTACTTATTATTAAGAGTTTACCACTCAGCATCAGTGCCATTTGAAGCGCCCTTTTAACAAGCGCTTGTGTTTTAAAAAAAGAAACTTGATAATGTGGTGATACCTTGATCTAATATTTAACTTTGGTAACTAATATTAAATTTAGCATTAATAATAGCTTTGCAAGCCACAGCCACTAATAAGAAGCTGAAATCTCAGCAGGTCATAATTGGTGAGAAATTGTCCCATGAAGCAGTCACTTCCCAAAACTACGAAACATCATTAAAATATTGAGGAATACTCAGTCTGTAAGTATGTTCTTTTGCCAAAGCAACATTCTTGCCAGCCAGCAAACAAAAATTAACAGCTTCATTTGAAAATATACAAACTGAAGTCCAATCTCCAGGCAGTACCTAAATAAAACAATAAATCCCTCCTACACCTTCAGACAAAAAACCCAAACAAACAAACAAAAAAACCACAAAAAACCATCTATTTCATAGTGACTATCACAGAACAGTTCAACAAATGGAAATTAAATGCAATATAAATTGATCACTGGATATAAATAGGCTCAGGTTTTCTGAAAATGGACTGTTTGTCTGGGAAATCAGAATAAATAGTCTGTTATACCCAAGGGCTTTGATAAGAGTACTTTACTAAGTATTTCTGTTCAAGTGTAAGAAAACTCCATAAATATGACCACCAAGACTTAACTAACACTAGGAGCATGGCACCACCAAAAGCCAATTGGAAGGAGTGATTCCTTAGAAAACATTATAGGAAAGAGATTTTATTCATAAGGTATGGAGGTAGAGAAGCTCTCTTCTAACTGATCAGTTGAAAAAAATGTCCATGAGCAAACATACATTCTTCCTTATGTCTGAAACAAAAGAGGCAGATTCTAATGCTGAAAGAACAGCTTAGTTTAGTTAGGTGCGTGTGAGTTACACAATTTTTCAAGAAAACATAAACTGTTACCTGTGAAATAGAGCTGTTACAGGTTGGGAAGGGGTGAAAAGTGAAGATACAGGAGGGCACTTCAGCTAACACCAGGTGTTTCCCTTTCCCCTACCTACAAAAGGGGAGTTCAAGAAGAACCAACCACCTACCTTCTCCAAACATGTACATCTGTTTCTAGTGCAAAAAGCAAGTCTGTCAGCAGCCTCTGGTGCATGGGAGACCATTTGAACTCTGGGATACGAAACATGGTTGTGCGTGGGCCAGGACTGAACTGCCGCCGCTGCTCCTCTGTCATCGGCATTCCTCGAAATCCCAAGTCAACGCGTAAGTCCCGGTCTTGCTGGGTGACTGAGCGACCCTGCACTGCCTACAGCAACAAGAAGTTCAAACATCATCGTTACTTTCTTGTAACGTGTTTATGAATGGATCACACAATTTGAGAAAAGTGGGGGCTGGAATTGGATTCGAGCACAAACTAAAGGGGAAACTGATAACCCAAGGCAAGCAGTACCCTTCAGTAAAGGAACTGCTCTAGTTCAAATCAGACTGAGGGGCTATGAAGTCTTCCTTTCAGCTGTTCACTGATGTTCTACACTTAGATTCTTCACTTGAAGTATTACAGAAAAGAAACAAATGCAGCACATACAAAGTCAGAACTGACAAGGCTTTATTTATAGGAAATAACTACTATTTTGTACACAATTTTCTTTGAATATTTGACCCAAAACATGGACAAACTACACAGCGATGTTTTTGAGGACTCAGTGTACTTTTACAGTGCTCTTTCTTTTTCAAAACCGATTTATTTATCTGGTCTTTTTAGCAGGATTATTAGAAAATCAAGTCTAATCTCCAAAATCTCATTTTCTAGATTTTTTTAATAGTTTAACAGTTTTATGTATCCTCAGAACATTCTTTATATTTTCCAAACAGGTGGTGGGTATGAATTTCCTTCTCTTTCAATCATATACATAGTGATGACTGTTTCCACTTGGTGATTAAAAATAAAAGTAAAAGATACACATTGAGGATATGATGGAGAATATTGTGAAGGAAAAAGTGGCAAAGAACAAACATTGTTACTGATTTTGAGGCAAATATTCATGTGCAAAACCTCTGAAAAGACGAAATGTAAAGATCCTTGAAATTATTTTGAAGTGACTTTAGATTAGTTGATAATGGGTGAAATAGGAAGTACACTTGCTGTGCTCACATACTTGTTTTCTGATTTTAGCATACTGTTTTAAATCTGTACATTTAAATGCAAAAAGAATTTATTAAATATTTTGCTATCACTGTAAAAATGGAAGTGGCATTGGACTGAGCTGGAAAGCTTAGGTATGTAGCCTGTATTTTGATCTTCTGTAGCCAGCATTTTGACAGCAGGGCAGGTTTCCCTCATTCAGTTTGACCTATCTGAATCCGAATTGTTACTATTACTTCCCCTGCTTACATTTGTCTTAAGGTTATCTTTAAATTATTACTTTCTTTTGTTCTTAGACTCATCTAAGATTTGCAATTTTTGCATGAATCTTCTGCACAGTAGTTTCAATTCTATTTTCAGTCTTTGTAGTTAGGACCATAGTTAAGTTCATTTCATATTCTTCAGTACTTGGCTTACTACTGAGAAAGGCATTAACTCTTCTTGGATGTAAGCAGGAGGTCCCATCTCTATTTTGCTGTGCAATTTGTTGCTTCCTGTTACTATATTTGAACAAAAGACAGCTTACAGAAGTATTACTGATAAGGTGGGGAGCTGACTGTACATCCACTTCTAGAGAATTTGAGGCTAGCAGCTCCATTCACATATCACTTGCTCTCTTTTGGTTACAGCTACAGGTAGCTCATGTCAGCAGCCCTAATGATATCATAATTGTACCAAACTGTACCAAAACAGGAGAGCTTTTGGGTAAAAGATTAGATAGAGAATAATACTGCATTTGCAAGAATGGACTTCGATGTACATTGCATAAACCACCATGAAACCCAACTATCTACACTTAGGTAGCCAGTCTTGAAGTATTTGCTGTGTTTTCAGTGGTCTCAGACAGATCAAATATAATGGGAAAGTTTCTGCACATGCTGCAATCAAAACCTCTGGCTCCAATGTAGACATGTTGAAAATATGTTAAATGTTAATTTATGTTTTATTTAATACATATTTCCAGTTTTTTTGTTAAGGTAAACTTCATTTAAACAGGAAAGATTTAAGTATGGACAGCTTATGGTTCACAGGGTGTTTCAAAGAACCCAAAGAAGACATTAGAAGACAACAATTCTGGTGGTTATACAGTTAGTAATTGTTTTAAGGACATACAAGATATATTAATGGCTACAGATTTAAATAAATTCTTTGTAGTTTATACTGATTTTAGTGAGAAAAACCTGTAACTTAAGTAGTTTATGGAGAATCAAGAATGTCAAATAACTTGTAGAGCCAGACTCTTGAAGAGTACACAGTTAATAGATAATTTGCAGATCCAAATGGAGTTTTTTGAGTAGCTAAAACATTTGGAAAACATTTTGTTTCTCCTGTCTTGTAATGCTAAAAGGAAATTAAGATTTATAAATAATTTTAATCCTAACAAATAATTGCAGCCCTGAGGAATTTATATTTTTAGAATTCAACTGTTATAGGTAGAAAAAAGGTTAAAGAGCAGAAAAGTCCCAGTGTCACTCACACCAAGATTTTCTTGTACTAACCACGAGTAGGTAATTAAAAGTCAGAATATCTTTTCATTAAAGATTACAAATTCACTGTAGTTATGGGGTTGTATATGTACATGGCAAATGATTACCTTCATTTCACTTACCTTTTACTCCTTAAACATAATCTCAGATTTAACATTTAACATTAGCTTAATTAGCCTAAATCCCATTTTAACACCTGTTAAGCTTGAAAACTGACTGCTCCTTTTTCTTGCTGTTTTCCATTCCTTCCATTTATCAGTTTCCATGGTATTAGCAGACAATTTTGAAACTTAAAATAAGGTGTTCAGGCACCTTATCAAGAGCTTTCAGGGTTTACTCTTTATTATACAGAATGCTTTTAAACAGAAGGATTCCTACACAATGCTTGATAGACTTTAATTGATGTTTCAAACATTTTTATAGTTTTAAAAAAAAAATTACAAGAGAACTCCAAAATTTTCTTACACCTGTCTAGAGAATGCAAGAGCTCCATTTAAGAGCTCTCTTTAAAACAGAGGTTCTTAGCATAAAGGGAGACTTAGAGAGACTTTTTCCCTACAGACACAGAAGACTCACAATCCTGATCCATTATAGCATTTTCAAAGCAAATAGGCTTGGAAGATGGACACCTTTCATATAACTAAAGACATATACTTCAAACATGTCTCAGATCTTGTAGTACTAATGTATTCATCAGCAACAAGAAGTGTTCACATCAGATATGTACATGACTATAGCACATGAAACTTACCTGGGTTGTGGTAGTTGTTTGGATTTTCCGTATCTCCTTTCCTGTTTCCTTACCATCATCAGATCTTTCTGTATCTGATATTATACTTCCTGCATCAACACTAGGTACAGTTTTGTTACCAGAAGACTCTGTTTCAAGAGTTGTGGCAGTCATTTCAGCATATTCTAATCCTTTAGATGATGAAGACAGCTCCCTCTCAGAAATGCTATTCATCCCATCTGAAGTCGTGTGAATCTTAAATTCCTTGTCCTCTATTATACTCGAAGCACAGGTTATATCTACAGTACCCGTCATATGTGCCAGCAAACCCAAATCATCATTTACACCGAGATGCATCTGTGTCTCCTGAACATTTGGAATAGAAATGTGATTACTTGAAAGTTCTGGTAGAAGTTTCTCCTCTTGACTAGGTATTTTATCAAAGAGAAAAGAGGTATTGTTAGGAGAAGGTTCATCTTTCTCATCAGCCAGAGTTATTAGTGGGCCATTATCTTTTTCTTCATTTTTCTTAATAATACCCACACTTCCATGAACATTGTTTTGGAGCTTTTCCACAGCAGCACTATATACATTATCTAGAAGGGATTCAACTTCTACAAGTGCACCATTTTCTCCAGTTACCAGTGTCTCTGGTGATAAATCCATATCATCAAGTTTTACTTCAGTAGCTTCTACCTTTTCAGCTTTTATATCAACTAAAAGGTCATGAACTTCCACATGCACTCCTCCTCCTGGTCTCTCAGCATTTCCAAGCACATCATCTGACACCTTTGTAGCCATGAGCAAGTCCCTTGTGTCTGTACTGACAGGGTAATCTGTTTCACTTTCTGGACTTTGGCTTTGTGAAAGGTCTTCTATCTCCCGAATTTCCATTCCACCTTTTGCTCCTGTTGTCTGAGAGGAAAGACCTGAGATGGTGCTCACATTCCCCTTCTTCCCCTTTTTAATGTTCTCTTCCTCTTGCCTTTGATACTCTTCATACATTTTTGCCAGATACTCCTTGTGAGCCTCATATGTGACCTTAGAAAGAAAAGACCAGATTATGTGATGTTTATATGCTACACGAACTGAGACAAAAACTAACAAGAATCTCAAAAACATAATACATCCAGCTTACAAATTGTTTCACAGCAAAGGACCTACAGCTACGGCAATAAAATGCCATCTTGACATGTATAGAGACAGCCACCAGATGGCACTAAATTACTTTACATTTTACCTCGCTCTATTGTTAATCCCTTCGGGGGAGTTACCAATATTAAAACAACATCCACGAGACATTTCTTACCTTGGAATGAGCTATAGAAAGAGTATCCACCCACACTCTCCAGCCTCCCCATTCATATTTTATTGCATGATACAACAGAATACGGAAAATGTTGTAAACCATCTCTGTGATCTTCTGCTCTTCTGAGTTCTTGGGGTTAATATATCCCAGAGAAAACATCCAGTCCTGCCACACTGAACACTGAAGTAAACATCTAAAGTGAAATAATTAGGTTAAAATATATTCAAACAAAGATTCTTTATTTTAACATTATAAGGGTTAAAATAGTATTAAAATAATAAGATACATCTCCTCAGCATCATAGAATCATAGAATGGTTTGGCTTGGAAGGGACCTTAAAGCTCATACAGTTCCAACCCCCCTGCATGGGCAGGGACACCTCCAACTGGATCAGATTGCTCAAGGCCCCATCCAACCTGGACCTGAGCACTTCCAGAAAGGCAGCCATAACTTCCTTGGGCAACCTGTTCCAGTCACCACCCTCACAGGAAACTTTCTTCCTAATATCTAACCTAAATCTCCCCTCTACAAGTTTTAAACCATTTCCCCATATCCTCTCACTACACACTCATCTAAAAAGCACTGCTTCATTTTTCTTGTAGGCCCCCTTCAGATATTGGAAGGTTGCTATAAGAACATCAATCCAGTGTTAGGGAGGAACCTAAAAATACTTCAAGATGAGTAAAAATTTAAAGTATATTCTAAACAGAAGAACCCAGTATTAGTTGCCAAACAAAGAAAAGATACCACAGACCTATTCTGTTTATTTTTATAAATTCCATTTAATATACATTACAAAACTCTACACAGAGTAGAATAGATTTCCACTGTTCACAATTAAAGATGAGAAAATACTATTAGTAGTGACATACCTTCTGTTTTCACGGCTATTACTAAAGAGCTTTATCATATCAGATAAGAACAAACGTCGAACTTCCATCAACTCTGCACTTGGTGTGGAGTTTTTTAACAGCGTTGCCACCACCTTAAGAATCACTTTGAAAGAATAAATGAGTTACGTAACACATTTTGACAGTTTTTTAAAGTTGCTGACAGCAAGTAATGTAAGCAGAAACCAAACCCATTATGTATGAGATACACTAATGAATTATTCCTCCTTCATGGACCATCCTCTTTAAGAAAAACCCTCCACAAACTCTAGGCAATTGCTTAGTAGGCAAACATAATATATGGTCCTTACTTGGATTCTGAATTTTCACTGTAGAATCTGGCTCTGGATGTGGTTTATGAACAACTTGAGTGCATACTTGTTCTGTCAAAATCTGAAATAGAATATAAGTTCCTTTTACCATTTTTTAATTAAACACTACAACATTTCTTAGTTCATTTTTAAATTTGTGAAAGACATTTACATGGTCACACGGCAACTTTATATAAAACAGTTTGGTAAAATATTTTTATTCTTGAAGAATGGAATAAACAATTCCTCAATGCAAAGATGAGGATTGTCATGGCTGCAGAGTTGCTGATGAGCTAAATTTTTAGTCAGCTGGATAAATACACAGCAATGGTGTTCTAAAAATATTTCATTCACATTCCTCACAGTTATACATTCACAGATAAAAAAAATTCTTTCATGAGCACTGAAAAGTTATTCTTATACATGCCATCCATAACTAAACTTAATATTTCTCAAAAATACTTCACAAAATAAGGTGAGTTTTGTTTTCTCCAACTAGGAAAGAGGAACACTCACAGGCAACATTCCATAGAAATAACACTGGGGCTTCACATAAAGACAGATCTTTCTCTTATTTCAGAACTTGTGCCTGACAACTAATCTGTGTTGAGGCAACACCACAAAACTTTTATACTGGGTTCCTGCCACAGGCCCTATGTATCCAAACTTTTAAATAAAATAATTTCAACAGTAATGCTTATTATTTTAAAGCAGAACTTTAGATCATTCATTAATTAATAAGCAAACATCAGCTGTAAACACAGTGTGCCTTTAAATGGCACAAATTTGCCTTAGCTTTTTATGAGAGATCATGGAAAATACCTAATCATTTTCTTGGCAAATCTTTCGTAATTTGACCTTTTTTCTCCTCCTCTGGCTACTTTTTCACATGTAAATGTCTGCAGATGCCAGATTCCATGAGGACTTTAATGTTGTTACTGAGTTATGCATTTTCTGAGAACACCAATCACAGAAGCTCTCAGATATCTGAATGCAAAGACATTTAGACTGGGTGCAGAAACCCAGGTGGTCAAACCATCCAGTGTGAGCTTAGGTATGGCCAATAAAAATGAACACCCAAATAAGTCATTGGAAATAGATGACATTTAGGTTTTTACAATCTTAGGAGAATTATTTTTATAACATTCAGACTCAAAACATGAAATAACAAGTAGTCTTTTACTTTCCCATGTCTTTTCTGGAATCCTTCCTCAGCACCTAGCCATGCACTTATTTATTATACCATAATAATAACTAAAAAAAATAATAAATCTTTCTAATGCATAACATCGTCAAGGTTTAGTTCTAAGTTACCATTTGGAAGATAACTGAACATTGAATATCATTATGCATTTGCAGGTCTAAAGATATGGTGTTCAACCAAGTTGTTGTCAACAATATTTTGCTTTAACAGAATTGCTCATTATCAAAACCAAAGTTACTACAACAGTGATTGAATGCTTCAAGGTCATATTCACCTCAAGCAGTATCTGTTACATAAGAGGGGCTGTGTTCAGTTATCATTTTGGCATACTACCAGCATTACTATTTAAAATAGAAAAACAGCATTTTGCAATGTGATCAACAGCATAGGGAGCAGAATCTTTTCCATCATTTTTGTCATGCTAGAGGTGGAAAGTTTTATAGACACTATGTAAAAATTATAGTATTGTTAATAAAGATATCCAAAGCATGGCAAAATACATTCTGAAACAAGAAATCCTTTTTAAAATTTCTATCTAAAACTTTCCCAAGTTTTGAGAATCAGCATACTGCAAAGCACAAAGTATAATTAAATCATGTAATTTTTACAATACAGAGAATAATCTCTACATGAACAAGTAGTACCTCATAAAGTGTGTTATATGTTGTGACGGTCACTGTATTTGTATGCAGCATCAGCCTTTCTCCAAGAAGAGTGAAAAGACTGTGAGTATGCATAATTTCAACCTTTCTCCTGGAAAAGAAAATAAAAATATCATGAAAATGCCAACCGTATTAAACACTTTAAGTAAATACAAAAAACCCAAAAGCCAAATATTTTGAAGTTGTAATAAAAAGTTCTAAAGCTTTTTATTCTGTAAATATTATAACTTAAACAACATTTAGTATCTTTCTCCATATAAATACACATGTAGTACTACACAAAGGTTCTCAGAAAGAAATGCTATATTTGGGAGGGTTTTTTGCATAAAACAAATCACACACCATTCTCACCCTTCCATGATATTTACAGTGGAAAAAGACAAAGGAATCCCTTTCTATCTTACTGAGGTTGAGACAGTTCTAGATGTTCACAAGCTGGCTAAAATGGGATCACTGTAGGATATATCTTTTGTTGCTCCCTCAAGGACTCAGGAGAATCCAATCTCAGATCTTCCAACAAAAATACTAACACAGACACATTTACTAGTATTGAAATTTTCTTGGTATAGCATTCTCTTATGTAGGTAAAATAATTAAATGCTTGAGGAACATATGTTACAGTGCAATGGAAACAAAATCCTGAAAAGTTATGAAATTCCAATTGATTGAAATGAATTTTACAGCTAGGATCAAAAGCTGCTCATATCTTTAAAAGCAAAGAAAGAAGCTCCCGTTGGTGAATTCCAACTGTCCCAAAACACTATTCTTTAAAAATTGGATTAACATCATAAATTATCAGGGTACTTCTCATACGCTGCATCGTTAAATTTATCTACTACTGTAATGAACACAAAGTAAAAAAACTCTATTCAAAACAGTTATTAATCTATATCAAAGCAGCAGAAAAATATAAGATGCAATACATTAAAGATCTGTAAAATTTTATGCATTTAAAAGCTAGGAAACCACCTTTTCATTAGATAGATTACACAGTTTCATTCTAGAACTTTTGAAATTCATACATTGTATTATCATAGAATCATAGAATTATAGAATCCTAGGGGTTGGAAGGGACCTCGAAAGATCATCTAGTCCAACCCCCCCCCTGCCAGAGCAGGGCCACCTAGAGCACTTCGCATAGGAACGTGTCCAGGCGGGTTTTGAATGTCTCCAGTGAAGGAGACTCCACGACCCCCCTGGGCAGCCTGTTCCAGGGCTCTGTCACCCTTACAGTAAAAAAATTTTTTCGAATATTCAACTTGAACCTCCTGTGCTCCAATTTACACCCATTACCCCTTGTCCTATCACTGGTCACCACTGAGAAAAGCCTAACTCCATCTCCCTGACACTCACCCCTTACATATTTGAAAACATTGATGAGGTCACCCCTCAGCCTCCTTTTCTCCAAACTAAAGAGACCCAGCTCCCTCAGCCTTTCCTCATAAGGGAGATGTTCCACTCCCTTAATCATCTTAGTAGCTCTGCGCTGGACTCTTTCAAGCACTTCCTTGTCCTTCTTGAACTGAGGGGCCCAGAACTGGACACAATACTCCAGGTGCGGCCTCACCAATGCAGAATAGAGGGGGAGGAGAACCTCTCTTGACCTACTAACCACACCCTTTCTAATGCACCCCAGGATGCCATTGGCCTTCTTGGCCACAAGGGCACATTGCTGGCTCATGGTCATCCTCTTGTCTACCAGGACCCCCAGGTCTCTTTCACCTACACTGCTCTCCAGAAGGTCAGCCCCCAACCTATACTGGGACATCGTGTTGTTCTTCCCTAAATGCAAAACTCTACACTTCCCCTTGTTGAATTTCATCATGTTTCTCCCTGCCCAACTCTCCAGCCTGTATTATGCTTTTCAAATAACTACAAAAGAGAGTGGCAACAACTTACAAGAGTTACTGTGGACTCTTTGCACAGAAGAGAGCACATGAGTTACATGGAAAACTGAGTATTTAACATTGTGAGTTAGTATACAGCAAATAGTAAAAATTTGTTTAATTTGCAGATAAAACCAAAAAAAATACATAATGGAATTTTATTTCAGTGCTACTGTAGAATTAATCATGGATGGCAGAGAAGCAAAAGAATGGTCTTTTGCCAACTCTTAAGGTTACATAAAATAGCCTATCATCTCAGATCACAAAGAGTAATTCAGGCTCTCATCTAACACATTAGTGGTCACTTCTGTTAAGAATCAATTACCTTCACTCTGCAGTTTAATCTGTGATGAATATATATGACCTAGAGCAAAGGTAATTGGTTTTGTACTTAACACTATTGTATGGGTTCAAATTTCATAAATCACATCATAACATCTCTTTATGCATTTCTGCTTTTTTTAACATTAATATACAAGACCTGTTTCCTGTACTGTGAAACAGAAATTCAAGTGCTTTATAATTTTATGTAGTGTATTATTTTTATAATTGCTTAGTTTTCTGTAGTTTACTACAGTTTCATAAACTCACAGGTATGCACATAGAACCAGGCTTCTGCACAAATCTGGTACATCTTACTTAATCCAGCTCCTATCAATGTGAATTATTTTTAATAAGTAATGTTTGAAAAGGCCTTGGAGATTCTTTAGTGGACTATCAATTTGCTCTATTAATTCCCAGAACACTGTTTGGCTTGCTGGATCCCAAAAGAAAAATACCATTTGGGAGCATATTCTCAGCTGTCTCTCAATTATCCAGTCATACTTTATTGATCTTACTCAGAAAAGCATCTCTAACAATACCACACTCTGGCTGGACTCCTACTTCCTTTCCCTTCTAAGGAAGTTTCTCATGATTAAGTCTCTTGTGGAGCACACACTTAAATTGTCCCTGCACAGTCTCCCACTGGAATATTGCTATGGATTAACTAACTCTGGCAGACAGCTAAGCACCACACATAGGTGGGGGAAAAGTGACCAGCAGCTGGTTACAAATCACTGCTGGCTTTTTAATTCCTTCTTACCACCAAAATATGGAAGATGAAACTAAGCACATCTATTCCATTACACAGGTTCTTTTAAAATGCAAATATCAACTGTTGACATATTTTTAATGTGAATACTTCTTGCACAGAAGCATGTTTTGTTTTGTTTTTCTGATCATTTACTTAGCCTGTTTGTTTCGTCTTCCAAAACTTCTGCATGTAAATAATTTATTCTACTATTTATTTTTCCCATTAATTTAAAGCTATATTTAAAAGTACTGCCCTGAAACTTTTATTGGAATGCTAATTAAAATTCCAGAAACACATTTTAGATAACTCATATGTTTCCTGTTATCCTTAGCTGAACAGATAATATACATTTATAAAATGTATTTTGGGAGAATATTTTTCAATTGTCTTAAAACATATATATTTGGCAGGCTATCATTGTATATTTTCAAATGTCATAGTAGTAATAAGTTAACTGGAAAATTAATTTTATCCCAATGTATAGAAATGTAACCTATTATTCAGAAAACCAGTAATTTTATTTTAAGCAATTTCTAAGGACTGTTAAAAAAACATACAGTAATCAGAACAAAAGGACAAGAAGAATTGTGAACTTTAATTCATCACTTTAACAATTTTAAAATTAAACTTACTTATGACCCAAGTGTTTAAGAAAATATCCAAGGACCTTCAAAGCTTGCACCCATATACTCTCACTTTTGGAAGCCAATAATTTATAGATTACTCTAAAAAAGAAAAATAAATTCAACAAGTTTTTTCACTTATTCATAAACACCACATATATAGCTTGCATTTAACTGAATAGGGATAGTTGTCAATAAGTTGTCAATAAGTAACAGTCTAAAAATAGCAGTTTACACAATATGGAAGGATATTGAAAGCACCAGGCTAGTCTTTCAATTCAGTTTTATGTTTCACAACAGAAAATTACGACATTCTCTCTTATTTTTACCTTGGAACAATCAAATAAAACCCAATTTGAGCAGTTGTAGCTTAAGACAGGAGAAGCAGACTGGAGCACTCCAGTTTCCTGGAGTACCTGGATGCTACTGAAAATCTCTTTTCATTCTTAAAAAACCTACTAAATATTCTTACTACACAGGATAGGGTACTTGCATGTAATCACAGGATGTTTATACTGAAGACTCATTTGTCAAAATGAAAATATGGCACTATGTTGCACAAAATCCCATATGCACCTGTGCAGCCACATCCTCTGCATTAAAACTTGAGGTAGAAAAAAACAACACTCTCTGGTTTCAAATTCTGGATAAAGAAGGTCTCATAATTCAAATATTTTTTTTCTTTACTTATTTAATATGCCTGGTAAAAGTACAAATTCTGAAGTCTTTCACAAACGAAACAGTCCTGATTTGAAAAAACCAAGAGACAGAAAACATTACCTTTTCTTTGGATTGTTCCTCAACAGTTTTTTAAATCTATATTTTAGTTTCCCATTTGAATTAGCTGACCTTCACCTATTAACCATTATTTCTCCACTAAAGAGCACTTTAGCCAACAGTATCTTCTTTAATAGACTAATAGACTTACGCCTGTATCAAATGACCTCTGAGGAGTTTTCCCTCTGATAACATAAGCAGATGAGCTCCTAATTCTATGTCAAGGCATTTTTTTTAACACTTAAATTTTGTAATTCTGTGCATCCTCTCCACTTTTTCAACACAAGCTTTTCAACACAGCAAATGCACCATCAAACCATTTTAAAACTGGTACATATGTTACATAAATATGTCTTAAATTTTCTAGATCAGTTTTACTCTTTTTCAAAAGGTTGCATGAATAGAATTATGTCTGACTAAAGATAACTGCAGGGAGAAAACAAAGTCCTAACCGTGAATACAATTACTCTTCCCTTTAACCAGCACTGCATTCAAACAATTTTTAACACAAGTATTTGAATAAAGTTCTAAGTATTTCTGCAAAACAAAGATTGAATTTATCAGGTAGCAAATGTGCTTCCCTGTATCTCTTTACAAGCCCCTTGCATTTTCTAAAGAATTTTCAGAACAGAAGAAAAAAAAATGCTATAGTAAATATTAACTTGCTAAAATGAAATTAGTAATCTCTGAAAGGAACTGCATTACTAAAAGGAAACAACAAAAAAAATAGCTTTTCTATGAATCATCAGTTACCAATTTTACTGTAAAACAGATAAACATATTCATGTCACAGACAACATTTTTAATCTCTCCATAGAAAGTTGGAGAGGTCAGGGTACAGTTTATGTTTTTTCTTTTTCTTTTCTCCAGATTATGCCAAATATCTGAACACAGAAAATTATTCTGAGAAAGCCAATATACTTGGCTTTTTGAGACATCTGGTTAATTACATACTCTATTTGAAATTTGGATGCAAAAAAAAATATGGTTACCTTGAAATGTCTTAATGACAACATTAAGTGTAATTTATTTCCCCCTAACTTATCAAAAATACTTTGGTTTTGGAAAAAATCAAATAGCCTAAATTAGTAAATTTACCATTTAAAAGACCAGTGAGTGTGATATTTATGGGAACAAGGAGCAGCCTGGAGAGTGATAATACTGGAAAAAGATAAATATACACTTCACTGTTTTACCTTATCCCATTTCTCTGGTCAAAGGCAGGTATCATGGATGCTGGATGTTCAGACATTAGTGCCACCAGCAGCTGCAGCACATCATGAATATTTTCATCCTGCATGACAAACGTCACTGTTATTCTACAAACTAACCCCAACAGCAGGTTTTCCATAGAGTACAATTGGTTACAGTAAAATGCAGGTAATTACAGTAATATACCTCATGCATTGTTAATAAGTAATTTAATATACTCTGCAGTTCATCTTCTTTCACTCCTCGATCCTAAAAAAAAACCAAAAAAACAAAGAGGAGGAGCATTATTCAGAGAAAATACATAAATACATTCTCTAAACTAGGTTCAAGAAAAACTTGGAAAATGTCAAATCTTCTATTTAAATTCAAAAGACTGAATTATCTCATTCATTCCATTGCTTTTGCTTATATTAAAAATTCAAACCAGCATGAATCAGCACTCAGTTCCTGTTGGAAAGGATTCTTACAATGTGGGCCCTCAACTATAATGAAATATTACTGCCTCTAATCTCTGATACAGCAAAGAAAGGAACAGGATGAATACGTCAGGCCAAGAAAATACTGGTTTTCATTCTAGTCTCAAATGAAAAAAAAAACCAACCAACCAACTACACACACAAAGAAAAAACAACCCCAAAACAACAAACCAACAAAAAACCCAACCAAACAAAAAAAAAAAAAAAAAAAAAAAAAAAAAAACCACCCTAACTAAACTATCTACTGGAACATAAAAAAAATACATAAAAATTTCAGTAGTGTCATACAATATTTCTGCAAGTACACTTAACAAAATACATATGGACATATGGCATAGTATGGTGAGGTTAATAAGAAATATTGCATAGATTTTGTATCTTTATGTTGATTAGAAGTATGTGCATGAACACATGAACATTAACATTAACCAGAAACAGCTGCAGTACCTGACAGACATTACATATTTACCACCATAAAAGACCCTACTACATGTATTTGACAGAACTCAATGTTTTCCAGCTGGAATAGACTGTTTTACCTTTAATATAAGTTGTTTCAAAAAGAGCAGCATAAATGCCCTTAGTGATATGATTTCTTTCTGTGAGGGTCGAGGACCATCTGGAAGAAGCAAAAGATACCAATTTTAAATATAAACTGGTTCCTTAATGACTGAAGCTTAAGGAAATCACAGTTGCTACAACAGATTTTATTCATCATACAGAAGTTCAGATTTTCACATGATGTCATCTGTGACCTTTCAGAATCACACTTTACAGCAGTAGTATACTTAAGTATAACTGATGTTTCCTTTTGAAACAAAAGAAATCCATTTTTTTTAACAAAGACACAGGAAGATGGAAGGCAGTAATCAGGTCTAGACTCATACAACTAAATTAAGGTATATGTTCTTTTGGTGTCTTCATTTGAGCCAGCAGTTTCAAATCCCATTTATTGACTAGATCTAGTCAACTGGCCCAGTGTCAGTGCCCAATTCAGACTAAAAATTATTAGTTCTATTGACTACAAAGAGTTTCACTGAAAACAGTGGGTTCTTAAACACCAAGCTACATCCTGGACATAGAAAACTTAAAAGGACCTGAATATAAAGTTGGATCACACTGATAAACAGGGTAACAACTTTGAATAATTAAGCCACTATTTTAAAACCATCTGAATCAAATCCAACAGAGAAAGGATTATTGAAATAATAATGGTGGCCATTACTTATAGTGGAAACTGAAGCTATTTAACCAAAAAGAAACTGCCACCTGAGAAAAATACTAAATGTAAACCTGCAAAAAACCCCCCAAACGAAATCCATAATATTTTAAGCAATTTTGCTTGAGGAATTACACTGGGAAAAGAGAAGTGTCTGAAAAATTGAGTAAGAAAAGGAGCTTGAACAACTATATCCACTTGAGTCTTGCTCCATTCTCTCATTTCATAAATAGTTCAGGTTGAACTGCAAATTCCTTTATTAGGTTCTGACTTTTAAAGCAGTCTGTGTTATAGACAGCCTTAAAATTTCTACTATGAAAATAAATGCAGCCTAATTTACTTTCTCATCAATCATTTCATCTTAGATTGATAAGCACATATTAAAGTGTTACAGCACTCCATGTCTCAGTATTATTTCCAGTCCAGCGGAATGTAACCTTTTAATGAAGATTTTTTTAATAGTTTCTGGTGACACTCTTCAAAGTGAAGCCACTGCTTTACACATGGTAATCCAAGCTTGCAACCAGGGCAAATCTGAAGGTATGTTACATTTGTTTGAGGAGGAACAAAAGAGTGAAAGAGCTTTCCTTCCTATTAGGGAGTGGAGGGCAGAACTGTTCAGCAACAAACAAATAAATCACTCCCAAGCTCCCCACATCATCATATGTAAAACCAGTAAAAATACTGCTGCAAAAATCTATCATATAGGTTTTTAAGACAGAGGGATAGCTTTATATCCATACATTTTAATGGCAGCATGAAACACCTATCTCCCTCTCCAGAAAAAGAAGCAAGTGTTTTTGGTACCAGCTGCAACTGCATTAAATATTGCATGTGTTTTTATGGCAATGATGTGCTCCTAGCCAACAGCTATTTTTTTCCCTAATTCAAATGCAGATTCGACTCTAACTGCATCACAAAAATCTGTCTCTCTGCACAGCCTCTTCTCTCCTACACCTTATTGGGATACAGCATTGGACAATATCTCAAAAACAGGCCTTTAAAAAGAAGGCATTTTGTCTTTTCTAGAAGACTGTAATGATGGAATCAGAAAACAAAACACTAAGACAAGGGAGAGCTGTGCAAAGGATTTCGCTTATGTAAACCTCAAGGAAGGATTAAAAAGAAGATATCCAAAATTAAATGGGAGTCTGCTCAGATACCCAAGTTTCATAGTTCTTATTCACATACCCACTAACTTATCTGGAGATATGTCAGAACCCTAAAAAGGGTTCTTCAACGTGCAAAACATATGAAAGGAATTGTTGCTTGGAGGTTTTGTGCCAAGTAGGCAAAATGATGCTTTTTCCTTCAGTCCTCCAGTACTATTTATTTATTACATTTCGGTTGTGTCTTGAAACTTCACTGCATTAGAATCAGAAAAATGGGACAGCTTCTGCCCAGAAGACTTTATCAGTTTGAAAAATTAATTGGTAGAGAAAAATAAGGGAAAAGTGGAGGCTATGTAACCAGCAGACAGCTACAAATAGTGGAAGGAAAGACTGCAGCAACAGTGATGCAACAGTCACTTGAGACAGGCTGAATATAATTAACCTGTGAAGTTCTAAAGTTACATAAAATGGAATTTCCCCTGTAATTTTTAAGTCACCACACTTTTTGGTTTCATTACTAGTTAAAGATGAATTGTTAAAGAAAGCATTGTTGAATAAACAGTGGTATAGTTATTGCTATACTTGAAAAATACACAATATAGGCACATTCATTGAGTTAAAGAGAGAAAACAGGATCTTGTTTTTCAACTCAAATCTGAAAAGTACTTTTTCTTTAGTGTCTATTAATCTTTGTGGCCATCACTGGATATAGACCACTGTCACTTAGAAACTGATAAACAGCACTACTAATGACAAAATCCAAAATCAAACCTAATCAACAAGAAAGATAATCCTTTTAAAACCTCATACAGCAACCATAAGCCCCTAATTCAAAATAGCAACATTCTTGTTAATTGGCAAAGAGAAATGACACCTCTATCTGACACCAGGATGAGTCACTAAATAATTTCCTGCTTTTAGATTCTTTATGTATGTATTTATTGCAGAAAACACATGATTTGCACATGATTTTTTTTTAAATATACACTCATAATGAAAGTTGCCCAGCTTTATCCAGAGAGAAAAAAAACAATAATATATTAAAAAAAAAATCTAATTCATCCTTGCAGCTCAGAGCAATTATAGAGGCATAAAGTAGACCTAATTAAGAGGCAATAAGTAAACATATTCACAGAGTAGAGTACAACCAGTACTGGTATAAAAAACTGATTGGGAGACTTTTAAAAACAAAAATAATGATTTCTAATCTTGTCTTTGAAAATAAAATGTTCCATCTGGCTTTTTTTGTGTGTAAAAGCATGAATTTTCTACTTAAAAAATTAATAAAACATTATATAGATAGCATCTGATTCTGACAGAATCTGATTTCTATGCATGTAAAAGTATCATGTTCCTAATATAGGAGATAAATACTCAAGGAGCTGGGTTTAACAGTAGCCCAACCTTTTAATTAACTCTGTGCAAATTTTTCTGTTGACAAAAGTCATAGTTACTTTTTCCTTATAACAATTTTCATGATCCTCGTTTTCCCAGGTTATGTTAAAAAATGCTGGACATTATAAATGTTCTTGAAAACTCTGGTTAACATGAGTTAACTTGGACATTAACAACCATGTGTTCTCTAGCAGAAGGCAAAATACTCTGTGGACATAAAAGTCCACAGTAAAAGAACCACACTACTCTGTAGCCTGAAACTGAAATGCATACTTACCTTATTAAAAAAACAAGCAAAATATATTTAAAGATGCTAAAAAAGAGCATCCTAAATTAGTTTTTCATAGGAAAAAAATCCACAATATTTAGTTTTCTGTTATTGTTTTCATTTTATTCTTAGTACTGCACCATTGCTGGTCCATCAATACTTTCAGAGAATGAGATGCAGTTGGTAATAATTCAAATGATGGTTTTTGAAAACATAAATATCCCAATGGACTCTAATAAGCTCTCTCCTAAATTTGCAAAAATTGAACATCATATTTATTTAGCTACATTGAGAACATTTTTAAATGCACAAATGTTTTAGTTTTCTTCGAAGAGGTTAATAAGGAAACCAAAATAACCAGCAGTTAGTAGACATCCAAAGATGAAAATAAAAAAACTCTTTATTTTTTTTCTCTGTTGCTTTGATGATAAAAATATATGGTTTTGCCCTTTTTGAGAGACCTTCACAGCTTGGCTTTTCTTTACATATCAGGCTAGAATATATTTTGAAATATAAAACATCAAAGAAGAGCAAATAGTGGTAATGTGACACTAAGATGTCTCTGGCAGCTTGAAGTGTTATTGAAATGCACCACCTACCAGAGCAAGATAAAGAGTTAAAGCTCTCCACCCTTATCCTCCTATTCATTTTCAGCATCCAAAAAAGGAAATAATTACTGAAATAACAGAATGTTGAATAATTTTTAATCAATTGCCAGCTTCATTGTATCTTCAGATGCTGCAACTGCAGAGCAACCCAATGAATTTCTCCCACCTTCACACAGTATTCTGCATGATTTAAATGTTAAAGGCAAGCATGTGGCAAATCAAAGGAATAGCTACAAGCATAGTATAAGTGTAAAATGTAAAATATAACTAAGTTTAGAGATTCTTTCTTGTGGAAATTTGTTTAATTTTCCTGGTTTTCCTGACATGAGAATTATTTCATAAAATTACTTTAAATATGGTCACTATTGTCCTGACACCTACTTATAACTAGCAATTCAATAAAAAAAAACTAGAAAAACTACACACAAACACAAGAAAGTAAACCTCAGAATTTTAAACAGGGAACTTGCCTCTATTATGTACACCTATATCTAAACTAAAAGATACTAAAAAAGATTATCAAACAAACTGGAAAGTATACATTTTGGAAAAGTTTCTGATACTTCAGAAGGAATAATAAGAATCCCAGTTCAGTATACTGAATCCAAGAAGAAGCACCACTTTGAAATAGGAATGCAATAATGAAAGAGAAGATACAAAATCAAAATTGAAATCAACATTGGAACCTTTAAATAATTCGAAACACTTAGACCTCCTATTCTATAAGCTGAATACCACCAGAACCAGGGGGGGAACTTTCTTAAAAAATGAAAACAGTGTCAGTCAACTGGGAAGCTTGAGTTACTTTGGCTTTTAACAAGGAGTCAGTACACAAAACTTCTTCAGTAACTTCTTTAGACAGTGGAAGGCAATAAGACCTTGAAGCAGAGTAGTAGTTTGCAAGTAATACAAATCAAACTGCTAATACTAAAAAGTGTTTCAGTATCTCTGCATAAAAATTTATATGCTTAGAACACACGTAAGCATCACACTGCAAAAATATCTGCATTAATAAGCTTACTTTCTAGTGTGACAGCAAATTATTTGAAGGCACTATAACACATGCAGTCAAATTTCAAATATTGGGAAGATTTCCACTGAAGTCTTCAGATCTGAAATTTAATGTCAATTTAACTTCAAGTTTCAGTGACCTTTGATAATCATATGCTATTTTCTTGCATTAGGATATTTTTCTATTTCTTAAAGTGTAATTACTTCTCACAGACAATGGCTCCTTTTGTTTCAAAATGTCAATGTTGCTTAAATGCAGCAACTAACATTCACAACTATATTTTTACAGTATAAACCTCCTTTACAAAAATCTGTTTATACATTTTTCTACATTTTAACTTGCCAGCTACACATGGCAGTAGTAATTGTATGCAGGCTAACAAATGTCAACACAAAACCAAAGCCCTGGAACAGTTCACTTTCTTGAAATACTATGATTGCTGAAGTTCTGAGTTGCTGAAAAAAGAGGTGGAAAGAAAAAGCATTAAGCATATTAACTGCAGCTACTTATACTACTCTAAGACTCTAAGCCTGAATGAGACAGACCTGCATAGCACATTGGCAGATAGCACTTAATGTGAAAAGAAAGAGCATTTTGTGTGGAAAAGTGATGTATTATCCAGGTGATTAAACATTTTGGAACTTTTCAGGAATTTCATCAATTGAAAGTAATTAATGTGAATTTGATAAAAAGACTAATATGAAATTAAGTTAATATGAAATTAAATTTAGCAACCCATCACCTCAGCAATTATTACATTTTTACAATCATTTGCTTGCAAATCACCACAGTCATTACAGCTGTATTAGTGAGAAGCAGAGGCTATCTGTGAAATAATAGCCAAAAAGTCCTAGTGCTGAACTGCAAAGAGAAAACTCCATAGTTATGCTGTATTTGCACATCTATCAAAATGAAACTGATTTTCCACCATTATAAGCTTATATTCTTCAACTCAACACAAGAAAGCTATTTTTACAGGTAGGAAAGAGAGTACTGCAAAATACTTTCTCATATTTGTAGCAATTACCTGGGTACTTTCTGTAATCTAAGAAACAGGGAGGAAGGAAGAAGATAAGGAAAAAGGAAGAATGTGGAGAGCTTTATAAAATCAAATTCAGCAAGACCAAGTGCAAGATCATGCACCTGGGTTGGAGTAATCTCAAGCACAATTTGAGGCTGGGAGAAGGGATTAAGAGCAGTCCTAAGGAAAAGGACTTGGGATAGTCAAGAAGTTTGGCTAACAGGTCTAGGGAGGTGATTGTCCCCATCTACTCTGTTCTCACAGGACACCACCAGGAGTACCATGTCCAGTTCTGGAGCCCCCAGCATAAGTGCTGACACATGCACAAGAAAGTCAAGTTTATCTAGAAATACAACTAAAGGAAGGAGAAAATTTAGATAAAACAGATAATAATATATATTATGAAAATGTGCATGGCTTCACAGTTTATCAAACACCTCCTCCCATTCTATGAAGACATTATTTGTTGCAATTCTTCTTGTCATACTGCTGCACCAACCAAACAGAAATATACACTATCTGATTACCTTTCAGGAAACTATCCTGGTTGCCTTCTTGAGAAAACCAGAATATTGTATGGAATTGATGCAAATTAGAAGAGAATGTACTATATTCTTAAAATAGGTAAGAATGAAACAAAATGTAGGGAAGCATAACAGCCATATATATGCTAACTTAAACGATTAATTTCTTTCCTTATTTTGTGTCCTTGCTTACAACATGCCTGATGAATCCATTATATTTTTTTCCTAGCTATTCAACTGGCATTATACTTCCAAATACTCCATAATCTGATAATACAATTTTTTAATTCAAATTAACAGTAAACAGAAACACAGTGTGATTTGTCAGGTATTTTTAAAGTAAATTTTAATAATTTTATGAAGAATATAATTCATCTAATATTATCCATGAACTACAAATAAGATCACAGCTCCAACAGCAGCTCTTCCTGTAAGCCTCAAGAAGTTACAGCTTGAGCTGAGCTCGAAGTTACAGCTCATTTACAAATGAAGAATTATCCAATACCTTCTATGATATGTATGTCTCAAGTATTTGGGTGTGTGACAGCACTGAAACATCCACCAACTGTTCAGTTTTTCAGCATGGCAGTAATGATGACAGAACAAAGATAATTAATAAGTTCTCATGTATCAATTAATTTTTAAGAGATTTTAGCCAAATCCTCCCTGCTTTACACAAGTAGTAGCTGTAATGACATTACAGCTGGACTCTCTAGGATTAGAATGATTTGATGCTTTG